>NC_080400.1:57335238-57640357 GCF_030265065.1 Corythoichthys intestinalis | reverse complement strand
CAACACAATCAAGGCTGTGACAAACGGAAAAAACGACTGTAAATAAATCACCTGGCCATCTTTAACCCCACTCTTCCCCCACTGTTTGTTGCGTGGTGTTTTATTTTGAAGAGCTGGAGAGGAAGTTCCGTGACATCCTCTCAACTTACTGTAAAAGTAGTTGCCTATGGTGCGTGACTGAATGCCACGTTGACGTCAAGATTTACTCAACTTTTCAACGTAACATACAGATTTTGTTCGTGTATAAAAGACGTTTCGCTCTCTGGAATAAGCCACGGAGAAGCTGACAAGGAGATTTCTTTAAACGTGGAACTACGACGCAGTCCTTACTTGTAAGATGACTCCTTTCAAACTACCATAACTCTTTGCTCAGTTCGTTCCCCACAGTCCTATTGCAAACAGATTGAAATTACTATCTGGTGCATAGTGTATCGGCATAAATGTGCATAAGGATGTTCGCTAACTGTTTAAGGGATTTCTAATTCCTGATAATAGGCATCGAAATCAATGTTTTGATGGCACTCACGCACTGCGTTTCGACGTAGTTGTTTAAAGTTGTTAACAATTGAATGACATAATATAAACACTGACTCAACCAGTGGTTCTCAAAATATGGGGTCCGTACCCAAAAGTTGGTCCCAGAGCTCTTTTACGTAGGTCATGGATAGTAGAGGTGTGACAAAATATCGAATTGGAGTTACATCGAGATACTCTGCATCCCAAAAGGTTATCGATACGCTCGTGCCATGAATCGAGATAACGTTTTAAAAAGATGTCAACGTTTAAAAAAAAAAATTGGAACCAACAAGTTTCTTGCAAAATCTTAGCATACCTGTCAACCCGAGGCCATTGGCAATCTTACAAATAGTTATGTATGCCCTTACAAATTGGTGACTAATCTTACAACATTGTATATAGCGTGCAATATGAAAAAAATTGTAATATGAAATGCAATATGAAAAAATAATATGAATATATTGGTAATATTGTCACATTTGAATTTAATTCTAATTATATGTAGCACTTTTGGCAATTTCTATCATGTGTTTTGATGGCTGCACTTCAGCTTGCATTTCAGTTTGAATTATAGGTAGTTCGTTATAGTGTGTTCAATTATAAATTAAAAAGGTCAATTGATAAAATTAACTTACCGATGCAATCTTTGAGTCAGGGAACATTTCTTTTGCTAATTCTGAGAGGTGATCAGCAATAATTGCAGGCAAACTGTGTTCGGCACCAAATTGGCAGAATAAAATCTCCGCTTTTCATTTTGCAGACTGCATCTTTATGACCAGAGTTGTTAATCTTACTCTAAAAAAGTAATTAATTACAGCTACAAATTGCTCCTCCCAAAAAGTAATTGAGTTAGTAACTCAGTTGCCTAATTGTAAGAGTAATTAGTTACTTAGCAAAGTAACTGGTGTTACCTTTCATGTTTTGTTTTTTTTTTTCATTTTTAAAAAACAAAAACAAAACAAACATAGTAACATTTGCTATGTTTGGAAGTCATTTAATGTTGTGATCAACCGTTAAAGTTGTTAAAATTGCTCCCGTTTTTGCATTAGTTCCCTTCTGTCTACTTTTGACATGTTAAGGTTTTAAAACGGTTTCATCATTTAAAGATAAATTCAACTCAAGATTTTGCCGATTTAGGAGTATTTTAGATAAAAAGTTACTTCGGTTCGCTAGCAAGGTTCACTACAACAGAGCCTTTCTGAGAAGTCTACTGCTTTAAAATGGCGCCTGTTTACTAACGTTTGTCATTTCGCATGTAGTTCTATACGCATGTGATATCTACTGTAGCATCAAGTGGGTGTAGATTGTAGGCTGTCGGCTACAGTCTGGAAATATTGGAGCCTCCTAGCCTAGCATCGCGTTTGCAAAAGCATCACAACACTCTTCCCTCCTTTCCACTCCCGCTCTTCTCTCTTCGTGTCTCTGATTTTTCTCGCGTCATTCAACGTACTAACGCATTGTAACCAGGGATGTCCCGATCCAGGTTTTTGCACTTCCGGTCAGATACCGATATTTTTTTGCACTTCCGATCAGATACTCTCTGAGCATGTATTAAAGTTTAAAGTTATTTAGCCTCCTTACTCAGTTGTCAGACTCATGTTGAAAAGGGTTTTAGTAAGTAGTCTTGATAACAACTTGCCAGCTGAATTAGTTGAGTTGGAATAACACATAATGGTTGGTAACAAGAAACTGACCTGTTTATTAAATGATAAACACAAAACATAAATAACAAACAGAAATGACATATTCATACAGTAAAACATGCTAATAATATTGTAAACTGTCTTAAAAATGCAAAACACACAAACAACCTCAAACTATTAACTATTACACACTCCCTTTGATTTGCTTGCCCAGCCCGAAAAAACCCCAAATTTTATGTTTTATTTGTAGGCACGAGCAGGTGGATAGTGGATTTGACATTTATTTTAATCTCCTCGAGTTGGCAGAAAAAAAACCCGCAAGTTTTCTCAATGTTTAAAGACTACATATTTTCATCATTACAAATGCATTTACACAGCGAAATAACGCTGGAAAAGTACATACATACATACATACGTAAATCGTTTTAGTATAAATATATGAATATATATTTTTTGAAAAAAGTCTGCCCGATGCGTCTAAATCCCACTTTACTCACGAGAGATAATGGCTCGTCATCCAGAATGATTCCTTCGCCAATGACTCTTCCCTGGGCTTTGGGACTGTCAAGTGCCAGTTTGTCACGCATAGCAAAAGTTTATGCCAGTGTTCGTAGAGTATGACCTTTCTTTCTGTCTTCGGTTTTCTCCTTATACTCCTCATATACTCCTCATACTCCTTGTATTGTTTGTGGTGGTATTTCGCTAAATGCTTGATTAGTTTGGTTGTATTAACACTTCTTACAGCTTTACCACCACGCTTGACTTTATTGTGGCATATGTTGCACTCTGCCTCTTCGTCTTTGTCGTCCTTTAAAGTGAAATAATCCCACACAGCTGACATTTTTACCGATAGTCTTTCAGTCAATTGGGAGACGGTAATGTGTGTTGAAGGTGTGCGTAAAATGCGGACCGGATTTTAGGAAAACCGAAGCAAAAACTGGAATGGATTATGTAAGTCGGTGCACTGGAAAACACGGACCGGATCGGACCGGAAAAACTGGATCGGAATTTTTCCGTGTCGGCCGATCCGATACCGATACGCATTTTTTTGCCCATATCGGCATCTGATCCGATCCAGATATCGGATCGGGACATCTCTAATTGTAACGTCTCGTTGCCGAAACGGTGACAAGAACTGAACAGAGAAAAAAAACACAATGCACGAAAAACGTACAGATTTTGAACGTACGGCGTACACATTTAAAAATCAATGCTGACTTGTACAAATTACGCTAAACCCGTACAACTTGACAGGTATGTATTAGTGTCTCAGTTAACTCGATGGCTGTCATTGAGGGCGCTTGTCGCCCAAGGGCGTAGGTTTGGTCTCAACATTGGTAGGGACAATATAACAGTATAACCTGCTTGTATACTTTTTACTGGGTACGGGAAATGAATAAGACCGAACAGACTGGATGAATGGGGTCAGGGCTACATTTCCCAAAAATATAAACCTAATTAATCGATAGGCTAAATGATCCATGCAAAATACATCTGTATTTACTTATACAACTTTCATAACTATTGGTTCAGGTGATACACCGTTTGATTCAAATCTTTGTTTTCAAAACTACAAAAGAAACAGTTTGAAAAATTCCAGAATAAATGTCTGGATTTAATTCGCAAATTTATATTTCAATATTTGAACATAACTCAAATTATTTTAAAATACATAATAAATACAAACTTGTTAATAATCTCTTAACTATCCAGGAATGCAAAACATAAACATTTGTCTTAAGACCGCGCAACATTGTTGAGAAATTAATATAGCATACTGTATATAATATAAATATACCTAAAAAAAAACAACCTCCAAGTCAGGGAATAAAATAAAACTTCAGCCTTCCTTCAGGTAAGACACTACTGCTTTTGTCCACGAGCACTCCAAACTCAACAAAAAATGAAAGCTCCTTTGGGCTCCTTTGAAACTACATAAATAAAATAAAATTGAAAATTGGGGAGAAAGGGATAAACCTCGGTTCACTACATTTCTCTGTTTAATTAACGTTAACAGTAGAAAATACATACAGGAGGACACCTCTCAAATCCGCTTCCTACTCAAGTTTTGCAGGTTAGCAAATTCACACAATTTAATGTTATGTTAACACTGATACAGGTCAGACTTTCAGTTGCAAAACTGGTGGTGTGTTTCCCACCTCCAAAACATTGACATCTTTTTACATTACTCACAGTAGCTGCAGCTGCTGCTGTCCAAAAAAAACCCTTCTAATATCCCTCCTCTTCCAATTGGGACGAGGAGGCGGCATGGGCGTGGGGCTGGGGCTGTGAGTGCGTGAGTGTGTGTGGGAAGGGGGTGTCAAGTCATCAGCCAATTAAACGTGCATTTGAGGGGAAAAATAGACTGGCACACTCATCAATGAAAAGGGGTAAATGTAAGTCTGAACATAATGAAAATAATTCACTCAATAATGGTAGGGTGAATTCTATCCTTACAACAAATTACCTATAAAGTGGGGCAAATAAGTATTTAGTCAACTACCAATTGTACAAGTTCTCCTGCTTGAAAAGATTAGAGAGGCCTGTAATTGTTAACATGGGTAAACCTCAACCATGAGAGACAGAATGTGGGGGAAAAAAAACAAAATCACATTGTTTGATTTTTAAAGAATTTATTTCCAAATTAGAGTGGAAAATAGGTATTTGTTCACCTACAAACAAGCAAGATTTCTGGTTGTCAAAAAATACAAATTTAATTCGTTCCAGGATCTGGGTTGCATATCGAAATGGGTGTATGTCGAGCAGGATTTTCCCCTAAGAATACATTATTTTTTGATTGATTCATTCCACAGCCCCAAAACCTACAAGATCATACGGGGGGGGGGGACGTACAGTATGGCTCATGACCCATTGCCTTCTAGTGCATCTGGCGCTTCACATAAGTAAACGAAATGCGACTCATGCTGTCGGTTGCAGTCAATTTGTAATTCTTCATTTAGTTCTTTAAGGAAAAATGTTACTGTCATTTTTGGAGTTTCCCAGAGGTCATGAAGCTTAAAAAAAAAGCGCATTTATCAAAGCTTCCTCGACTGTGCTTTGTGTGTATCCGTCCCCCAAAACAACCTTACACACAGTTCATACGGGTCCTTAAATCGTTGAAAATGCTTGGATTTTACTGTCATGTTTTTTCAAGGTTTGAAAAATGCTTGAATTTTGCATTAAGTCCATCAAAATGCTCGGACGTGTTAGGCACAAAATATTTTTCATCACCCTGTCTAAAAATATAAATTAATAAATGAAGGAAAATAAAATAAATTTGCTTCATCGCTGCTACACACTCGTTCTGAGTTTGCTTTCGCTTGATGTCCGGTCTCACAACGTCCAAGTGGCGCACGGATATGAGTAATTGAGGTGAAAGCCAGCCTGATAAAAAAAACATTTCACCACTCAGATCTCCCTGGCCAAATTAAATAGTCGTGCCTGTGACTTTTGCTTGTACTTCCTCAAACCAAGTACGCATACCAAGCGCGAGCCACGTCAACCCTCCACTGAACAAACCAGTTTCTCCTTCCATGATGAAGTTGGCAAGAGGTGCCATTAGTTCAATACCCAAAGAGACATGAGGAAGCCTTATAGGTGTGACTGAGTCGGCTGTGTTCACGCCTATGATTGGCACATTCCGACCTCTTTTCAAAGGCCTGTCCACAAAACTAGCAAAACCTAGACTAAATTGACCCTTGGTCTGGCACCGACCCATGCTGGTCATGATTAGGACAGAGTCCAGTTTCACTATGCAATTCAGTTAAACAAGACTGACGTTTCGCAAAAGCGCCGCCCACTTAGTAATGGTTGCTAAACCGACAAGCTTATTCATTCAAACGGCAAAAGCCATTGCAGGCAGATGTATACTGGGTGTTTTAAGTGATTTATTTTGGAGCAACACCAGTGCAACATCCTCTAGGCTCTACTTTTCTCTCATCTGACCAGAGAACATTCTTCCAAAATGTTTTTGGCTTTCTTACGTAAGTTTTGGCAAAGCCTGGCTTTATGTCTCTGGGTCAGAAGTGGGGTCTTCCTGGGTATCCTACCATAGACTCCCTCTTCATTCCGACGCTGACGGATAGTACGGGTTGACAGTGTTGTACCCTCAGACTGTGGGACAGCTTGAACTTGTTTGGATGTTAGTTGAGTTTCTTTATCCACCATCGGCACAATCTTTTGTTGAAATCTCTCGTCAATTTCTCTTTTCCGTCCACATCTCGGGAGGTTAGCCACAGTGCCATGGGCTTTACACTTGTTGATGACACTGCGCACGGTAGACACAAGAACATTCAGGTCTCTTGAGATGGACTTGTAGCCTTGAGATGGCACATTCTACCTCTTAATTTTGCTTCTCAAGTCCTCAGACAGTTCTATGGTCTTCTTTCTTTTCTCCGTGTACAATGTGGTACACACAAGGACACAGGACAGAGGTTGGGTCAACTTGAGTCCATTTTAACTGGCTGCAAGTGTGATTTAGCATATTAACTCATTCACTCCTAGTCCGCTGCACTGGTGGTCCCGGTCGTTCCGCTCGGTCGTCCAGCACCTGGCATCCCGGGCGTCCTCTCGGTTGTTTTGCTTGGTCGACCGCTGCCTGGCATCCTACCGCCAGCACCCCAGCCTTGCGGCCAGCCCGCTCGTTGCCGTTGAATCGGGTTGCGGGTCTTACCAAATGCGCTACTGTCCTCCAGTGGCCAGTTGTATTGTTTTAAAATGAATTTTCAGCTTTGTGCTTTGGATCTCAGTTGAATCAGAACCCAGAGATGTCTCTCATGAAAAAAAAACGTAAAAGACGTATAAATACGTCTTTGTGACACTGAAACAATTAAAAATAGAACGTATTTATACGTTTTTGGGAGCAATTGAGTTAAGCATATAGGTTTGGTACTTGCAGTTTGTAAAATGGACGCATATTTGTCAGTCCATTCCTCTTTGAAACGGTGATTTTCGCAGTCCACTTTTTTTCTCTTAGTCAACTTTAAGCATGCCATTTTGTTAGATTCTGTCTTCTACTGGTGGCAAACAGAAAACAGATTGCAAAGTTCCGGGTGCGACTCAAGTTTCATATTGCTGCGGTCCGTCCACTCAGCATGCACGCTCTCTCAGCCAATCAGCGCATCCATGCAGGCTCTCTCAGCCAATCAGCTTATCGTTGTCTTAGAGATGACAACAGAAGTGGGAACATGGAAGATATATGACTAAAAATAAAACTGAATTTAGCGATAGAATAGCGCATAGCAATATATTATGGAGGACCAGGAGTGCAAAAATTCAATAAATAAATACACAATTAAATAAATAATTAAAAGTGTCATTAAAATGCTTTTATTTCAATATTTATTTATTTATTTCAAATTTATTTCAATTTTTATTTATCTATTTCAATTTATATTTATTTATTTCAATTCATATTTATTTATTTCAATTTTTATTTATTTCAATTTTTATTTATTTATTTCATCATTTATTTATTTATTTCAACTTTTATTTATTTCACTTTTTATTTATTTCATTCTTGCACTCTTGTTCCTCTGGAGGTGCAACCATGAAATAATTTTATCTGTCACGTTTGCTCGTCAAAGTTTCTAACGTCTGATTGATTGCTCTGCAAAGCAAGTCTTAACTAGTCGATCTCAGATAATAGATTGACGCCTGAGGTGTAGAACATTTGGTTAAATGTTGTTTGACACTCATGAGCCGCCGTACCCTCGAAGTCATATGTAAGTTGCCAATCACGGGAGTAGCGCCAGAATTGATGAGACGAACACGGAAGTGTGCATGCGAGGCAATCGGTCGTCCCGAGTCTATTGTTTTGTTAATAAACAAGTGTTTTATTCAGCTCAAGTGTGATCCTTGACTCACACAGAAACAAGCAACATTCTACATGAGGCATTGGCCAATTTTTATGTACACCCAATACATAAGGTGGCAGTGTAGATCCGTATAATCTGAAAAATAATTGCTCCCTCAAAATCACAAAAAACGACGAAGATTAGTAGCGTGGTCAGTGTAGCGGTAGTAGGCTTTGACGCATTTCGCGTGTTGTCCAAGCAAAACATACATATGTCCAAAATGTGCCCAGAGCTGCTCAGAGGAGCAGCAAATTTAATCGAGGACACTCTGAGGAGAACTCCACCAGCAGCCCATAGTGGAGTCCAGTCTGTGGCTTCTACATCGCGCGGGCTAGCGCCTTTAAACGGGCTGATGTCTGCATACAGGAAACTAGTATAACTCAGAAGTGGAACGGTCCTTGGATATTTACCAGATTTTTTTTTTTTTTTTTTAATCAAGTTTTGAAATAAGGCTAAATGACAGAAATAACTAGCAGTTTTCTAAGTAGTTTTACTCTGAACTCCGACATCATTTTTACATGATAATGATTTAGTTTGGGTCTAGGGGTGCTCCAGTGTCTCTCGAAAGTGGACCCGTTATCGAATAGGTCACCGTTTTTTCCCCCATATATTTAATAAAGGGACTTGCGCTCTGAAGCCATGTCATTGCATTCTGAAGCCAGCGCATTGCATTACCGTAATGCACATAATGCAAACAATAATCCAAATGAGGGGCGGCTGGTTTGACTTCGTTTTTACGAGTGGAGGCTGGCTTGACCGCAGTTGTAAACTATCGAAAACTCTTCGATCAACATCTTGATCTGACAGAGCCGAGATGATGCCAATAACGTTAATTAATTGCTCTGTTTTGTAGGACACGTACTCAGGGTCCAAATGTCCTGCTTCAATTTGTTCTGAGAAATCTAACATGTCCCAAAAGAGCTCATGCAAAATCTCAGATAATACCGCCATGTTGGGAAGAAATAGGACGTAGCAATCGCTTATTACTCGATCAACTCAAACCCCGCCTAGTTCATGCCCGCCCACCGAGTTTGATGAGCCAATGACAGATAAAATTATTTCTTGCGGCCACACGGGGAACAAGAGTGCAAGAATGAAATAAATAAAAAGTGAAATAAATAAATGTTGAAATAAATAAATAAAAATTGAAATAAATAAATAAAAATTGAAATAAATGAATAAAAATTGAAACAAAAAAAAAATTTGAAATACATTTTGAAATAAATATAAAATGAAATAAATAAAAATTGAAATAAATAAATAAAAGTTGAAATAAAGGAATAAAAATTGAAATAAATAAATAAAATTCAAAATTAATTTTGAAATAAATAAATATAAAATGAAATAAATTAAAATTGAAATAAATAAATAAAAGTTGAAATAAAGGAATAAAAATTGAAATAAATAAATAAAATTCGAAATTAATTTTGAAATAAATAAATATAAATTGAAATAAATAATTAAAAATTGAAATAAATAAATATAAATCAAAATAAATAAATAACAATTGAAATAAATAAATATAAATTGAAATAAATAAATAAAAATTGAAATAAATAAATAAATATTGAAATAAAAGCATTTTAATGACATCTTTAATTATTTATTTAATTGTGTATTTATTTATTGAATTTTGGCACTCCTGGTCCTCCATAATATATTGGCGATTTCATACAAATAATGTATGTTAAAAGTTTTTTTTATTAAAAGTGCCGTTTGCTCTGGGTCCGCAGAGACGTGTGACGTGGTCCGGTCGTGGACCGCGGTCCGCTAATTGAGAACCCCGGTTCAAAATAATATTACTCAAGTAAAAGTAGTCATCCAAAAATTTACTCAAGTAAAGTATTTGTTTAAAAGAATACTAAAGTAATGAGGAACATTATGGGTGACTGCTTACAATGTCTGATTTTTAAAAAGAATGTTTTTTTTTTTCTCAGCACAACTTCGTCTATATGAATTTTTATTATACTGTACTATAGCCCATTGGTCCCCAATCTGCTCGCTTATAGCAACATGTTATGCAGAATGGACTTGTTTGTAGGCTCCTCTTCCGGCTCAACAGGTGCTTAAAAAAAAAAAAAACAGTGACACCCTTTTAAAACGATATAATCTATTCATGGTAGGAGCATATCGATAACCTTTTGGGCTACAAAGTATTGCGTTGTGTCACCTTTTTGATATATTGTCACACCCCTACTTAACAACGTTCTTTAGGACTTTATGACTGGTCGATAGCCGTTTATGAGGTGGCGTTTGCGAAAGGTCATTTTAAAATGAATAAAAATTCTGAAGTGTTGTCAGTGTTTGAATGTGATAATCAGCTACAGTGTATCACAAAAGTGAGTACACCCTTTGCATTTCTGCAGATATTTAAGTATATCTTTTCATGGCACAACACTAACAAAATGACACTGTGACACAATGAAATGTAATCTGTGTGCAGCTTATATAATCGAGTTCATTTATTTTCCTCTCAAAATAACTCAAAATATAGCCATTAATATGTAAACCCCTGGCAACAAAAATGAGTGCACCCCTTAGTAAAAGGTGTCAATATGAACGTACAGTACAACATGTCAACTGTCAATATTTTGTGTGGCCACCACTATTATCCAGAACTCCCTTTACTCTCCTGGGCATGGAGTTGACCAGAGCTTCACAGGTTGCCAATGGAATAATCTTCCACTCCTCCATGACGACGTTCTGGAGCTGCCGGATATTTGAGACTTTGCGCACCTCCACCTTCTGCTTGAGGATCCCCCAAAGTTCTATTGGGTTCAAGTCTGGAGACATGCTTGGCCAGTCATTCACCGTTACCCTCAGCCTCTTCAGTAAAGCAGAGGTCATCTTGGAGGTGTGTTTGGGTTCACTGTCATGCTGGAACACTGCCCTGCGACCCAGTTTCTGGAGGGAGGGGATCGTGCTCTGCTGCAGTATTTCACAGTACATGTTGGAGTTTATGTTTCCCCTCAATGGAATGTAACTCTCCAACACCTGCAGCACTCACGCAGCCCCAGACCATGACATTACCACCACCATGCTTGACTGTAGGCATGACACACTTATCTTGAGACCATCGGAACCAAACAAATTAATCTTCGTCTCATCAGACCATAGGACATGGTTCCAGTAATCCATGTGCTTTGTTGACCGATCTTCAGCAAACTGTTTGCGGGCTTTCTTGTGCACCGTCTTCAGAAGAGGCTTCCTCCTGGGGTGACAGCCATGCACACCAATTTGATGGAGAGTGTGGCGTGTTGTCTGAGCACTAACAGGCTGACCCCCCACCTCACCAATCTCTGCAGCAATGCTGACAGCACTCCTACGATGACCTTTCAAAGAAAGCATTTGGATGTGACGCTCAGCACGTGTGCTCAGCTTATTTGGACGACCAACCTGAGGCCTGTTCTGAGTGGACCCCGCTCTTTTAAAACGCGGGATGATCTTAGCCACTGTGCTGCAGCTCAGTTTCAGGGTGTTGGATACAGTGCCTTGCAAAAGTATTTGGCCCCCTTGAACCTTGCAACCTTTCGCCACATTTCAGGCTTCAAACATAAAGATATAAAATTTTAATTTTTTGTCAAGAATCAACAACAAGTGGAACACAATCGTGAAGTGGAACAAAATTTATTGGATAATTTAAACTTTTTTAACAAATAAAAAACTGAAAAGTGGGGCGTGCAATATTATTCGGCCCCCTTGCGTTAATACTTTGTAGCGCCACCTTTTGCTCCAATTACAGCTGCAAGTCGCTTGGGGTATGTTTCTATCAGTTTTGCACATCGAGAGACTGACATTCTTGCCCATTCTTCCTTGCAAAACAGCTCGAGCTCAGTGAGGTTGGATGGAGAGTGTTTGTGAACAGCAGTCTTCAGCTCTTTCCACAGATTCTCGATTGGATTCAGGTCTGGACTTTGACTTGGCCATTCTAACACCTGGATACATTTATTTTTGAACCATTCCATTGTAGATTTGGCTTTATGTTTTGGATCATTGTCCTGTTGGAAGATAAATCTCCGTCCCAGTCTCAGGTCTTGTGCAGATACCAACAGGTTTTCTTCCAGAATGTTCCTGTATTTGGCTGCATCCATCTTCCCGTCAATTTTAACCATCTTCCCTGTCCCTGCTGAAGAAAAGCAGGCCCAAACCATGATGCTGCCACCACCATGTTTGACAGTGGGGATGGTGTGTTCAGGGTGATGAGCTGTGTTGCTTTTACGCCAAACATATCGTTTTGCATTGTGGCCAAAAAGTTCAATTTTGGTTTCATCTAACCAGAGCACCTTCTTCCACATGTTTGGTGTGTCTCCCAGGTGGCTTGTGGCAAACTTTAAACGAGACTTTTTATGGATATCTTTGAGAAATGGCTTTCTTCTTGCCACTCTTCCATAAAGGCCAGATTTGTGCAGTGTACGACTGATTGTTGTCCTATGGACAGACTCTCCCACCTCAGCTGTAGATCTCTGCAGTTCATCCAGAGTGATCATGGGCCTCTTGGCTGCATCTCTGATCAGTTTTCTCCTTGTTTGAGAAGAAAGTTTGGAAGGACGGCCGGGTCTTGGTAGATTTGCAGTGGTCTGATGCTCCTTCCATTTCAATATGATGGCTTGCACAGTGCTCCTTGAGATGTTTAAAGCTTGGGAAATCTTTTTGTATCCAAATCCGGCTTTAAACTTCTCCACAACAGTATCTCGGACCTGCCTGGTGTGTTCCTTGGTTTTCATAATGCTCTCTGCACTTTAAACAGAACCCTGAGACTATCACAGAGCAAGTGCATTTATACGGAGACTTGATTACTCACAGGTGGATTCTATTTATCATCATCGGTCATTTAGGACAACATTGGATCATTCAGAGATCCTCACTGAACTTCTGGAGTGAGTTTGCTGCACTGAAAGTAAAGGAGCCGAATAATATTGCACGCCCCACTTTTCAGTTTTTTATTTGTTAAAAAAGTTTAAATTATCCAATAAATGTTGTTCCACTTCACGATTGTGTCCCACTTGTTGTTCATTCTTGACAAAAAAATTAAATTTCATATCTTTATGTTTGAAGCCTGAAATGTGGCGAAAGGTTGCAAGATTCAAGGGGGCCGAATACTTTTGCAAGGCACTGTATCTTCTTGTAGCCTTGGCCATCTTCATGTAGCACAACAATACCTCTTTTTAGATCCTCAGAGAGTTCTTTGCCATGTGGTGCCATGTTGGAACTTTCAGTGACCAGTATGGGAAAGTGTGAGATAGGGGTGTGACAAAATCTCGAAATGGTGATAAATCGTGATACTTTGTATCCCAAAACTTTATCGATATGCTCCTGCCAAGAATTGAGATATCGTTTTAAAAAGGTGTCAGTGTTTTAAAAAAAAAAAAAAAAAAAAAGTTGCTACCAAAATCTTCCACCATAATAGTGTCTCAGGTAAACTCTAAGGCTGCCATTGACTGTGCTCAACGCCCAATCCATTTAGACTGGGAACGTTCGTTCATTCGAAATAGGGCTGCAGCTATTGATTATTTTAGTAGCCGATTAATCGACGAACTATTTATTTCGAATAATCGAGTAATCGGATACGGAACATAAGTTAAAATACGTGAGGTGAGCTTCAGATGGTATATATAAAAAAAGAGGATCTATGTACAACAAAAGAACAATTGGCTAACTTACATAGCAAAAGTCCGCTAGCTTAAATGCTATAAAATGCTAACGCTTTTTTTACAATGCTCTTAACAAATGGCTCAGACACATATTCCCACAAAAAATGGCTAAATATACCTTTAAGCTATAATACGAATGCATTCAAAAAAATCATTAGCTCAAACTTAGCTTATGTTGGTCTTAACAGGGAGCAGATGGATTCAGCCATGTGAAATGAGGTAGACTAGAGGGCCGTGTATCCACCCAAATCAATGAAAATAAATGCAAACACTTTCAAAACAAACCATTACAACGCCACTTTAATTCAACGAATACTCGAAGCAGCATAATTTAATTTGAATCTTTTTTTCTAATCGAATACTCGGGTTAATCGATTAATCGTTGCAGCACTAATTCGACACCAGAGCATTCGCAGTCATTCTGTCCGATTTTTCGGGGCATTCATTGGTCACTTGCTGTTCATTTACAGGTCATTTCCTGTTGAGTTTGAGTCACTACCTAATCATTTGGGTGATTCCCAGTTCACTTCCTGTTCTGTAACTCAAAATAAACAGGACGTGACCCATAAAATACCCCCAAACAAACAGAAAGTAACTGAAAGGATTGTGAGGGGTGTACTCACTTTTGTGATACACTGTATCTGTAGAGTGACTTGACATCTAGCTTTTTTTGTTTCTTTCTTTCTAATGTAGGGTCCTGTGAACAAAGTGAATACGTGGAGACGGTAGTCAAGAGGGCATCATGAGGCAGCTGAAAGGAAAACCCAAAAAAGAAACTTCCAAGGACAAGAAGGAGCGCAAGCAGGCCATGCAGGAAGCACGGCAGCAAGTTAGCACGATTGTGCTACCGACGCTGGCTGTCGTCGTGCTACTCATCGTCGTCTTTGTCTACGTGGCCACCAGACCTGAGGCAATGGAGTAGACTTTAGTTGAGGCTAATGTGGTGGGAAAAATGTTGTTCATCTTTATGCTGCTGGAACGGATATTTAACAAAAAATCTGTTTATTTTTTTGCCGCAGCTAGATTCATGTTTCCATTATCCCCCAAAATGATGCAGTTTTCTGTGTTTCAAATGAGTTTATGCACAGGATACCACGTTTGAGCAGTCACCTCAATGACAAGGGGTGACACGTAGAACAATTTTGTTTCGTGACTTAAAGCTGTTCAACAGTCCGATACATTACCACTCATTGGACAACAATTCCACTTGATTGTTTAATGTATGAATGAAAAGCTATTTTGAGAGAAAGATTTTGTGCTGGACAAGAGTCCTATCACTAAAATATTGTATTGAATGTAAGGAAAAATGTGTTTAAATGTGCATTGCTGATGATGACTTTGCCAAAAGATGCTGCATCAATTCGTCCATCTGGAACATGAATGTTATCTGGTCTGGGTTCTTACAAGTAAATTATTACCTGTTGGTCAATATGGGCAAATGTATTAAAGTGCCTTACTATGTGTATTTTTTTCAGTTTAATAAATGAAAATATACCATTTCAGGTTGATTTTGTTGTAAAACAAAAGCGTTCCGACCAGTGTTGTTTTTGGCAGCCATTTTAATTTTCGTATTAGTTTTCGTCTTTTGGACGATAATACTTATTAGTCTTTGTCATATTTTAGTCATTTCAAAATAGGTTTTCGTCTAGTTTTTCTTGACAAAGACTCAATATCTTCCTCTGTAAAATTCTAAAAGTTTCACTACAAAAATAAGAAAAGGTTTCCAATGAGCAGTGACAGACGAGCACATATTGTAACATCTACAAATCTATCATGTGATAATACACACTTAGTAGGAAAACAGAAGGCGACATTGTTTTCAATTAGTTATACCCGCCTGAAAACCACAAACTGTACGTAAAAAAAGTGAGAATTTAGGAGGACGATCGCCGTTAGCAATAGCTTAATACTAACGTGAATACTATGCTAACGCTGCGAGTTACATTTAGCACTCAGCACAGACCTTTAAAGGCTAAAACAACATTGAATATTCTCTCTTGCTCAGATGAGTGGGCAAATTTTACCGTGTGTGTCTCCAAATAGGCAATGGGGAGACTGGAGAGGACACTAGACAAGTGGGTGAGTTGGGGGGTCGCAGCACGTCACATGAATTACACAACCAGGCAGGCTAATTACACATAAAATGTCACACATTGTGAACATGCGACGAAAACTATGGCGCATTTTCGCCTCGTTCTCGTCAGACGAAAACTGGCACTCGTGTAAGTTTTGGTCTCCTAAGATACGTTTTTAGCTCGTTATCGTCTCATCATCATGAAAAAAAAACAGCATATTTTCGTTATAGTCATCGTTGACGAAACCAACACTGGTTCCTACCATTTACGGGCAAAACGCTGATTCATTTTTATTATTGGAGGAATCATTTTAACTGTAGAAGGTAATATTTACTGTACATTTTGGACAATATGGCACACCTGATAAGTGGTGGATGAAGTACTCTTTTTAGTTAAGTAAAAGTACATATGCAATAAATTACTTAAGTAAAAGTACAAGCAGAGGCGCTGGAAATCACAGCAGGGGGTTCTGAAGTTGTTCTCATCCAAAAACAGCTATTTCAGTCAAAATTTGTAATGCTCGTGCGTTTTCTCTATACAAGGGGTACACAATAACCGTACATAGTACACGCATGCTGGATAGTTTACGTACTACGACTACAAGGACAGCGTTCTATTTTACCTTCAGTGTGTAATGGAGTTTTTGTATTGGAATCAAAAGCGCCAGACAGTGTATTATAAAAAATCCCCGCTGCTAGACAGCGCAATGATACACGAACACATTTGAAAACTAAAAGGTTTAACACCCCCGTTTCAAAACACTAAATTGCACACAAAGCGCACTGCATGGTGGCCACTCAACAGCAACAGCAAACAATAATATGGTAACTATGCAAGCATGTCTTACCTATTTGAAGACACCAAAGGAAGATTTCCTTTCTGGTGTGTTGGCGATGAACTTCATCAGTGGCTTAGGGTCCATTTTATCTAGGATAGCGCTATGGATATGCAGTAATGTCTACCGCTTCAGCTAGTGATTCACCAGAATCATCTACACGGTCTAAATCTGCAGCTAACATTTCCTTGCTATTATAGAACTTAAAAGCAAAAAAGACGTGCAGTTAGAATTTATTTTATGTAAATATGTCGAAGTACGATGCTAGTCTGTCAGTCAATGTGGCGGTGAAAATTCTTGTGAATAAAAGCTTCTATCCCTGAATTCTTTACAGATATGGACGTAAAACAGTCTCAATTCTTGGTCAAAAGCAAAAAAAAAAGGGCAGGTAGCATTTATTTTACGAAAATGTGTCGAGGTACGATGCTAGTCTGTCAGTCAATATGGCGGCCACCCTACATAAACAGAGCTTTTCCGGTGAAAATTCTTGTCAATAAATGCTTAAATCCCTGAATGAAGTAAAACAGTCTCGATTCTTGGTTAAAAGCAAAAAAGTCGTGCACTTAGCATTTATTTTATGTAAATATGTCGAAGTACGATGCTAGTCTGTCAGTCAATGTGGCGGCCGCAATATGTACACAGAGCTTTTCTGGTGAAAATTCTTGTGAATAAATGCTTCTATCCCTGAATTCTTTACAGATATGGACGTAAAACAGTCTCAATTCTTGGTTAAAAGCAAAAAAAAGCGTGCAGTTAGCATTTATTTTATGTAATTACAACCCCTAACAAAAAGTATGGAATCACCAGTCTCAGACGAGCACTCACTCTGACATTTCATCATGTAGAACAAACTCAGATAAAAAGCTTGAAAAAATAATTAATTAGTTCAAAAGTGCAACTCTTACCCCTAATTACACCTGAGAAAATCCTTCTTGTTTGTATGCGGTACAGCTTTCGTACGTTTTCCAACCTAAATCCGGCGTTAGATCGCTGCAGGTGTCGCTGCGACCGACTGCGAATAACTGAAGCGGATTGTGGGATGGCCCCCTACTTGAAGGCGTGGCACACTGAAAGTCGAATCTGACCCGTCAATATCATTTTGAAATCTATGTGTGGGTTTAATAAAAGCAAATAGTAATATTCATTTAATTTAAATGGAATAATCTGACGTGATAATCTGTTAACTAGTTCTTAACACTAAAAAAAAAAAAAAAAAAATCAGACTAAGATGCTAGAAAATTGCAGTGTGAAAGTTAGTGTAAGTCAATACAGATTTTTTTTGCATTGATCAGTTAGCCTATCAATTAATTACATTCATATTCATGAGAAATGTAACCCTGACCCCCCGTTCACCTAATCTGTTTGGTTTTATTAATGTCCCGTCCCCAGCAAAAAGTGTACATGCAGGTTATGCTGGTATATTATCCCTACCAAACCTACGCCCTATGTTTTCGAGCATGATAAGGCCTTCAAATTGTCCAGTTTCATTTGCCATCAAGAAATAATAATAATAATAAGGCCTGCAAGCAGGACTGAACGGGCCCTCACAGTTTGGCGCAACTCGGACGTCACGCAAACTTGGACGGTAGGCAGGTCGGGGTTGTGGCAGATTGTCCACCTGTAATCATCTAATGAGAACCTGACATGCTCGAAAATCACCTCTTTTTTAGGATTAGAAATACATTCACACACCTAGTAGAAAAAAAACCCGATCTGAGAGAGTACTATGAAAAAGGAGGCACTCCTGAGCTGTGCAGTCACGCCCTTACTCAAAACATAAATGAATCTTCTAATTGGGCCAATTCGACTGAGTGTGCCAAATTCTGTAGCTCTATAAGCTGCCTAAGTCCCTGAGAAAATATACTTCTTTTAATGACGAGCAAAGCGTCGTCATGGTAACGGACAGGGACATGAGCCTTACAATGTAGTATTACAAAAGGTCTTGAAACTACAATGACCAACCTGAAAATAACTGGACATGTATAATTAAAATGAGTGACTTCTCTGTTGCCACTAGTTGGTGCTGTTTCTCTGTTGCCACTAGTTGGCGCTGTAGCGTTGATGCGAATAAGCCGTACAGGACCCTTCAGGGTACTCGTGTTAGTCCAGACATTGGCACAAGTTGAGAAGAAAAGGCAGGGAAAGCAGCAAAGGCGATTTTTCGAAAGACAGCCACATAGCCAGTCTTTTCGGGTGTACCAGTCCGTTTGAAAAGCGCGAGTTATCTTCTGTCCCGTAGTTTGAAGCAAACCTTTTACCTCCGGTGTTGTTAATCGCGTCCGCTTTTGACGGAAAGTCCAGTTTCACGTACGCCCCCTTTCAGTGCGGCAGAGTACTATCTGCCGCAACCTGTGCCTTTTCACTGCGGTTTTATTTCCCATCAGCAAAACTAAATATGTCGCTAACAAACATTAAACTTTAAGGGTTAAAGACATTAGCCAGACTGTGGAAAATCAGGTCAAATAAACGTATCTGGAAACATTACAATGGCGACATGCAGATGTACGGCAACCAGCATGCTCCAATTCCAATTATCAACCCAGTTTGTTATGGATTGCGCATTCAGAGGTGAGGCTTTACTCGTTGCTGCCGCACCTCTCGTTTCATTCCGTTATTTGAACAGGAAATAGGCAAATTAAGCGATTTTGATTATAAAAAATGTTTGAAATGAGTCATACATAAAGAGCAATGGACAAATATTAATATAAATTTGATGCTATAATTATTTTTTTGTCATGCCTCCCCTGCCTCTCCTGCCTCCCCTGCCTCCCCTGACCGCACGTCACTGGTACAACTCTTACCAAGCACGGGATGTCTGGCGCAGATATGTTGTATGTCTGCTAAGTTATGACTGTTCAAAATTTGTCGCGAGACAAGACGTGGACTATCATTTTCACTTTCCTGTTTGGACCCCTCTGCTTCAAACAAACCTCAATATTTTTCATCAGGCAACTGAACACATGTTTTAAGGCTCCCCTGAGACAGGTTTGAGGAATAATTTTTTTTTCCCTTCCAGGAGGAGCCGGTCTCGTAAAAAAAGCCATTTCCTGTTGCCAGCAGGAGGCGCCAGGCCTAATGGGTAATATTTCAATGCAGTCGAGTTCAGGCTGGAATACATCACGTACACCAAATATGAAAAAGATTGAACGTTGTATCAGGGAGTTATGAGTCATTTTCTGAATTTGGTGTTTTGCCCAAAAAAGGCTGACTTTGGTAGCCCGACCAGGTCCGGCCGGTGAATGAAAACTCACCATTTTGATAACTGATCTCATAGGTCTCATGTGCAGTCTCAACAATTTTGAGGAAGATCCAACTAACTCCCAAGGCGCCAAGGTTTCAAATGTGTACCCTGTAAATCGATAAAAAAATTCATATCTGATCCAAAATACCCAATTTTCTGATGGGTTTGGAATATGGATGCAATAGACTTTTTGGAGCAGTTTTCCACAAGGTATCAGCTCCCCAAATTTCATCGCTTTACGCTGTAAAAACCTAATAGGAAAGGCCTTTTTGAAAAATCCTTTCTGTTGCAACTAGTTGGCACTGTAGGGTTGATGCAACTGACCCCTACAGGACCCTTCAGGGTATGACTCTCAACAAACACGGAACGTGTGGCGCAGATATATTGTATATCTGCCAAGTTATGACTGTTCATAATTTGTGGTGAGAAAAATGGCAACAGTCTTTTCACTTTCCTGTTTGGAACCTTCTGCTTCAATGAAACCTCAATATTTTTCATCTGGCACCTGAACACATGTCTTAAGGCTCCTCTGATGCAGGTTTGAGTTCAACTGATTTTTTTCCTTTGGAGGAGGAGCCTGTCTCGTACAAAATGGGTTTCTTGTTTCCACTAGGGGGTGCCAGGCCTAACGGGTAATATTTCAATATAGTCGTGTTCAGGCTGGGATACCTAACATACATGCCAGATATGAAAAAGATTGAACATTGTAATTGGGAGTTATTCATCATTTTCTGAATTTGATCTTCTGCCCAAAAAATGGCCGACTTTGGCACCCAGCCCAGGTCAGGCCCGTGAATGAAAGCTCACCATTTTTTGAACTTAAGATCTCATAGGTCTCATGAACAGTCTCAGCAATTTTGAGGAAGATCCAACTAACTCCCGAGGCGCCAAGGTTTCAAATGTGCACCCTGTAAATCGATAAAAAATTCAATCCAAAATACCCAATTTTCTGTTGGGTTTGGAATATGGATGCAAGAGACTTTTTGGAGCAGTTTTCCACTAGGTATCGATTCCCCATATTTCATCGCTTTACGCTGTAAAAACCTAATAGGAAAGGCCTTTTTGAAAAATCCTTTCTGTTACCACTAGTTGGCACCGTAGGGTTGATGCAAATGACCCCTACAGGACCCTTCAGGGCAGCGGTCCCCAAACTACGGCCCGCGGGCCGGATCCGGCCTGCCTCCACATTTGGTCCGGCCCATGAACCCCCCCAATAGTGTTATCTATTTCCTGGCTTTTTTTCTGTGAAGAACCCAAACAGGGTTATTTGGTTATTATCTATTTAATTAACAGTGTTATTATTATTCATTATTATATGATATTATATGATATTATATTATTATTTTTATTTTATTTTGTTGCGTGAAGAATCCAGAAAGGGTTATTTAATTGTGACTTTCTGGAAAAACAATACATTTTTACATTTAGGCACTCCTGCAATTGTCACACTGTTTCTGTTACAAACTGACCCGGCCCCTCATCAGAGAAGGGAAAAGTTATGTGGCCCTCACAGGAAAAAGTTTGGGGACCCCTGCTTCAGGGTATGACTCTCAACAAACACGGGATGTTTGGCGCAGATAAATTGTATATCTACCAAGTTATGACTGTTCAAAATTTGTGGTGAGAAAAATGGCAACAGTCTTTTCACATTCCTGTTTGGACCCTTCTGCTTCAACGAAACCTCAATATTTTTCATCCGGCACCTGAACACATGTCTTAAGGCTCCTCTGATCTGATGCAGGTTTGAGTTCAACTGATTTTTTTTCCTTTGGAGGAGGAGCCTGTCTCGTACAAAATGGCGTTTCTTGTTTCCACTAGGGGGTGCCAGGCCTAACGGGTAATATTTCAGTATAGTCGTGTTCAGGCTGGGATACCTAACATACATGCCAGATATGAAAAAGATTGAACATTGTAATTGGGAGTTATTCATCATTTTCTGAATTTGGTCTTCTGCCAAAAAAATGGCCGACTTTGGCACCCACCCCAGGTCAGGCCCGTGAATGAAAGCTCACCATTTTTTGAACTTAAGATCTCAAGTGCCTTATGAACATTCTCACCTATTTTGAGGAGGATCCAACTAACTCCCTAGGCACCAAGGTCTCAAATGTACACCCTGTAAATCGATACAAATTTCACATTCAATCAAAAATCCGATTTGCAGTTGGGTTTGGAATATGGGTGCAAGAGACTTTTTGGAGCAGTTTTGCACATGGTATCGACTCCCCAAATTTCATCGCTCTACGCTGTAAAAACCTAATACGGAAGGCCTTTTTGAAAAATCCTTTCTGTTGCCACTAGTTGGCACTGTAGGGTTGATGCAAATGACCCCTACAGGACCCTTCAGGGTATGACTCTGAACAAGCACGGGACGTTTGGCGCCGATATATTGTATATCTGCCAAGGTATGTCTGTTCAAAACTGTTTTGGAGCAGTTTTGCACAAGTTATCGACTCCCCAAATTTCATCTCTCTACGTTGAAAAAACCTAAATGGAGAGGCCTTTTTGAAAATTCAAGGGGGCGCCACTGAGCCATTTTGTTACATTTTTTGTTGCAAAATTATCGAAATTTACGCGAAGCTGCACGTTTGGCAGATTTTGGTGAGTTTTTAAGCATGTTCAGGCCTCCAAATCCAAATTGGCCGTTTTCATTTGCCGAGAAAAAAATAATAATCTAGTGCCAGAGCCCCTCATAATAATCCCTTGCATTTAATAGGGCTCTTGCACCACTTGGTGCCCAGACCCAAATAATATTGTTTAAAAGATATAGACTGGAATAAACAGTTTGGCGAGCCTATTATTTTGAAGAGGATGCACGGATGTGTTGATTTTCATTAACGTTAGCTTGATCCCGTTCTCCATCACCTCCTATCAGTTCCTCTGAAGAAGACTTCCGGTGGTGTTTTTAATGGCGGTGGCATGGTGAATTCTACAGAAATAGGAAAATACTTGCCCCTTTTATCCGCCATTATCGATTCAGGGCAGATTTTCATGCATTTTTTAGTTTGATAAACCCAGCCCCGTACCTTGGTTTTAGCAACATAAGGACTGCGGCGTCCCTCCGCCCGGCCATGGCGGCTCACAAACCAGTGGAATGGGTCCAGGCCGTGATTACTAGATTTGATGAGCAGGTAAGATGGACTTCTATAATTTAGTGGCCAGAATGAGCTATACAATCTCATTAGGCTGCACAACAGCAGAATGAGTCCATTTCTGAAGAAATGAATCGGCTATTTTACGTCAAAAAGGGTTTGACGGGTGAGATGTGTACTGACACTGTACTGCTTAAGTTGTAGCCACTGCCAAACATTGAGGCATTCGTAGCATTCCCACTTTATATTGTCACATATAGTATGCCCTTTGCTGTAGCTTTTCGCTGTCTTTGGGGGTCATGCGTAAAAAACAAAAAATTAACAAAAACAAACTAAAATCAACGCTGCACATCAGAATTTATCCAAAGACGCGTTAAGACCTGAAGCCGAACCAAGTCATAGACGTAGCTTTGTCAGGGAATGTTAGCAGGCCTAGATTTGGGTTGTAAACAAATAATCTGTGACATGACTGGGACTTTAGCACATTGTAGAAGACAAAATGCAACAAACTTAGTAATGCAGATCCCCAACTTAATTTGTTACATTCAAGGGCGTAGGTTTGGTCTCAACATTGGTAGGGACGATATCGCAGCATAACCTGCATGAACACTTTTTTGCTGGGGACGGGGCATTAATAAGACCAAAAAGGGGGTCAGGGCTACATTTCCTATGAATATGGACCTAATTCATTGACAGGATAAATGATCAATGCAAAACAAATCGGACTCCTACTAACTTTCATGTGTATTGGTTCAGGTGATACAACGTTTGATTTAAACCTTTATTTTCAAAAGTGTTAGTCCCTTTATTTAAAAACAAAAAAAACGAGGATCTATCCAAGAATGGGTCCACTTCTGGGCAACACTGGAGCACCCCTTGACTCAAACTAAAGTATTGTAATTAGGCTGTCAAACGATTGAAATTTTTAATTGAGTTAATCACAGCATAATAATTAATTCATTGTAATTAATCGCTGTTCAAACCATCTCTAAAATATGCCATATTTTTCTGTAAATTATTGTTGGAATGGAAAGATAATACACAAGACGGACATAAACTTTCAACATACTGTACATAATTACTGTATTTGTTGGCTGGCAACCAATTCAGGGTGTCCCCTGCCTACTGCCCGAAGTTAGCTGGGATAGGCTCCAGCACCTCCGCGACCCTCGTGAGGAATAAGCGGCATGGAAAATGAATGAATGAATGAATGTTTATCATTACAATAAATCCACAAGATGACATCAACATTATTAACATTCTTTCTGTCAAAGGGATCCAAGGATAGAAAGACTTGTAGTTCTTAAAAGATAAATTTGAGTACAAGTTATAGTAATTTTATATTAAAACCACTCTTAATGTTTTCGTTTTTCAATCAAAAAATAAACTAGTAGCTTGCCATTGTTGACGTCGCCGAGCGGTGACATCACATCGGGCTCCCTGCCGTTTTTCCACAGTGTCTTTAACTACGTAAGGTGAAATACACCAAAAGGTGTCAATGGCGAGTTTTGAATTGGAGATCTAGCCAAGGCAAAGTCTGAGTAAGTTTTATGTGTATTTTGCATAACTATTTTGATTGGGAATGCCAGTTCTGTTTGCATTGAGCGCTTTTCTTTTTGTGAACATTATTTTTTTGAGAGATAGGAATATTATTTTTGTAGTGCTTTCACTAAATGATACTGTAGAGACTTAACTGTTCTGCCCAAATGCATGATGGGAAGTTGGGCAACCATGACTGTCAGTGGTGGCTGCATATGGTATACAGTATGTTCTGCGTTGTGCTCAATTAGGCTTGTTGAGAAAAAGAATGTCTCCTGCTCTGCCCTAAAGCATGATGGGAAGTTAGGCAACTATGATTTTCAGTAGTTTCTGCAAATGGTATACAATATGTTCTGCATTATCTTCAATTAAGCGTGTTAAGAAAAAGATCGTCTCTTCCGCTGCCCAAATGCATGATGGGAAGTTGGGCAACCATGACTGTTAGTGTGAGTGGCTGCCAAAGCTTAAGCCAAAAAAGGCGCACATAATATAAAAATGATTTGGGGAAAAAATAATGGAAAAACAAATCTGAGATATTCAAGGACCGATCTACATCTGAAGCATACTAGCAGTGGTGTTAACAGGATGCCAGGTGTGGGTGGGCATTGGTCTACCTTGGGGGGGAGACAAACGTCACCCCAGGAGGAAGACTGTACACAAGAAAACCAGCAAACAGTTTGCTGAAGACATGTCAATAGAGCACATGGATTACTGAAACCATGTCCTATGGTCTGATGAGACGGGCGGGCTTTCTTGTGTGCAGTCTTCAGAAGACTCCTGGGGTTCTAGCCATGCACACCAATTTGATGTAGAGTGCGGCATATGGTCTGAGCACTAACAGGCTGACCCCCCCCCCCCCCCCCCCGACCTGTTCAATCCCTGCAGCAATGCTGACAGCACTCAGGGAACGAGTCACATGACATTTTGGAGGGAAATTGACAAGCAGTACTCAATTTGGACTTTTAGGGATGTACGTTTTTTCAAAGGGGTGTACTCACTTTTGTTGCCAGATTAGATTAATGGCTATTTTAGTTATTTTGAGGGGAAAATAAATTAACTCTATTATTTAAGCTGCACACAGACTACTTTTCATTGTGTCAAAGTGTCATTTTGTCAGTGTTGTCTCATGAAAAGATATACTTAAATATCTGCAGAAATGCGAAGGGGTATACTCACTTTTGTGATACACAAGTATCACATAAGTAAGTCTGAACATAATGAAAATAATTCACTTAATACTGGTAGGGTCTTTTGTATCCCACAATATAACAGAAGACAATGTAAATGACCTATATAACTGTACTCATTATGTAATGCAAATAAGGTTGCTTAAAAGTTGGTGGGGACTATTTGAGCATCCTGAAAAGTTGGTAGTGTTTTGTCCCTACTGTCCCTATGCAAACCTACGCCCTTGATATCATTCGTCCAGGAAATAAAACAGGATTTTTCCAAAGTAAGAATGCCGTTTTCTGTGTAAGTGATTGTGGCGAACAGAATACTTCGTTCCCCATGGTACCCATATCTGACAATTTATGTAGTAGCATTTCGTTAAAAACTCCAATCTACTTTGTTGAGACTTTAGCAGTCTACCTCCCGCGTTAGCTGCTACTTATTACGGATTGGCGTTGGTTTTAGACGGATTACTGTTGTGAGGATAAAGTGGCTTTGGAGTTACCACTACTTCTTGGTCATTGCTACCCTAATTATTCAGTAAATCCGTTCGTTTAAGTTTTTGTTATTCTTTTCTCTATTTTGTGAAAGTGTTTCTAGTATCAGAAGTGGGTAGTAAACAACTCACATTTACTCAATTACATTTACTTGAGTAACATTTTGAGAAAAATTTACAGTGGTACCTCTACTTACAAACGTCTCTACTCTGCTTGCTAAAAGTATTGGTACCCCTGCAATTCTGTCAGATAGTGCTCAATTTCTCCCAGAAAATGATTGCAATTACAAATGCTTTGGTAGTCATATCTTCATTTATTTTGCTTGCAATGAAAAAACACAAAAGAGAAAGAAAAAAAATCCTTATCATTTTACACAAAACTCCAAAAATGGGCCGGACAAAAGTATTGGCATCCTGAGCGTAATATTTGGTAGCACAACCTTAAGACCAAATAACTGCGAACAACCACTTCTGGTATCCATCAATGAGATTCTTACAATGCTCTGCTGGAATTTTAGATCATTCTTCTTTGGCCAACTGCTCCAGGTCTCAGAGATTTGCAGGGTGCGTTCCCCACACTACCAATTTCAGATCTCTCCACAGGTGTTCTATGGGATTCAGGTCTGGACTCATTGCTGGCCACTTTAGAAGTCTCCAGTGCTTTCTCTCAAACCATTTTCTAGTGCTTTTTGAAGTGTGTTTTGGGTCATTGTCCTGCTGGAAGACCCATGACCTCTGAGGGAAACCCAGCTTTCTCACACTGGGCCCTACATTATGCTACAAAATTTGTTGGTAGTCTGCAGACTTCATAATGCCATGCACATGGTCAAGCAGTCCAGTGCCAGAGGCAGAAAAGAAACCCCAAAACATCAGGCAACCTCCGCCACATTTGGCTGTTTGGACTGTGTTCTTTTTTTTGAAGGCCTAATTTTTGTCCCTGTAGACTGTGTTGATGCGTTTTTCCAAAAAGCTCTACTTTTGTCTCATCTGACCAGAGAACATTCTTTCAAAACGTTTTTGGCTTTCTCAGGTAAGTTTTGGCAAACTCCAGCCTGGCTTTTATATGTCTCTGGGTCAGAGGTAGGGTCTCCTGGGTATCCTACCACAGAGTCACTTTTCATTCAGATGCCGACGGATAGTATGGGTTGACACTGTTGTACCTGAGGACCGCTTGAACTCGTTTGGATGTTAGTCGAGGTTCTTTATCCACCATCCGCACAATCTTACTTTCCGTCCACACCTAGGGAGGTTAGCCACCGAGCCTTGGGCTATACACTTATTGATGACACTGCACACAGTAGACACAGGAACATTCAGGTCTTTGGAGATGGACTTGTAGCCTTGATCCTCCTCCTTGGTACACACAAGGACACAGGACAGAGGTTGAGTCAACGTTAATCCATTTTAACTGGCTGCAAGTGTGATTTAGTTTTCGCCACCATCTGTTATGTGCCAAAGGTAAGTAACAGGTGCTGTTAGTTACACAAATTATAGAAGCATCACATGATTTTTCAAAGGGTGCCAATACTTATGTCCGACCTATTTTTGGAGGTTTGTGTAAAATGATAATGATTTCATTTTTTTATTTTTCATTTCGTTTTGTGTTTTTTCATCGCAAGCAAAATAAATGAAGATATTACTACCAAAGCATTTGTAATTGCATCATTCTCTGGGAGAAATTGAGCATTATCAGAACTTCCAGGTTAAGACACACCTTAACGGGAAAATATTGCCTCTTGTTACGGAAGCAATTTCAGGATACGAACGGCAAAAATACAATATTGCTGGTATTCGCAGCTGTTTATTACTCTGGGCTAGTTTTGTGCGATACAGCTAAATGCTCGACGTAAACAATACATCTCTCAACCTTATTTTGTAAATGCTACATTCCACGATCATTGACATTGTATGAAGTAATACAAAATAAAATGTTGATATTTTGGGTTAGAATAGCTTGTAGGGCTGAACAATATTGGAAAAAATTGACATTGTGACTTTTTGGGGGTTTGCCTTATACAATACACGATATATTGAAACTAAAATAATCTTCACCAAATGACTTGAATAGCTCTGGTTTATTTACCATGACCACATTGTATTCATATAATACTGTTTAATCCAAGCTAAGGGGGTTCATTTTATAAATGAAAAAGATTGCTGTCTAGTGCTGCAATGATTAATCGATTAACTTGAGTAATTTGATTATAAAAAAGCTTCGAATCAAATTTTGCTGCTTTGAGGATTGGTTTAATTAGAGTGACGTTGTAATGGTTTGTTTGGAAAGTTGCAATTAGTTTTATTGATTTTGGTAGATACACTGCCCTCTAGTGACAGCAGTGAATATGTCATAACTCGTCTAACATGGCTGCTCCCTGTTAAAACCAACATAAGGATAAGTTATGTGTTTGTTTGAGCTAATATGTTTGTTCATGCATTCGTTATTTAGTTTAGAAGTATATTTAGCAGTTTTTTGTGGGAATATGTGTTTGAACAATTTAAGAGCTTTGTAAAAAACATGAGAATTGTATAGCATTTAAGCTAGTGGACTTTTGCTATGCACGTTAGCTAATTGTTCTTTTGTTGTACCTCGTTTATTTATATTTTTTATACAATTTGAGGCTATTTTAATTTAGTGTAAATGCATTCATTGTTCTTGTGAAATAAAAGTGCAATTCTGAATAGTTTGAAGTTTGAAGGAATTTTATTTTTCATTTGCATTTAATGCTGTTTTGAAAGTTTAATCTTAGCAAGCCAAAATAAATGTTTTTGCAGGCATAAACATTTTCTTTGTTTTACATCTAAAATTTATTCTGCAACGCATTAAATGTTCGTCATCCGATTACTCGATTATTTTAACTAATTGATAGATTAATTGATTACCTAAATAATCGATAGCTCCAGCCCTATTGCTGTCAATAAAAGGGATCCAGGAGGCCATGTCTCAACATTGATGATTTACTTTACACTGTATTATTTCACACTGCAACAGCAGCAAAAATAATAAACATATTTCAAAATAAAAATTAAAAGCAGGTGCTCCACACAGTCTATTACACACTAAGACACACTTTGACAATTTTATCATACCTTAAACCAGGGGTGGGCAAACTATTCCACAAAGGGCCGCAGTGGGTACGGGTTTTGGTTGCAACCCATTAAGAGGACACCTTTTCACCAATCTGCTGTTTTACAAGTGCAATCAGTCGATTGCAGTCAGGTGCTTCGCATTTCTGCTGAAACCGCATTGGTTAAACTATCTGTGCTGGGTCAGTTGGAACAAAGACCAGGACCCACTGCGGCCCTCGAGGACCGGTTTGCCCACCTCTGTCTTAAACGCACAGATGCCTTTTAAAATAATAAAAAATAAATCGCACACTTCCTGCGATTGGGCTATTGCACATGCGCACATCGCGATGGCGATGTTCAAACAATTATTGTGCCAGCCTAGAAGCTAGCTGTAATTTAAAACAATATTTGAACGGGACCAACATTCCTGACAGGAAAATATAAAAGCTGGTCACACAATGTTATGTAAACACATATTAGAAAATGTGACTATCAAACCTTATGATTGTATACTAATCCTCTATTGTCCATTTTTCACCCCCTCAGCTTCCGATCAAAGTTGGACACCAGAACACTCACACGAAAATCAGCACAGAGCACAACAAAGAATGCCTGATCAACATCTCAAAGTACAAATTTTCTCTCGTCATAAGTGGCCTCACGACT
Source organism: Corythoichthys intestinalis (assembly GCF_030265065.1). Lineage (NCBI taxonomy): Eukaryota > Metazoa > Chordata > Actinopteri > Syngnathiformes > Syngnathidae > Corythoichthys > Corythoichthys intestinalis. The sequence continues at coordinate 57,610,515 of NC_080400.1, read as the reverse complement.
ATCCTCAAAAATGTCAATAACATGGTAAGTTGTTGTCCTCAGTTTAAAGAGCTTATGTGTGCATATACTGTATGTATTTTTTATACATTCATGGAGGGACTGTTATTTATTTATTTTTTTTGCTCATTCATATTTTTCGTGCTGCTGATTCAAGCTCCATATAGTAAAATAACAAATAAAAGCTCTTCAGTGTAATGGCTAACTTATAGTAGGAGTAGTAGTTTTTATGATAGGAAAAATAAAATGGGGTATCAACAAGTAGCAATTCATACAACAGTAGCTTGCGTCGCTAATAATAGGTGCAAGTGGCGCTAACAGTTTAGCCCGAAAACACTAGCACCTAGCTTCTGTAGTATGAATGGCAACAGGTGGGTACAGTTTATTTGACCTTTTTCCAACTAATTGAGGAGTATTGTTCTGCTTATTGGCTAATCCGAGTAGAGATTTGTGTACGTCCTCCATTTATTATTCTTGAGAAATGAAAGTGCAATTCTGTCGAGTTTGAAGAAACACTCAGGTATTTTGTATTGTACAGTGGTACCTCGACATACGATCGCTTCGACACACGATCTTTTCGACATCCGACGTAAAATTTGACTCGCCATTTGTTTCTACATCCGACGACGTTCTCAAAATACAACGACATGACAGCAGCCCATACAGACGCATGGCTGACTTTCTTGTGACAAAAATCAACACAGGTTTTAAAAAGCTTTGTGCAGGTGGTGAAACAAGGAAAAAGGTGACGCTTACCTCCTAAATGAAGATGCAAATTATAGAGAAATAGCGTGGGGTGCGCATCTGTGAACTAGCTTAACAATACATCTCCACGGTCCTCCTCCAACCAGCGTTTGCCAGTCTTTATAAGTTAAGTTGACAATTATTATTGTGGTTACATCGTCAAAGAAATCGCCAGCTTTGTCAGGTTTTTATTAGGGCTGTCAAAATTATTGCGTTAACGGGCGGTAATTAATTTTTTAAATTAATCACGTTAAAATATTTGACGCAATTAACGCACATGCCCCGCTCAAACAGATTAAAATGACAGTACAGTGTGATGTCCACTTGTTACTTGTGTTTTTTTGTGTTTTGTTGCCCTCTGCTGGCGCTTGGGTGTGACTGATTTTATGGGTTTCAGCCCCATGAGAATTATGTAATTATTGACATCAACAATGGCGAGCTACTAGTTTATTTTTTGATTGAATATTTTACAAATTTTATTAAAACGAAAACATTAAGAGGGGTTTTAATATAAAATGTCTATAACTTGTACTAACATTTATCTTTTAAGAACTACAAGTCTTTCTATCCATGGATCGCTTTAACAGAATGTTAATTTTAATGCCATCTTGTCAATTTATTGTTATAATAAACAAATACAGTACTTATGTACAGTATGTTGAATGTATATATCTGTCTTGTGTATTATCTTTCCATTCCAACGATAATTTACAGAAAAATATGGCATATTTTATAGGTGGTTTGAATTGCGATTAATTACGATTAATTAATTTTTAAGCTGTGATTAACTCGATTAAAAATTTTGATCGTTTGACAGCCCTAGTTTAATCATTTATTTCAGAACCTATCCAACACAAAACGCCTGCTCTCCGCCGCAATTGACTGTGTACTCAGGAAAACATCGCAAGCGAAAGTAAACTCAACCGCACCGCTCCTCTCTCTTGTCACGTCAGTCACGCGATGCATTCAGGTACAGAAAAAAAAGTCCACCCCATTAAAACCAGCTTCGTTACATCATTACAGGGATTACTATCAGTATTATTATATTATTTGGATTTTTATTAATCATTAATGTGTTTTGCTATGTGTAATTGCCATTTGTAATAGTAACAGCAGTATTTATTAAAGATTTAGTGTATGTTTTTGGGCTGTGGAACGAATTAATGGAATTGTAATGTATTCTTATGGGAAAATCCTGCTCGACATACGACCATTTTGATTTACAAACAAGGTCCTGGAACGAATTAACTTTGTATGTAGAGGCACTACTGTATTTGCATTTAATGCGCTTTTGAAAGTGCACTCTTGGCGCTAATGGATGTGAAGGTCAAAATTAATATTATTGCAAGCATAAAACAGGTATTATATTTTATATTTGAGTTTATTGCTCTTTTAAAAGTGCAATTTCGGCACTAATGGATGTGTGGGTCAAAATAAATGTTATTGCGAGTATAAACACTTTTTTTTTTAAGTTTTACATCACTAAAAATCATTCTGCAATGCATTACGCTTATCGTATTTTTCTGCTGATCCAATCGAAAACGAGTTTTTTTTGACCTATCGCTCCCCTTGTAATCATTGTGTTAACACATTACTTTTGTTTGTTTTCTTTTTTTCTCATTGTAAATTGATAGTTTCGTTTTCATGCCTCTGGCGTAATTGAAAAGCCCTGTGCAACTATACCAGTATATTCATAACTGTCTATAGATTTCAAATTTCAAGCTATTTGCTTTTTACTCATTTTCTGCTTTATTTCAATTTCCAATTTCTATTATTATTATTGCAATTTTTAATTCGATTGATGATTTAATGTGATTTTTTTTTATATGTATGATTTTATTTCCTGTTTCAACTGTGTTTGTTTTAACTTGTGATTTTGACAAATTATTTAATGTCTGCTCGTGGGTCTTCATGTGATGTAAAGCAATTGAATTTCCTTGTGTTTAATTTTGCTATAAAAATAAATTTGCCTTGCCTATATTAAATAAAGAAAAGTATGTACATGTATATTAGATTTTTGCCATTTTTAAGCAAGTACTTTTGTACTTGAGTCAATTTTTTTTCACTTTGTAATTTTTTTGCACCTTTATCTGTACTTTTACTAAAACAAAGAGAGTACTTCATCCACCGCTGCTCATTACTGATTATTGATTGTGTTTTGTCTCCATACCTTAGCGAATATTTGGAGAAGCATCTGAGAAAAACCTCTACCTCTCACAGCTAATCATCCTAGATACATTGGAAAAGTGCCTGGCTGGGGTGAGTTCCTTCTCTCATCAAACCTTGTAGTCATCTTTTTGACAGTTGAGGTATGGACAATGTCCATCTGTCTGTCCACGCACATGTATGTACACATTAGGGATGTCCCGGTTGCATACTTTTGCATCCGAGTCAGTCACCTGATTTTGAAAATCTGCAGAGTCCCGATCCGAGACCGAAAAAAAGTATATATATCTATTTTATTAAATTTTTATCATTTCTATTTATGATTTTTATTTGAGCAAAAGTTCCAAACATATACCGTTATTTTTCGAACAGATCATGTACTGTTTACAGTACTCCCTCTTCCGCTTTTTCCGGGAGTGTTGTGGTGTATAAAACGTATATCCAGTGATCCCTCGCTACTTCGCGCCCTCAGTCATCGCGGATGTGTTTTCAATTAAAAAAAATAAAATAAATAAAATACAGATAAGCTGGATCCTCTGATGATCCTCCAGAAAAAAACAATATGGATTATTCATAATGCTCCCTACACTGACTTACACACGAGTTATTTATTAAATCCAAATTATTAAAGCTTTATGATTTAATAAATTTCAAAACTCTACAAATGATGTACAAAGCGTCTAGAAATTTGATTTGATTGTGTTGTTTTAGTGGGTGACTTTAACATTCATGTTGATAATCCTGAAGAAGGATGTGCTAGAGAGCTTTTAAATATTTTGGTTACATTTGGTTTAGGGCTGCAGCTATCGAATATTTTAGTAATCGAGTAATCGACTGAAAATTCTATCGATTAATCGAGTAATCGGATAAAACAAATATATTTTTAGGTGAAGAGCAATTATAGATATACATGAGAAAACAAGACATTTTATCATTTTCAGTCAATCAATGTCTTTATTTTTGATGTATATTGTTGAAAACAGCCAACAATTGCATCTCAGATGTAACTAGAATTTTAAAAAATGACTAATTCACTGCTTTCACTCAAAAAACCTTTAGATCTTATTTTTAAAAAGTATATATATATATATAAACACACCTAAAAATGCCTTTACGCTTGATAACACACATCACTTAAAAGTTAGGATTTTTTCCTACGTTTTTCAATTAAATTTCTATTTGTGTCAAGCCATTTTTAAGTTCTAGTTAAGTTTTAAGTTAGTCTAAACTGTAAGTCCTGATAGGATTTTGAGTTTTTGCACTGTTCAAAATAAATGTATGATACAGGCTGTATTGGAGCACATCAGGGACTAGTGCTACTTGGTGTTTTATCCAGCAATGATTACTGAGCTAAAATTGATAGTTAGCATTATTGAGTTTTTATTTGACACGCTCATCACTCCACAACGCTATGTTATGTTATAGCCTGTATGTAAGACACGTTAGCCACGCATCGAAAGCGGTCTTAATTAATTGAAACCTAGCCCTCCGCAGTGCTAACGTAAGGTGAGCTAGTAGTGACAGTAACGTTAATCTTATACAGCATATTAGCGTTTAGCGCTCTTTATTAGCGCTTAGCGCTCTACTGCTTTAAGATGCCGGCTGTTTGCTAACGCTGCCCAGACGCGGCCTAGTCTGTCATTGCGCATCTAGTTCAACATACATGTGATCTCTATGAGACTCACTGGACGCCACCTGCAACTAACGTAGCATGAGCGGGCTAGTATTTAGCAACGTCGGCGTCGTTTGTAGCGGTTGTCGGCTGCAGTAAGTTTTTTTTTTTTGCTTCTTCCTCTACGCACGTGACATCAGCGCGTTGTCCCGCATTAAAAGTATTCCGAGCAAAACGTGATGCTTAGAGCTGTCAAAATAAACGATTACTCGAGGTGAATAAAATTACTCGGATCAGTTTTTAAACTCGAGTTACTCGAGTTGCTCGAGTATTCGTTTCAGCTCTAATTTGGTTTATCTCAGCATGTCACAGTTCCAACACATAACAGAGGGTACATACTGGACTTAATAATATCCAAAGGTCTTAACATCTCTGAGGTCACAGTGAATGATGTTGCTCTGTCTGATCACTACTGCATTATGTTTAAAATGACCACCCCTGTCCATCCTCTGAAAAGGGAAACAGAGGTGGTTAGGAAGCGTTACATAAGTGATAACACATGTGCGTTATTCACACAGGCCTATGCCTCATCATTAACCCCTACAATAGCTCCAGTGGAAGAACTTGTAAATAGTTTCAGTTCCAGTGTGATGACTGTAATGGACACTATTGCCCCGATCAAGACAAAAACTTTGTCAAGAAAGAAGAGGGTCACCCTGGAGAAATGCCATACTAGCTATAAAACAAAAGCAAGTTTGTAGACGAGCAGAACGCAGATGGCGAAAAAACAAACTCCTAGTTTTTTATGATATCTACAAAGAGAGTCTTCGCAAATACAACCAGGAACTGAAAAATGCTAGACAATCATATTTTTCAGAGATCATTAGTAGAAACACCAACAATACTCGCACACTATTTTCTGTTGTTGACAAACTGACAAACCCACAAGCATCAATACCTCAGGAATTGGCATCTGAGGCGTCCTGTAATAATTTCGCAGCATTCTTTACACACAAAGTACTAAAGATTAGACAGACTGTGTGCAACTCCGGATTAACAAAAGTTACACTAAACGCCTCCCAAAATGTCCCCCACGTCAATCTTAGACAGTTTAGCCTCTTGGACTATGCCACTTTAACAGAAATTGTGTCGAAATTAAAGCCCACAACATGCTGCCTTGACATCCTTCCTTCAAACTTTTTCAAAACTGTTTTTCATTGCATAGCCCCAGACATACTTCAGATTATAAATACTTCCCTCCAAACAGGAGAGTTTCCTCAGACTTTAAAAACTGCAGTAATAAAACCTCTCCTAAAAAAAACTAATCTGGATGCCTGAACCATTAGTAATTACAGGCCAATATCAAATCTGACATTCCTGGGGAAAATTATCGAAAGGGTTGTGTTTGAACAGATCCAGACTTTTATGATGCAAAACAATCTTTTTAACTCATTTCAGTCTGGATTTCGGCCACAACACAGCACCGAGACCGTGCTTATCAAAGTCCTAAATGATATTCGTCGGAATACCGATGCAGGCAAATCATCTGTTCTGCTACTATTGGATCTCAGCGCCGCATTTGACACGGTTGATCACAACATACTACTCAGCAGATTGGAACAGTGGGTAGGGCTTACTGACACTATTCTTCAGTGGTTCACATCCTATTTACATGATAGGGATTTCTTTGTGTCAATTGGAAACTATCAGTCAGAACGAACCAAATTCACGTGTGGAGTCCCTCAAGGGTCAATTCTTGGACCACTCTTATTTAACATCTATATGCTTCCGTTAGCTCAGATAATGGAACAGTATGACATCTCCTATCACGCCTATGCAGATGACACACAACTGTACATTTCTGTGTCCCCACATGATTATAGTCCCTTAGTCTCCCTGAGTAAATGCATTCATCAAATCAATGAATGGATGTGCCAGAATTTTCTTCAGTTAAATGTGGAGAAGACAGAGGTGATCATTTTTGGGCCAAAAAAGGAAAGGTCAAAGATAAGCAGCCAACTTAGCACAATGTCACTTACAGCTACAAATCAAGTCAGAAACCGTGGCGTAATTATTGACTCAGACCTAAAATTTGATAGCCATCTAAAGTCCGTCACTAAATCCGCTTATTACCACCTAAAAAATATAACCAGAATTAAGGGACTTCTGACTCAACAAGACATGGAAAAACTTATGCATGCATTCATTTTCAGCAGATTGGACTACTGCAACGGTATATTTACAGGTCTTGATAAAAAATCAGTCAGGAAGCTGCAGCTAGTACAGAATGCTGCAGCCAGAGTCCTCACAAATACAAGGAAGCTGGACCACATTACACCGGTTTTGAAATCGCTACACTGGCTTCCAGTGAGTCAAAGGATCGACTATAAAATACTACTGCTCGTCTACAAAACACTTAATGGCCTTGGACCAAAATACATGCTTGACTTGTTAGATTCCTATGAGACATCTAGACCCCTAAGGTCGTCTGGAACGGGTCTTCTGCATGTTCCAAGAACAAGAACCAAGCAGGGTGAGGCAGCATTTAGTTATTATGCTCCTCACCTCTGGAACAAGTTACCCGAACGTCTGAAGTATGCTCAAACTGTTAGCTCCTTTAAATCAGGGCTAAAAACGCTTTTGTTTGGCACTGCATATCCATAACTGTCTATATATTTCAACCTACCTGCCTTCTATTCCTCTTGTGCTTATCTCCATTGCTGATTTCAATGATTATTATTAGTAGTAGTTTTTGCTTTATTTTTATTTTTGTTTTATTTTTATTTATTTATCTTTTGTCTTGGTTTTTACGTTGTGTTGATTTAAATGTGATTTTTATGGTCTTCATGTGATGTAAAGCACTTTGAATTGCCTTGTGTTGAATTGTGCTATATAAATAAATTTGCCTTGCCTTGCCTAGAAATATATAAATAGAAATATAACCTACAAAGTCCCTTCTAGGCTAGGGAATCGAAATACAATTTGAGAGGAGAACATGTATTTAACCTTAACTATGCCAGAAAAACACTAAAATTGTTTTCGATTCCCTACACTGGTGTTCAACTTTGGAATGACTTGGATTCTGGAGTGACGAGCTCAGGGTTGTTGGCTGTTTTTAAGAGAAAATACAAACAACTTATATTGCACAGTTACGGTATGCTGCTGAACCAATCTAACTTTTGGAAATGATAACTGTTGACAAGGGGAAAAGTCTGGGTGACAAGTCAAAACTGTAAACATACAGTGCCCTCCATAATTATTGGATTTATAATAATTGTGTTTTTTAGTTTCTAATATATTTTTTTCGAAATAATATGGGACCTTAATGGAAAAAAAAGAGAAAAATCCAACCTTCAATACAAGTTCATTTATTCACCGGGGAAAAAATCCCACATAAAGAAATAATTATTTGACATCAAATAATGTGTGTCACGATTATTAACACCCCTGGTGTTAATACTTTGTACAACCCCCTTTTGCCAACAAAACAGCACCTAATCTTCTCCTATTATGTTTCACAAGATGGGAAAAGACAGAAAGAAGGAAAGAGCTTCAGCCATTCCTCTTTGCAGAAACATAGCACAACAAAGATAATTCACTGTATGAGAAAAAAATACATGGTGTCTCAAATAAACTTGATTTACTTCATTATTGTGTTATCATTCAATATGTTTTCTTGAGCGCCATTTTGTCCAGTGACATCAGATTGAAACAACTTGGAAGTCGGGGTAGTTATTTTTTCTCCGACTTCGCGACTTGGACCTCCCAGTTCGAGTGGCGTTCCAATGATATTTTCCTAGTCGGAGGCCGGAAAAGTCCGACATCATCTTTGTTGTGCTATGATTTTATATTGACGATCAGCAAAGGATGTAACTAAAAAGAGGCAGTTTACAGTGTGGGCTATAACGCAGCCGTCATTTTTCCTCTTCTATTTGATCGCTTATAGGAAGGCAGGTGCGCTGGAGGTCAAAATGTCTTTGGATGGCCAAAATAAAAAAACACTTCGTCGCGATCAGCCATCATTGTTGTTTACATTTGCTTGGAACGCTTTGAGGTCGGAACTGGTACCATCTGAGTGGGATAAATCCGACTTCCCACTTCTCTGGAATGCAGCATAAACATCATGCTTGTCTAATAGATATCATATGTATATAGAACTGGATGCAAAATGACAGACTAGACGCCGTTATCAACACATGCATTGAAAACTACGTGCGTTAATAAACAGCCGCCTTCTTAAAGCAGGAGACTTCCCTTGTAGGCTGTTGTAGTGAACCTTCCAAGCGAACCTATTTAACTTTTTATCTAAAATACTCCTAAATCGGCAAAATCTTGACTTGAATCTATCTTCAAAACAGTTTTAAAACTTTCACATGTCAAAAGTAGACAGAAGGGAAATTATGGAATGACCGGAGCAATTTTAACAACTTAAACAGTTGATTCGCAAAATTAAATTAATTGAATGTAGTTTAAAGCTGCTGATACAGAATGGGGACTTGAGTATTTTATTTACTGTTTTAAAATGTTAACTTGATACTGAAATAGTCGTTTATTTAAATCTGAGAGGCTTTTTATACAATTTTTGTAACTAATGAATGAAACATTAAAAGCATCTAATAGCTTGGGAAGTTTGTGGGATTTTCCACTGACAGTTTACAATATTATTTGCACGTTTTACTGACTGACTATGCCATTTCTGTTTGTTATTTAGAATGTTTTGTGTTTGTCACTGAATGAACAGGTCAGTTTCTTGTTACCAACCAGTGTGTGTTATTCAAACTCACCTAATTCAGCTGGCTAGTTGTTATCAAGAGTACTAAAGCCCTTTTCAACATGAGTCTGACAACTAAGTAAGGAGGCTAAATGACTTTAAGCTTTAATACCTGCTCGGATAGGCCGGTATTGGCCAGTATCGGTATCGGATCGGAAGTGCAAAACAATATCGGTATCGGATCGGAAGTGCAAAAACCTGGATCGGGACATCCCTACATCAGACAATCAAGGGGAGGGAAAAAAAAATTGTAATCATCACACAATCTGAAATATCAAAATTGTTATTCGATAATTTGCGTTCTATGGTATACTGGGGGCGGGATTTAATAAGCTTTGGCCTCTCCCGTCAGCCCTTTTCGGGTTTTACTGAATATAAACGCAACTAAAAGCTGTATGTTTGGATCTGTCATGCCTGAAAATGAAATAAACAAACAAACAAAAGTATTTACGTTTTTTTTTAGTTGTATTTACTTTACATCATTGTTTACATTTGAATGTTCAGCAATCTATATAATTTTAATGCATAAAGACAACATGACTAAAACTTAATTTGTAATCAAACAATACATTTTTAGCATATAGTACTTTGAATTGGAAATTTGTTTCTTGTAGTATTTGTTTTTTTTTTTGGTGTGTGTGTTATAAAAAATATTTTGAACTTCACACGCATCTGTCCTCCAATAACAGCAATCCAAAGACTGCCTGCGCCTGGATGAGACTATGCTAGTCAAACAGCTTTTGCCAGAAATCTGCCATTTTATCCACACGTACCGGGAGGGCCATCAGCATGCTGCTGAACTTCGAGCTTCAGCCTCAGCTGTTCTCTTCTCTCTCAGCTGCAACAACTTCAACGCTGTTTTCAGCCGAATTTCCACCAGGTATTTAGCTCTGCTAGTTTTTGTGAGATTTTCTCTCGTTCCTCAGTAAAATTTGCTGTCCCAGACTAGAATGGTCATTTGAAAAGTAGCTCTTGAGTCAAAAAAGTGTGGGTTCTCCTTGTATAGCCTATCTGGGCTAGGTTCCAACTACTAGTTTTCACGACACAAGCATCGTCAAGAGAGAAAATGTGTCTCATTATGCAAGCAAATTTTCACTGTACGAGCAGTGCACCTCAAAAAGCTTCTCTCCCGCTAGGGGGCATTCAAGCTATCTCTCATCAACGGATGCAGCTCAGCCTCGTTGTCTAATTTTGTATCGAAGCGCATTAGAATAATGTGTGCTTACAAGTGAGCATTAACCATGTCCCCCAAGAAAATGGTGACCAAAGACAGTGGTGTGAAAAAGAAAAGTGCTCGGAATTGAAACAAAGCAAAAATTAATCAGAAAACATTAAAAGAGTGTGCGTGTTAGCGATCTTTACAAAGCGTTTAAGCGCGACCTGCTCGCACTTTTGTTTGAAGTGCTTGAAGACTCCAGCCCTCATGGTAAATGCTTGTATATAAATAACATTTTTTCTCATGCTTTCATTTGTTTTTTTTCGTATTATTTTGCCTTAAAAATGATTCCTTGAATTATTATTATTAGGTGGTAACATAGGGGCATCATGGAAAGTATTGCATGCATTAACCGGAAGTATTTCCTATGGAGAGAAATACATCAAGTATAAGAGCACATTCACGTTACAACCCTGGTTGTGGAACTCATTGTGCTCATACCACTACATCTTTTTTTTAATTTTATTTTTTTAACAATCTTCTAGAATGTGTTGACGACGTTGTGGTCCTCATTTTCTACACCTGCATTTGGTTTGTGTGTGTGCGTGTTTCCTCAGGCTACAGGAGCTAACGGTTTGCGTGGAGGACAATGTGGATGTTCATGACATAGAGCTGATGCAGTACATTAACGTGGACTGCTCCAAGCTGAAGAGGCTGCTACAAGGTTGTACTCTTGAGGAGTTGGAGTAAAGATTCCCTCTTGGTCTCTTGATGGTGTCTGTTTTTTGTTTTTATTAATTTTCTGTTTTTGTGTCTTTTCAGAAACTGTTCTAAAGTTTAGAGCTCTTAAAAAGCCTGCACAACTAGCAGTCATCAACAGTTTAGAAAAGGTAACCCACCTTCTTTTTATTAATACTTTTTGTGGCGTTGCTTCTTTTGTTTATTGACTTGAAATGCTCTTGTCAATTTTTCCTGTGTGACTCTGTAATATTTCCATTTTAATATTTGAATCATGCTTAATGCACGTGGCCATATTACGATAGGGCCATGCTACATACAGGTGTCAAAATAGCAGAGCCACAGTATGGTTTTTGACAGTGGTCTGTGCCTGTGGTGGGGATGTAACCCATATTCCTACATACTATCTTAGAATGTGCTGTAGTACTAACTATAGTTAAAAAAAAAAAAAAAAAATTGAGATTTTGGGGCCGATATTTCGATTCATGATTTTCTTCAAATCAAGATTTTGTGTGTACAAACACTGCAAAAATGACATCACACATAAAAATTTATTTTTTCATACTAGTGCAACAAAGCAATAATTGATGCTTGTCGTGGTACACACATATATATATCTAATTACAAACACTCAAGTATATGTGCTCAAACTGCTCATTATACCTACATTTAAAATTGGGGCTTGAAATATTAATTTCGAGTGATGACGTGACTCGCAGCCCCACATGCCATTCGTTTATGATAGTTTGCGCTAGTTTTTGGGACACTCCTCTGTTGTTGAGATTGGCACCATTTGGGGTCCATTTTGCAATGAATGGGGTGCTGGGTGACGTCAACACTCTAAATTAATATCACTATCTCAAAAACGATAGCAGCACAAACGAAAACTTTGCAGCACAAACCAGCACAAATGTAGCAAAAACAATTGACACAATTTTTAGCTACTTTTAATCAAAATGGGGTGTTGGTTGACCTCAGATTGACCTATAAAAGAATTGTTAATATCTCAAAAACAATAGCAGCACAAATGAAAAAAAAAGATTTTTGCACAAAATTGGCATAAACAAATATCTAATATTTTTTCTATAAATTTGCATCAGGCTTTTGATTTCTTTTAAGGCATAGATTATTGGATTCACAATGTTTGATAGAAATTTCATTTGAATTCCAGCGTTGTAATTGACTGAAAGGAGGAAAGAGTTGACATGTTCAGTACTGTACTTACTTTCCCCATTGTTTGATTTTGAACTGTCCAATAACAACAAATCTTATTTCCATGTCTCAAAAAATGTTAACTGGATGCTAGTTCATTACAATGCAGGTTCTCCTTTTACTGTGTTGTTTCCTGACAGGCATTTTGGAACTGGGTAGAAAACTATCCAGATGAATTCACCATGCTCTACCAACGACCTCAGGCAGATATGGCAGGTACAAAGACAACTGATATTTTTTCAATCTTGTACAGCACCCTCTATAAATTGGTACTTATTTAGTGCTTTTATCTACGTTTTACCACTTTCAAAGTGCTTTATACTGGCTTACGTTCACCTATTCATGGACACATTCATACACGAAAGCCCCTTTCACAAACACATCCAGGTAAATTCCCGTGTATGGTGGCGCAAGATTTACTCGCGTCATTGCTTTCACGTATGTAGAGATATTCCGGGAATGACGCTGGTTGGACAATTTCACAGACCTGTCCCGTGTTGCCTACTGGCTCTCTCTGTGCAGGGAGGGCCGCTGGCGCGATTTTTTAAACCCGACAAACATTACGTCATTTTTGGTCGGCATCTGCTGTCACAATGTTGGTCAAATCCACCAGAGAGCACTTATGCTCTTTGGACGAATGATGATTCATTTCTGTAAAAAAAAAAAAACAAAATCAAGCCAAAACTCAAGGATTTTTTTTTAGTATTTCTTTGGGTGGATGTGGTTATGTAATTGGTTACAGTACAATATAAAATGACATAACTTTGTGCTCAGAAAAGAACATTGTTTAAAAAAACAAACATTGTAAACAGTTACTCACAATGTTACTCATTACTTGAGTATTCTTTTTTACTTGTACTCAAGTAATTTTTGGGATAAAAACTTTTACATGAGTAATATTATTTTGTAAGTAACGCCACTCTTACGTGAGTCAAATTTTTGGCTACTCTACCCACCTCTGGCAAAGACTACCCACCTCTGCACTAGGCATGTGCTAGTATGAGATTCTGATGGTAATAAAACCTTAAGCAAAAATATCACGGTTTTACAGTATCACGGTGTTACAATTAAGCCTCTAAAAAGTGTTACTTTGAGATATCTGGGTTTTAACTTTTTTTTTTTTCCATTGAACTAATTTTCAAAACAGCATATTACATACCTGTCAACCCGAGGCCGTTGGCAATCTTAGAAATATGACAAATTGGTGACTAATCTTACAACGTATATAGCGTGCAGTTTGGGGGAAAAAAAAGTAACTCAATTTTTTAAAATAATATGAATTTATTGGTAATATTGTAACATATTACCTGGTGCAATGAAAGAATAATCAATATCTTCAGCTACATCATGATTCTAAAATTTAACAGTGACTTTTGTTATAATTGTATGTAGCACTTTTGGCAATTTCTATCATGTCTTGATGGCTGCACTTCATAGCATTTCAGCTCGCAATTCAGTTTGACTTGAAGGTAGTTTGTTAGTGTGTCCAATTATAAATTTAAAAGGATAAAATGAACTTACCGATGCAATGAGTCAGGGAACATTTCTTTTGCTAATTCTGAGAAGTGATCAGCAATAGTTGCGGGCAAATTGTGTTTGGTAACAAATTGGCAGAATAAAATATCCGCTTTCGTCACTTTTCATTCTGTAGACTTTATCTTTATGACCAGTGTTGTTAATCTTACTTTAAAAAAGTAATTAATTACAGTTACAAATTACTTCTCCCAAAAAGTAAATGAGTTGGTAACTGAAAGTAAGAGTAATTAGTTACTTGGCAAAGTAACTGGTGTTACCTTTCATGTTTTTTCTTTAATTTTTTTCAAAAAACATAGTAACCTTTGTTTTGTCATTTAATTAGGGCTGCAGCTATCGAATATTTTAGTAATTGACTGAAAATCCTATCGATTAATCGAGTAATCAGATAAAACATATTTTTTTTAGGTAAAGAACAATTATAAATATACATGACAAAACAAGACATTTCATCTAATATTGACCCATTTTCACTCAATCAATGTCTTTATTTTCAATGTACATTTTTGAAAACAGCCAACAATTGCCTCTCAGATGTGACTAGAATAAAAAGACCAGTTCACTGCTTTCACTCCAAAAACTTTTAGATCTTATAAAAAAAATATATATATATTTCTTATCTAAAAATGCCATTATGCTTGATAACACACATCACTTAAAAGTTAGGTGTTTTTTCCAAGTGTTTCAATTGAATTTCCATTTGTGTCAAGCCATTTTTAAGTTCTAGTTAAGATTTAAGTTAGTCTAAACTGTAGGTCCTGCTAGGATTTTGAGTTTTTTGCAGTGTTCAAAATAAATGTATTGTAACATATCAGGATATAATAAGGCGGGGATATTTGCATGCGTTCCTGAATGCACCGCATGACGTGCGGGGGTGAGGGAGAGCGAGAGACTTGCCTTCCTATTGTTGTTGTCGTTCCACAAGTTCCCAAAAAATAAATAATTGCAACCTAACGAAGCAGGTGACTCTTTGTCAACGTTACAGTATGATACCTGCTGTATTGGAGCACATTAGGGACCAGTCCTACTTGGAGTTTTATCCAGCAATGACTACTGAGCTAAAATTGACAGTTAGCTTTATCATATTTTCATTTTACACCCTCATCACTCTACAGCGCTATGTTTTCACAGATTAAATAAAGCCTGTATGTAAGACACGTTAGCCTCGCATCGACAGTGGTCATAATTAATAGAAACCTAGCCCTCCGCAGGGTTAACATTACGTGAGCGAGTGACAGTAACGTTAATTGTATTTATTAGCGCTGAGAAGTGTTCTGCTTTAAGATGGCGGCTGTTTACCAACACCGCTGACTCTGTCATTTCGCATGTAGTTCAACATAGATGTGATATCTATGAGACGCATCAGATGCTACCTGCTACCACCGTAGCATCATGCGGCTAGTTTTTAGCAACCTTGGCATACTAGTTTGTCGCGCCCTCGGCTGCTGAAAGTTTTTTTTATATTTTTTTATTGCTTCTTCCTCTACGCACGTGACTTCAGCGCATTGTCCCGCATTAAAAGTAGTCCGGGCAAAACGTGATGCTTAGATCTGGCAAAATTAAGCGATTCGTCGAGGTGAATAAAATTACTCAGATCAGTTTTTACTCGAGTTATTCGAGTTGCTCGAGTATTCGTTTCAGCTCTACATTTAATGTTGTGAATCAGCTGAAAGTTGTTAAAATTGCTCCCGTTTTTGTATTTGTTCCCTTCTGTCTACTTTGGACATGTGAAAGTTTTTAAACTTTCATCATTTAAAGATAGATTGAAGTCAAGATTTTGCCTATTTAGGAGTATTTTGGACAAAAAGTTACTTGGGTTCGCTATGAAGTATGGCTGTCCCCAAACGACTAATTTTCTCCCGATTAGTCAGCCGACTATTTTTACGATTTTGCATGTAGTTCTATATGCTCCGTGCTCACTTGTACAAATTATGCCGAAACTGTACACTTTGACAGGTATGATATTAGCAGATTGGAACATAAGTAACATGAAATATTCAAAATAAAATTGACT
The DNA here is from genome assembly GCF_030265065.1 of Corythoichthys intestinalis. NCBI lineage: Eukaryota > Metazoa > Chordata > Actinopteri > Syngnathiformes > Syngnathidae > Corythoichthys > Corythoichthys intestinalis. The sequence continues at coordinate 57,594,572 of NC_080400.1, read as the reverse complement.
GACTCACTGAGCAACAAACGGAGGGCTAGAGGTAAGCCCAGCAGTGAGGGATTTCTACCTTTGGGACATAAAAAACATACTAATACCATAGGAACGGTATGACAGAAAATTTTAGTGGTTTTGAAACCGTGACGTTTTCATACCACGGTATACCTTGAAACCAGTAACAGGCACATGTCTACTCTGTACCAAGTCCTATCGCATGATATTGCCTATTTTGTAATGTCACTTTTTTGCCGGAGATATGGTGTGTATTCATTGTTTGTGTGGTGTTCGCAGAAGCAGCTGAGAAGTTGTTTGACCTGGTGGATAGCTTTGCAGAGAGCCCCAAAAGAAAGGCTGCTGTGTGGCCACTTCAGATCATTCTCCTGATCCTCTGCCCGGAGATCACGCACACAATCTCCAAAGACACTGTGGAAGATAGTAAGGCCAACAAGGTGAGCGGGTGAAGGCAACTCAGAAGTAGAAGTAATCTACTTAAGTCACGGTCAATTATTGGCTCCTGTGTGTTTCTTGTTATGCTTGCAGAAACTGTTTCTGGACAGTTTACGGAAAGCTTTAGCCGGTCAGGGTGGCAGCAAACAGCTGATGGAGAGCGCTGCTATTGCCTGTGTAAAACTGTGTAAAGCTTCCACATATATTAACTGGGAGGATCATTCAACAATTTTCCTTCTTGTCCAGTCCATTGTCATGGATCTCAAGGTTTGAATGTTTGCTTAAGTTTTCTCCTTTTCCTTGTGTATTTGCTGAGAGCGGAAAAAGTTGTTTACTCCTGCGAGAAAGACAACAATTTGAATTTAAATTTGAATACACCTACTGCACTCTGTTCAAAATAATTTTGTTTATTTGAGACAACAGGCATATGGGTATTTTCTTTCTTCTGCTGTGAATTTAAATGACCTATTTTCACAATCATAGGGTGCACTGTATTATTACAAGGCACAGGCTGGTTTTTCGGTGACGTTTGGATGACGCAAGGCGCACCGCATTATTGGGCGCATGAAAAACATAGACTAGTATGCACGCTAGCTAGCATACACGCTATCATGTGTGCTAGCATTTTTTTTTTTTTTTTAAAGGCAACGGGAGCAAAACTGAGTTCAAGAATTTACCAAAGTACTCACATCAATCTTAATCAATTCACAAATCCAACAAAGTCCTTCAAAATCTCTGTATCTGAATCAAACAGCTGGGCTGGGTCTCCGTCAAACACAGCAGCAGAGTCAGTCTCCTTGCCGTGCCTCTCCTCCTCCTCAGAAATGATGCCGTTTTTGGCGAAAGTACGTCATTTGTCATCCATTGCTCCCACATCGATTGCATACCTGTCAACCCGAGGCCGTTGGCAATATTTCAAATAGTGATGTATGCTCTGACAAATTGGAGACTAATCTTACAACAATTTATTTAGCGTGAAATTTGAAACAAGAATAAAACTCAATTTTTAAAATAATATGAATTTATTGGTCATATTGTCACATATAACCTGGTGCAATCAAAGAACAATATCTTCAGCTACATCATGATTACTGAAATGTAACAGTGACTTTTGTTATAATTGTATGTAGCACTTTTGGCAATTTCTATCACGTCTTTTGATGGCTGCACTTCAGCGCGCAATTCAGTTTGACTTGAAGGTAGTTTGTTAGTGTGTCCAATTATAAATTAAAAAGGTCAATTGATAAAATTAACTTACCGGTGCAATCATTGAGTAAGGGAACATTTCTTTTGCCAATTCCGAGAAGTGATCAGCAATAGTTGCAGGCAAATTGTGTTCGGCAACAAATTGGCAGAATAAAATCTCCGCTTTTATCACTTTTAATTCTGCAGACTGCATCTTTATGACCAGTGTTGTTAATCTTACTTTAAAAAAGTAATTAATTTCAGTTACAAATTACTTCTCCCAAAAAGTAATTGAGTTAGTAACTCAGTTACCTGAATATAAGAGTAATTAGTTACTTGGCAAACTAACTGGTGTTACCTTTCATGTTTTTTTTCCATTAAAAAAATAAAATAAAAATAAAATACAAAAAAAACATAGTAACCTTTGCTTTGTTTGGAAGTCATTTAACTCATTCACTCCCAGCCATTTTCACCGGAGCAACCCCCTTCGCTCCCGACCGTTTTACTGGATTTTGACCGATTTTGCAAGGCCCACAGAAATTCTGTTCTATTGCTATATAAAAATGGAACCCACCAAAAGAAAGATTAGACTGTCTCCTTTCAGCAGGAACAAAAAGTTCATCTTTTTCCATTCTTAACAAATCAGTATTAGAAAATAGCTTAGTTTGAGCAATTTTCCATTTTTTGATGAAAAAAAACTGAAATTGAGCTTTTTGTAAAAGCATACATTTCAAACATAACTTTGACTTCAACACAGCTATTTTTTGCTTTTGCGACATCCCAAACATCTGAATAATGTTTTCATTCTACAAAATAACATAAACAACAAGACAAATAGAGCTTTTGATATCAAAGTTCCAATTTATTTACACATAACTAAACTATTGAACTGAGAGATGACGCTGTTGTAACCGCGGCTCTCACCCGGCCGTGCAACCCGACCATTCTGTTTCATTAAATCTGGTTACGCCTGGCGTCCTGTGTGGGTTAATTCTGGGGGGACCTGTGTAGTGAACACAACCTCATAACAGAATTCACCTAGGGAACTTGTGTGGGGCATGTGCCCTGTGTTTGACATCGTTCTTCACATTTTTCTCACGCTTCTTACTTCTTCCAACTTCCTTGTCCTGACTATTTCTCTTCTTTCACTTCTTTTCATGGTCCGATATGAGTTCCAATTGGTATGAGTACCAAATGCGCTACCTACCTCCAGTGGCCAGTTTTATTGCTTTAAAATGGATTTTCAGCATTGTGCTTTGGAGTGAAGTGGCATCAGAACCTAGAGATGTGTCTTGTGAAAAAAAACAAACAAACGTATAAGTACTGTACGTCTTTGGGACACCGAAACAATTAAAAATAGAACGTATGTATACGTTTTGGGGAGCAAATGAGTTAATGTTGTGAATCAACTGTTAAAGTTCCCATTTTTGCATTAGTTCCCTTCTGTCTACTTTCGACATATGAAAGTTTTAAAACTGTTTCGCCATTTAAAGATGCATTCAAGTCAAGATTTTGCCCATTTAGGAATATTTTAGATAAAAAGTTACTTAGATCGCTAGGAAGGTTTACTACAAGAGAGCCTTTCTGAGAAGTCTACTGCTTTAAAATGGCGGCTGTTTACTAATGCCGCCGAGTCTGTCATTTGGCATGTAGTTCTATATGCATGTGATATCTAGTGCAGCATCAAGTGGGCGTCAACCAATGTAACACATAGTAACGCACATTGTGTCGTTGCCAAAACGGTAACAAAATCCGAACGGAAAAAAAAAACGTAATGCACGAAAAACGTACAGATTTTAAAAGTACGGTATACACATTTAAAAATCAGTGCTCACTTGTACAAATTACGCGGACACCATACATCTTGACAGGTATGCGATTGCAACTTGACTTTGAACGCCCGGTTTACACCGATGTCCAGCGGTTGGAGTTCCATCGTCAAGCCTCCCGGAACGATGGCAAGCTCCGGGTGCATTAGATGCACTTGGTTTTTCACAGCGGGTGTGAGATGGGTGTGCATGAGTCACGGATCAGCAGGGAGGCTAATGCGTGGAAAAAAACATCCGGTTGCTTGACGTACATTTCCCTCAGCCTCTCTCTCATCTTGTCCTCGTCCATCCAGCCCTTTTGATTGGCCTTCAAGATGACACCGGCGGGAAACTTTTCTGTAGGCAGCGTCTTCCTCTTAAAAATTACCATAGATGTCCATTTCTTTTTGATTCGCGTAAGTTATAGCTTTGATTTTGAAATGGGCTTCATAAGCGTCTCTTTGCAGTAGATGCCATTTTCGAGGGTCCTTCGCCAAACCAATGTTGTTTAGCCTAACGCGCACACTCGAATGTTACAGCTACTGGGGGCATGACCCCTATCACACGTTATCTTCTCCCTTTAAGGTTCTAATGCAGATCTCACTTTTCAAAAATTGCTCAGACAGACACATTTTGGTACCAGGCGCACCACATTATTAGGCGCAATGTCCTTTATGACGAAAATCTTTGACGTTTAGGTGGGCCTAATGGTCGTGAAAATAGTAATAGTAGTTTGTCACGTCTGTTGCCGTCAATGGCAGCCATTGAGTTAAGTCCACTGACTCTAAATCTTTTTTTCTGTTCTTGAATAATCCACAGTTAAACATTTGTTTTGTGATGTTACATTTCCCCAGTTTACATTGCTATCAGTCATAGAAAATGTAGTGGACTTTCAACTCATTGTTTGTCAATATCAATAACAATGCTGCACCTTACCTAAGTAGTAACTCTTTGGAACTGATGATGGTTTGGATTATAGGTATTTACGTAATTTACCTTAAATTTGTTTTCAAATAAATAACCAATACTTTATTGCTTAAATCCATCTATTATACATTTTGTCTTAAATAACCACTGCTTTAATGTGAACCTAGAATAAAGTTATCCCCATTTGATGTCTTATGATCTCATCCTCTTGTCCCACAAGGCATTGCTGTTCAATCCAGCAAAACCCTTCTGGAGGGGAGCTGGCAGCCAAAATGCTGATGTTGAGCTCATGATGGACTGCTTTGTTTCCTGTTTCCGCATCAATCCTCACAACAACCAGCACTTTAAGGTGAATGCATTTATTTATTTATTATATAAGGACAGTACACAATAACGAACATCTATTTAGACACATCTAAAAGACGTAAATATGCCAGATTATAGCAAAATTGCTAACTTACATCTGCGGTTCTTAGGCAGGTAACGAACAGAAACCACAACAAGACATAAGAGAGAACAAGAGGTCTCGAGCAGAGGTCGACCAATATGGGATTTTCAAATGTCTACTTTCGACATGTGAAAATTTTAACTGTTTCATCCTTTAAAGATAGCCTCAAGTCAAGATTTTGCCGATTTAAGAGTATTTTAGATAAAAAGTTACTTAGTTTCGCTAGGAAGGTTCACAACAACAGAGCCTTTCTGAGAAGTTTACTGCTCTAAAATGGTGGCTGTTTACGAACGCTACCAAGTCTGTCATTTCGCATGTAGTTCTATATTCATGAGATATTTAGGCGTACTGTAGATTGTAAGCTGTCGGCTACAGTCAGGAAATATTGGAGCCACCTAACCTAGCATCGCGTTTGCTACAGCGTCACAACAAACACTCTTCCCTCTCCGTGTCTCTGACTTTTTTAATGTCATTCAACCAACGTATTAACGCACATTGTCTCGTTGCCGAAACGGTAACAAAATCCGAACGGAGAAAAAAAACATAATGCACGAAAAATGTACAGATTTTGAACGTAACGTACGGCGTACACATTTAAAAATCAGTGCTCACTTGTACAAATTATGCCGAGATCGTACGACTTGACAGGTATGAATTATAGTGGACCGTCACAGTTAGGTAGTAGCACTCTGTAGCACGGGACATCCAACTATCAGTGGTCAGGGCGAAGCTATGTGCTTAAGCGAAATCATCTTCGATGGCTTTGCGTGCCATTTCATAAATGTGGGGGATTACTTTGTTGGAGAAATATGTCCGCGAGAGAACAATGTAATGCGGGTCAAGCGTTGCAAATAAAATAACAAAGCCCGCCGTATATTTTCACTGGTGTCATCTTCGGGGTTGTCCTGCTCTGAGAAAGTGATCTGTGGGGGATGCCGGCTGAGGTGCGAGAGTCATGTTATAAATGTTGCCATTAGCATAGGGAACAAGCGCTGAACAATGCTTGCATATTGTTTTATTTATTTTTTTCCTCTCTATTTTCTCTCCCGCCACATTGTAGTCCATGGGGAAACCGAAATATTGCCACACCGCAGATTTGAAAGAAGCCAGTGCTTCCTCAAAATTCGGTCTCTCCACTCCTCCGCTCGCCATAGCTTTTTGTTTTCTGTCTTGATTCACTCTCACTGCACTCGTAAGCGAGAGACGGCGTTACTCGACTTCTATTACACAAGTGCTCGACAGCGATCGGACATTTACTTGCGGGGCGGGAATTTCTCCACAGCTGTGCTTCACGTCACACACAGGCACACAGAGCTCGACCAATTCATTCCACAAGTGTTCGAAATAAATTAATTGCAAAACTGAAAAAGCGCGATTCATAAAGGCGTATTGAACCATACAGGGCGAACCGTGTGGTTCGGCTTTGAACCGCGAACCGTTGCACTGCTCGTGTCATCACACAACGAAGAGTGTAGTGAGCGTCAGGAGAAAAAAAAAAAGGCTGCAGTCAAGTGTTATAATACTGGACCGGTAAATGGTATCTGCGCCCTTTTTGTTGGTACCTACCGATACCGATACCACCATTTCGGGCTAGATCGCCCCCACCCTGCCGATACTGGTAACGGTGCATCTTTAGTAAATACTATTAAAAATAATCATAATTACAATCATCGTAATAACAATATCAAAGGAAACAAGTCCTTTCATGCGCAAAATTTTAGCTTTTCGAGCACCGGACACATGAAAATGCAGAGATAGGAAGAACTTACCTTCCATAACACAGCGGGAACATGGCTACAAAAACACCCGGTCTCTGTGGTGGCACAAGCTTGGTTCCACATCTGCCTTCATGAACATGTTGTCCTTCCTTGTTGTGATGATAGTAGATGGAAGCGGTATTTCTAAATTGTGTTTTTTAAGGGATTTTGGTGAGTGATGTTACTCAGCTCCAGTGTTGTTTTGGATGGAGAAATTATTAAACGGAAGTTGCTAGCAGACATCTGGAAGTAAAATGGAAGTACCTCGGAAACTTGTCTATAGTCAAGTCCGGAAGTTGTAATAAAATATGTTTAAGGAAATAGTCATCCATTTCGTCTGTACTGTTACTTACGACATGCTTAAACAACTTCAAGTTAAATCGTGAAGGTAGTTGAAAAGAGTGACCTTTATTCAATTAAGTGATTGATCGTCTGGTTAATCGATTATTAAAAAAATCGTTAGTTGGAGCCCTACTGGTGCTTAATTACAAGACTACAAGACAGGACTTACTGTTGCTTTAATGCACATCTTAAAAAAATGTATTTTAGCCAATGAATTCAAATTTCTGATGACCATTGTTTTTTATTCAAAGGTCTGTTTGGCTTCCACGTCTCCTTCTACCTTCCACTTTGTCCTTGTCAACTCTTTGCACAGAATAATCACCAATGTAAGTCTCCAGTGGGCCATTTGACTTGAGGGAGTTTTTTAAATTGACATTATCACTTATTCTATGTGTTTTCATGCAGTCTCATCTGGACTGGTGGCCTAAGATCGATGCTGTGTATTGCTACTCTGGAGAGCTTCGCTTCATGTTCTCAGATACCCTCAGTAGAGTTTCCCAAAGCACCCACGCTCCTCTACGTATGACACCGGTGAGTACAAAATTACGGAAGGTAGAGAGTAACTAAGACAGTTTTGTTTTTCTCCTCGAATTTCTGAAGATTTGTTGACATCTCTGAGACTGGTATTTAGTGTTATAACACGAGCTTAAGCATTTTTGTGAATGTTACTGGGGCGTTATTATGGTGTTTAATTATTCTTATTATTTTTTTACGGTATCTCTCACAGAGTTTGACTTTCAAGGGGAAGGTGACAACTAGCCTTAAGTTCAAAGAGAAAACCACAGAACTGGATACGAGAAGTTACAAGTGCCTCCTTCTTGCTCTGGTCAAACTAATTCACGCTGACCCTAAACTCATGTTGCATGTGAGTAATAATACACTTTGGGTATTTTCAAGACTTTTCTTTCTTAAAATGACCCCTTTTTTCATATTGTTTTCTGTAGAACCCTGTGAAGCAAGCTCCAGAAATGCAGAGCAGCACAGCTGAGCTCATCATTGGTTTGGTGCAGCTAGTGCCTCTCACTAACACAACTCAACTCTCACAAGAAGCCATGGAGGTTTGAGGCAGATTTTTTTATTTTCTAATTTCTTTTCCAAATCAACTTTTACCTTTATGCTTTAAAATAAAGGTGTGGCTAGATTCTCATCAGCACACAGGCTTCTTAAAATCCCCATAGTCGTTGATGAACTCGAGGCCAATGGTTCTCAGCACACGCCCTAGAATAGCAATGCCGTCGTAGCACACCTAACTGCGTCACTGTAAAACGTACGTCTATCACTACATGCTTGGGTTCCCGCGTGTCTGTAAAAAATCTTAAAATGTCTTAAATTTAAAATCCGGATAATCAAGGTCTCAAGTTGTCAAACTATTTAATGGAAAAATGCAGTGGGTATTGAATTTCCAGATGATGCCTTGAATGCCAGGGAAATCACTGTAGTCTTGCCGTAAAACTTCTAATGCTGTATATTAGTTTTATTAACTCATTCGCTCCCAGCCATTTTCACCGGTGCAACCCCCTTCGCTCCCGGCCGTTTTACTGGATTTTGACTGATTTTGCAAGGCCCACAGAAAACTCTGTTCTATTGCTATATAAAAATGAACCCACCAAAAGAAAGATTAGACTGTCTTCTTTCAGCAGGAACAAAAAGTTCATCTTTTTCCATTCTTTACAAATCAGTATTAGAAAATAGCTTAGTTTGAGCAATTTTCCATTTTTTGATGAAAAAAAACAGAAATTGAGCTTTTTGTAAAAGCATACATTTCAAACATAACTTTGACTTTAACACAGCTATTTTTTGCTTTTGCGACATCCCAAACATCTGAATAATGTTTTCCTCAATGCAGGAAGTCACCTCTTTTTAATGGCGTTGGATTAAAAAAAAAAAAAAAATCAATCAATCGCTTCCACACACATCCAAGTGGTCCATTTCATTCAGGAGCATAAAATACCGCGGGAAATATGAAATAAACATGCTTTTTGCTGTCACAGGCACTTTAAAGCAACACTAGGTACATTTTCATCCTTTATAAAATGTTTTCATAACATATGTCATGATACTTCGACTGATAACTGGTTGAATGACATTTCTTTTATATCTGTATCGCTTTCACCGGCATTAATGTGCTGACTGCTTCACGGCATACGTCACTTTCCCCATTCATTATAAAGACGGAGGTCGATGTGAACGGTTTCGCGCAAGTTCTGTAAATATGGCAGGGCAACAAAAGATATACAAACTTTTGTGTTGAGGAGGGAAAAAAAAGGCTACCAGGATAAAAGGAAACTCAAGACTAAACATTGGCTTGGCTTTCACTTGATGGCGTGATGTCCCCCCCAACCGAACTTATCAGCGATGACGAGTCGGGTGGGGTGGGAGGTTTAGCCACACACCATGGTCACTTCCACCCTATCGGCCGGTCTGTCTGGCGGTCACTCTTCGGTCGCATCCCCGGCAATGAGCACTCCTGCCCGCAGCAGGGGAACGACGAGCCGAAACTTGCTGTCCGCCGGGGGCTGGGCGATCGGTGAAGGCTGTCACCCTCGCCGCCGTGTGTGACATGAGTCGGGGTAGCTTTGTTTGATTTTTCGTTTTCGAAAGGCGAAAAAGATTGGAACAGCCACCCGGCGGTCATTCTCCAGCTGCTTTCCCGGCAACGAGCACTCCTGCCCGCAGCAGGTGACTGACGAGCCGAAACTTGCTCGCCGCCCTGGGCTGGCCAATCCGTGAAGACAATCAAACCCGCCGCCGTGTGTGACATGAGTCGGAGTAGTTTTGTGTGATTTTTCGAAAGAAGAGAAAAAGACTTGGAAAAGCCACTCGGTTCTGGTTAGCACGTCGGCTAGCTGTCACGCCTCCTGTTTTGCTTAAGCTCTTTCCTCCGTCTCCGACAAAAATGACAAAAGCCGGACTTACTCCGGTGGCATAAAATACCATTCTGGATGTTAAGAAGTCGGCAATTTTGACCATTATGCAGTAATTTTCACCTGTTGTATTGAATAAATGTATTTTTAATATTTCATATTCCATTTAGCACAAGACTGTCATTTGTCATGACCATGCCATTTAGAGAGATTGAAACAATGTTGACATTTTGCTGCTGTCTGTTGCATTTTCCTCGTTCTGAATCTTCCCTCTCGATGGGCTGAATACTAAATCAGCTGAAATCGTTACCCTGCTGACGTCATCATCCAGCTGGGGAAGCTAGAGTGCAATAATGACAGGCGAAGCTAAACGGCAGATTAAAAGACTAGTTTCTCGTCAATTGCGCTTTGCCAAATTGTTGTATGTAGTCGAATTGTCTCAAACATTATTATGATATTTAAGATTTTTTTTTATGCTGTAACAGGCCCTTTAACGCAAAACACTTCGGCTTTTGTCCACCATCGTCGCTAAAATCGACCAAAACTGAAAAGTTACCTAGTGTTGCTTTCAGTGGTGGTTGGCTCCTGGTGAAGATAACAGCATCGCCTGGTGCAAAGTATGGATGTGACAGTATATCGAAAAAGTGATATATTGCGTTACTTCGTAGCCCAAAAGGTTATCGATATGCGTCATTTCATCACTTTGGACGTGTGCTTGTTGAGCCTTTTCGTCGGCTTTATGGCGGTTGACGATCTCAAAATTTTATTTCAAAACCTTTCCTTTCTCATTCTGGTTTTGTCACTTTTCCTATTATCCCTTCTTTTCAGGCTCTTCTAGTACTGCACCAGCCAGAGTCCATTGAACAGTGGAATCCTGACGCTCCGATAGAGACTTTCTGGGATATCAGGTACTCCAAATTGTATATTTGGGTAGATGCAATTGGAATCACTCAGCTCTGATATACATATAGTACCATAATATGTGGGCGATAAGCTGCTTTTTTACCCCCACTTGGAAATCTGCGGCTTATAGTCCAGTGTGGCTGGTTTCTGGATTTTTACAGGGTAATGAGCTGTCTTTTTGTGTAATTATCAATTTTGTGTATACAATGTGGAAACCTGTGACTAATTACCCATTTTTTTGGGGTCAAATTTGGTAGCTGTGGCTCATAGTCCAAAATTAATAGTATTTACTGTGTAACAAGGTTAATTTAACATAATATAAAAATATCTCAAGCAGGATAAAGGGGGACAGGATTCTCCTCGGAATAATTTCCAAGCGGCATACTTTAATGAAGGAAGATGTCTAAAGAACAAAACTCTCTTTTAATTTTAAGCAAGCAAGGAAATTATCCATTGCTGCATGGATGCGATGGTTCTATTGTTTGTACTAAGATCTTCGTTTAAAGGCAAACTACTGTATTAATCCTTTTAACCCCGCTTATGTTTCTTTTATTTAAACTTTTAAAGTCGCTATGTCCAACTGAATATATTTTTCAAACCTTAAGGATTTACAAATAGATGCACCTTATATTATATTTTTACTGATCCCTTCTCCAAATGCCTCCTTTTCTGAAGCTCATTCAATATGGAATGATTGACATCCCAGTAAACCCAACCATGTGATTAGTTTGGCGTTGAATTAATTCGTGAATGATTGATATCCTGGCGAACCAATCATATGATTAGTTTGATGTGGCCTAAGCAGCTTGCTCTTATTACATTCAAACTTTTTAGCTCCCATCACAACCAATTGTACAAGTATTATTAATATTTTTTAGCATAGCCTACCAACGCTGCCTGATTCTGGAACTTTGCTGTCTTAAAAAAATGCATCCAACTCTCATGAAAAGGCAGCAGTTGCGTGTAAAGTTGCTCATCTGCGCACCCAAGAACGAAACAGTGCATCCATGTTGCTCCTGAACGGACAGTGTTAGAGTGACAGTGGCTGAGACAGGCGGAGCCTCTTGGGGCGTCAGTCTCGTGAGTCTCGCTCTCCTGGAAGTGGCGACAATTTGATAGTCTAAAAAGTCACAAAAGTGAGAGCGAAGCGCGCCTGTGTGACTTGTGGTACCACGTGGTTCCCTTTCGTGGTTGAATTTTCCCCTATGCATTTTTTATATACTCCAGTTCGCTCGGCACAGTCTGGACGGAGATGCATTTACAGAACTCTTCAGAATTTTATAACAAAACCATTTTTGTTACGAATTCAAAACCTAGCAAGCTAAAATCTAAGTGAATTCCTGTTCAAGTTTCTTACAGATTTCAAATTTACTCCCAATAATTCTGCCTTTTGCTGTTGATTTTCATGTTGGAAAATGAAATGACACTCATTTAATTTCACACTGTTCCTTTTTTGTTTTCATGTCTACATTCTACTGTCTAAAACCTGGTCTAAAACGCAACTTTGCCTAGATGTAGTCAGCGTACAAAATAGAGTTCTGTGTTTTTTAACCTTTACTGAACCGCTGAGACTTACTGACTGAACCCCTAGGGTTTGATTGAACCGCATTTAAGAACCACAGATACAGTTATAGTTGGGCGTTAATGATGGCACTAAATCAGGGCTTATTTTAATCTGATTCATTCTCACATTTATGATACAAATTCTTATCCATTAGTTCACAGGTTTTGTTCCTCATCTGCCGGAAACTTATTGGCCAACAGATGGTTAATGGCACTGAAGTTCTCAAGTGGTTGCGAGAGATCCTCATCTGCAGGAATAAGTTTCTACTTAAGAACAAGGTAATGTCTGCTCTACTACACCCCAAATTGCTTCCATGAACCTGTAACTGAATAGTCTATGTTGGAAGTACCTGTACTATTGTGAACTGATGCAGGATTTCCCCTAAGATTTTTTTAAGCTGTGGCGGTGGTGGGGTGCAGCGGAGTCGGACCAGGTTGTGCTGCAGCAAAATTGTTTCACATCATTACAAATGAGAATTGTTTTTGGACAACATTTATTATTTCCAATAATAATAATTATAATCACTAGAAGAATTTATACTGATGCTTCGTCGTAGCTCACAGCTAAGGTACATGTATGGAAAGTGCGTAGCTGCTTACGGCTACATTACCCTTACGCAACAATACTTTTTTCTCGTGGCAATAGTACGATTTTAATCTTGGAAGTTGTTTTTTTTCTTTTCTTTATTTGGCCCTAATACTCAGTCATACCACATCACCACCACAATAATAGTCCTTCTGTTCATGGACAACTTTTATCTTTCCAAAATGCTCATCAGAAATTACAACCAGTGATTTCAGCAACAAATGCTATGCTAAGACGCAACGATTCGGGTCAAAGACACGCAAAGAACTTAAACGTTACGTCAAGTCCATATCAAGATCGTTTCCACAGGCTTAAACCAGAATTACAGCACATTCATTAAGTTGAAGTACCACACCTGTCAACCCGAGGCAGTTAGCAATCTTACAAATAGTGATGCATCCCCTTACAAGTTGGTGACTTATCTTACAACGTTGTATATAGCGTGCAATATGAAACAAAAATAAAACTCAATTTTTTAAATACTATGGATTTATGGGTAATATTGTCACATATAACCCCTGGTGCAATCAAAGAACAATATCTTCAGCTACATCATGATTACTAAAATTTAACAGTGACTTTTGTTATAATTGTATGTAGCACTTTTTAGCAATTTCTATCACCCCTTTTGATGGCTGCACTTCACGGCACTTCAGCTCGCAATTCAGGTTGACTTGAAGGTAGTTCGTTAGTGTGTCCAATTATAAATAAAAAGGTCAAGTCATAAAATGAACTTACCGATGCAATCTTTGAGTCAGGTAACATTTCTTTTGCTAATTCTGAGCAATAGTTGCAGGCAAATTGTGTTCGGCAACAAATTGGCAAATAAAATCTCCGCTTTTGTCAGTTTTCATCCTGCAGACTGCATCTTTATGACCAGAGTTGTTAATCTTACTTTTAAAAAGTAACTAAGTACAGTTACAAATTACTTCTCCCAAAAAGTAATTCAGTTAATAACTCAGTTACCTGAATGTAAGAGTAATTAGTTACTTAGCAAAGAAACTGGTGTTAACTTTCATGTTTTCTTTTTTTTTCATTAAAAACAAACAAACAAACAAACAAAAAAACAATAACATAGTAACCTTTGCTATGTTTGGAAGTCATTTAATGTTGTGAATCAACCGTTAAAGTTGTTAAAATTGCTCCAGTGTTTACTAACACTGCCGAATCTGTCATTTCGCATCTTGTTGTATATGCATGTGATATGTAGTGTAGCATCAAGTGCTCGTAGATTGTAGGCTGTCAGCTTCAGTTAAGAAAAATTGGAGCCGCCTAGCATCACGTTTGCAACAGCGTCTCAACACTTTTCCCTCCTTCCTACTCCCGCTCTTCTCTCTCCCTGTCTGAGTTTTCTCGCGTCATTCAACCAGCGTAGTAACACATAGTAACGCACATTATCTCGTTGCCGAAACGGTGACAAAATCCGAACTGAGGGGGGAAAAAAAGCAATGCACGAAAAACGTACAGATTTTGAACGTAAGGCGTACACATTTAAAAATCAGTGCTCACTTGTACAAATTACGCCGAAACCGTACAACTTCACAAGTATGAAGTACCTTCCTGTGGATTTTTGTCCTGATTTCCAACTCCGCGCCGACGTAGTAAGGCACAAGCTTGTAGCAGGAAAACCAGTGTGATTTTTTTGAAAAAGCGTGTAAAGTAACAATCATATTTGACGTTATTTCAGCCGACTTCAGAATAGTGCGTAAATAATGACTTATATATATTCATTTAAACGTCATGTTAAGTCATACAAATTATAAATTAGAACGTAGCTTTAAAAAAAAAAAAAAAATTGGTGTGGCGGTGCGCCACAATCTAAATCTTAATCTTAATGTAGGGGAAACCCTGTTATGTACAACTACATACATATAAGCAGTATTTAAAAGCAGGGTTCGTAGTGGAAATTTGAAAATGCCTGGATTTTACTGTCGTGTTTTCAAGGTTTGAAAAATGCTTGAATTTTGTGTAAAGTCTTTGAATATGCTTGGAAGTGTTAGACACACAGTATTTATCAACACCCTATCCGAGAGCCACTTTGCTCGGCTTTGTCGCCGCTAATCCTACTCAACTTCATAACTTGATCGACTCTGTGGTACAATACGGCGCTTTAAAGACGCCACGTAATTAAAGAGGCTTGCGTGATTATAGGACTTCTGAATGCAAGCTCATGTGGAGTCATGTGACTGCATTGTTATGTCTGATTGGTGAAACAGGTAGAGCAACTGTAAGCATCTCTGGCAAAAAATAAAGTGAAATTAATGTAGGATGAAGAAGAGAAAATGTAACGACTCTAATGTAGCCCAAAGTAGCAGAGTAACAGTAGTGTTTCTACTTCGAAAATCTCGTAAAGTAAAAGTAGATTTAGTAAAATTTTGGCATGGTAAAACTATTCTTACAAGTATTTTTTTTTTTCTCTAAAAGTTACTCAAGTAAATGTAACAGAGTAAATGTAACTCATTACTACCCACATCTATGTGTAAAACTTTTTTTTTTGCCTAAAACAGGAGTGTGCCACTGCTGGTGGAGGTATTCCAATCTGCAGGCAAGCTCAGACCAAGCTTGAAGTGTGTCTCTACATGTTCCTGTGGAGCCCAGACACAGAGGCCGTGTTAGTCGCCATGTCATGTTTCCGTCACCTTTGCGAAGAGGCTGACATTCGTAGTGCTGCTGACGAAGTGTCCGTCCAGGCCATCCTTCCCAACTACGCCACTTTTAGTGAATTGGCCTCAATCAGCAACATGATGGGAACAGGTTAGTCGAACGTAACTGATTCTTGTGAGCAAAACCAGTAGTTAAACAAACCTGATTCTCATGCTCAAAGTCAGGGTACTGAATCCAGGCCTAAAAAGTTCCAGAGTGTGTTTAAAAGTTCAGTTTTTCATCTTAGGTCGCTCAACATTGCAAAAGAGAGTCATGGCCTTGCTCAGGAGGATTGAGCATCCCACACCAGGAAACACAGAGGTAAGGTTATTGTAATCTTTCTGAGTGAAGTTGCAAAATGTTTTAGAGGCATGAATGTTGATGTTAACTTCATGATAATGTTTACTTGTGCAAAAATAATGAAATGCATTGTAAATAATTGACTTGAAGGGGATTTTTTGTTTATGAACCTAATTCGTTCTCTGTCTACTTTTAGGATCTGAAGCATTGCAAAGCCTAACAATGTTCCCTATTAAAATGGGAATAAATCAGTTTCAGCCAAAGATTGAAGTTATGTTTACCTTGTTTTATCGGTGTGGTTAAAATAGACACAGATATAATAGAAATCATACGCTATGAAGAAATGAAATTGTGTGTTTGCTACCAAAACACATGAACTTTGAGCTATTAATGTTTTTGCCTCTAGAAAAGCCACAACTGAGCTTTCTGGGTTCATGCGTGAACTGAGTTTAGCATTTATTTCTGGATTTTGTTTGTGAACCAGGTTATGCGCTTCTTTTAAAAATCTAAGAATGTCATCATGTATGTCCATCTCTGTTAACTTTTCTGTGTGTTTATTCTGCATAAAGGCTTGGGAAGACACATATGCTAAATGGGACCATGCAACAAAACAAATACTTAATTTTCCCAAAAACAAGGCCGATGATGGGCAGGTAGGTAAACTAAAGAGGGACCGGTTTCCTATTTCTATTTTTATGTGATTTTTATTACCGGTATACCATATTTGCAGGCATGAAAATCTCTCACCTTTCGGCGAAATTCGCCGTTTTGAAGTCAAAAAGGATGACCTACGTGAATCGTGTAGATCCGAGGAGAAAAAATTTTTAAGGGGGGGGGTCGTTTGTAGGCATGTGCCAGTTACCTTCACGGATTACCATGCTATGAAAACGTCGCGGTTACAAAACCACTAAAATTTTCCGTCATACAGTAGTACGTATTCGTTATTTTTCATGTGTCGAAAATGCAGCCAGAATTAGCTTGGCGCGGCAGCGCTTACCCCTTCCCCTGTTTGATGCTGCGTGTGTCAGGGACGCTATTCCAGCAAACCCAAAAACAAGCACTCCAAACGCAAGGCGTAAATTCTTCAATTTATTGATCTCTCAAATCGTGGTAACTGAAATATACCAAATGAATACATTTAAAACGTTGTACACTCGTATTTTTCCACATGTGAGTAGCTTCAACAGTTTAGCTTCATGAAAAAGTTCGTCAAAAACAAAACACACATTTTCAAATTCAATACACAAAGTTACTAAAAACTTACAAAGACGAATGATAGGCAAGGCTTAGCTAGGACAGCAACTTCATTGAGGTTAATCACAGCCGCTGAGAGAGAAACAAGTTTGTATGCGGGGAGGAAAAAAAAAAAAAACGTCAAAGATCGCTAATTGCGACAGATGATCTTGTACTAAGCACAAATTCACATTCGCTGGAGGAGGTAAAGTATCACTCCCAATTGTTTTTAGATGAATGCATTTGCCAGCATATTGAATTTAGTGAGTAATGGTTTTCGTTTTCATATTTTGTGGTATGACAAAGTTACTGCCATTCGTTGCAGCTTGCGTTGAACACTGCCGGAGCGTCCGGTGAAAAAATAGCTCCCGTTAAGGTAGCGTCAAGCTTGTGTATTTAACGGTAATATAAAAGCAGTGTTGTCAATAACGCGGTATCGTAATGCGTAACTAATCTGATTACTTTCTTTCAGTAAAGAACAATCTAACGCGTTCATTTTTCTAAATCAGTAATCTGAGTAAAATTACTTTCCTTGATGCCTGTGCGTTACTATTTTGTTATTGCCCCATAATGTGTGTAGAATGAAGAATACTGTAGTCATGGGAGTGACATCACATGTCACATTTTTTAATCGGGGATGGAACAAAAAGGGTCTCGTGTATTACCATGATGCGTGAGCGCTGGGAGTTTGCGGCCAAAACAACATAGCCTTGCTACCTCGCCAGGATGCAATGAAATAGGCAGGAGATATACTACAAACGGCTGCATTTGCACACTGGAAACACAGCCATTACTTCACATTTTTGTCCAGTAAAGATAACAAAAATATCCCCGTGCGCTGCAAACTTTGCGCTGGCTCAAAAAGACTGTCCACCGCTATAAGCATCCAATTCAAGCACCACTTGGAATTACAGCACAACAGGTAACACGACAGCCAGGACTTTTTGATACTGCTCGTGCTCAATCCTCGGTTCAAGCTCAGTTGTTGTTGAGGGTTTTGAAAGCTTAGGTTTAAAGAAATTCTAAATATCCATCTTGCCTCCTCAGCTGTAGTTTTGGCTAAGCAATGCAAACGGCTGTCTCTAAGGTTCTATAGTCACATGATCTGTTCGAAAAATAATTTGGACCTATTATGAAATACTTTGAATGATTCCTGTTCATTTTATTCATTTGTGTTGTTTGTTTTATTGCTCTAAAACTTTTATAGACAACATTTTAAGGGCCATATTCAATGGTCTTTATTTTAAAGGGGAAGTTCAGAATTTTTTACATTAGGCTTAATCTTTGAGTTAGCCGGGGTTTAATTAGTCGTTGGAAATGATTTGAACAAATTCTGTGCAGTTTGACAGTTATTTGTTAGTTTCAGGGCTCCGGAGTGGCTAAGCTAGCGCGAGTCAATGGTGGATGAAATCAACTCCTTCAACTAATTAAACCCCCGTTAACTCGAATATTAAGCCTTATGTGAAAAATTAAAATGGTCAAATTCGCCACATGTAGGACGTTTTGCCGACGGCGGACATTTTGGCAGAACGCCGGAACATATTTCCTCCACACCTTTCTCACCTTTTTAACCCCTGACCCATTTTCATGCCTGTATTTGTCATATTTAAAAGAAAACTACTTTGAGATGGTAATGGGGACATGTTTGTTCTTTCAAAGACACAAGCTCTTTATTTTATAAAGGAACCAGTATTATGCTGCTTTCACACTTGCCACATATTTTTTTCATCATCGCACAATGGGTCCCCAATCATACAAAGTCAATGTCATCGCGCGTGGAAAGGTATCCACACGTCTTCCACGTCGCGTGGTTGCCAATTTGACCAAATCGGCCACGCCCTGCGATGTCACATGATAAATTTTTGCGCCGTGGAGTTGATTGCTTGAAAAATAAATTGGACTGCCATATTACGAGAATTGGAGTTCGACCGAAATGGGTTTTTCAGGACTGATACCTGTACCGAATATTAGTTGTTAGAGGGGCTGATAATACATCATAATGATTTTGACAGGACACTGGACGCGGGGACAATCTATTAGGGGCCTATCTCCGTCAAAGCTGACCGTGTGGAAACACAAACAAAGAGCTTTTTGCGTTGAAAACTTTTGTGAATAAATGCTTAAATCCCTGAATTCTTTATAGATATGGACGTAAAACAGTCTCGATTCTTGGTTAAAAGCAAATAAAACGGGGAGTTAGCATTTATTTTACGGAAATATGTCGAATGTGGTGCTAGTCTTTAAGTCATTGTGGCGCCGCCTTGTCACCACAAAGAGCTTTTTACATTGAAATTCTTGTGAATAAATGCTTAAATCCCTGAATTCGTTATACATATGGACGTAAAACTGTCTTGATTCTTGGTTAAAAGCAAAAAAAAAAAAAACAGGCCTTTAGCATTTATTTTACGTAAATATGTCAGATGCGATGCTAGTCTGTTAGCCAATTTGTCGGCCTCTTAGTACAACAAAGAGCTTTTTGCGTTGAAAATTCTTGTGAATAAATGCTTAAATCCTTGAATTCTTCATCGAAATGGGGGTAAAAAACTCGATTCTTGGTTAAAAGCCAATAAAACGGGCAATTAGCATTTATTTTACGTAAATATGTCGAATGTGCTGCTAGTCTTCAAGCCACTGTAGCGCCGCCTTATCGCCACAAAGAGCTTTTTACGTTGAAATTCTTGTGAATAAATGCTTAAATACCTCAATTCTTTATAGATATGGACATAAAACTGTCTCGATTCTTGGTTAAAAGAAAATAAAACAGGCAGGTAACATTGATTTTACGTAAAAATGTTGTATGTGGTGCTAGTCTTTAAGTCATTGTGGCGCCGCCTTGTCACCACAAAGAGCTTTTTACATTGAAATACTTGTAAATAAATGCTTAAATTCCTGAATTCTTTATAAAAATGGATGTAAAACGGTCTCGATTCTTGGTTAAAAGCAAATAAAACGGGCAGTTAGCATTTATTTTACGGAAATATGTCGAATGTGGTGCTAGTCTTTAAGTCATTGTGGCGCCGCCTTGTCACCACAAAGAGCTTTTTACATTGAAATTCTTGTGAATAAATGCTTAAATCCCTGAATTCGTTATACATATGGACGTAAAACTGTCTTGATCCTTGGTTAAAAGCAAAAAAAAAAAAAAAAAAAAAAAACGGGCCTTTAGCATTTATTTTACGTAAATATGTCAGATGCGATGCTAGTCTGTTAGCCAATTTGTCGGCCTCTTAGTACAACAAAGAGCTTTTTGCGTTGAAAATTCTTGTGAATAAATGCTTAAATCCTTGAATTCTTCATCGAAATGGGGGTAAAAAACTCGATTCTTGGTTAAAAGCAAATAAAACGGGCAATTAGCATTTATTTTACGTAAATATGTCGAATGTGCTGCTAGTCTTCAAGCCACTGTAGCGCCGCCGTATCGCCACAAAGAGCTTTTTACGTTGAAATTCTTGTGAATAAATGCTTAAATACCTCAATTCTTTATAGATATGGACATAAAACTGTCTCGATTCTTGGTTAAAAGAAAATAAAACAGGCAGGTAACATTGATTTTACGTAAAAATGTTGTATGTGGTGCTAGTCTTTAAGTCATTGTGGCGCCGCCTTGTCACCACAAAGAGCTTTTTACATTGAAATTCTTGTAAAGAAATGCTTAAATCCCTGAATAGATATGGATGGAAAACAGTTTTGATTCTTGGTTAAAAGCAAAAAAAAAAAAAAAAAAAAAAAAACGGGCCTGTAGCATTTATTTTACGTAAATATGTCAGATGCGATGCTGGTCTGTTAGCCAATTTGGTGGCCTCTTAGTACAACAAAGAGCTTTTTGCGTTGAAAATTCTTGTGAATAAATGCTGAAATCCTTGAATTCTTTATAGATATGGGGGTAAAAAACTCGATTCTTGGTTAAAAGCAAATAAAACGGGCAATTAGCATTTATTTTACGTAAATATGTCGAATGTGCTGCTAGTCTTCAAGCCACTGTAGCGCCGCCTTATCACCACAAAGAGCTTTTTACGTTGAAATTCTTGTGAATAAATGCTTAAATACCTCAATTCTTTATAGATATGGACATAAAACTGTCTCGATTCTTGGTTAAAAGAAAATAAAACAGGCAGGTAACATTAATTTTACGTAAAAATGTCGTATGTGGTGCTAGTCTTTAAGTCATTGTGGCGCCGCCTTGTCACCACAAAGAGCTTTTTACGTTGAAATTCTTGTAAATAAATGCTTAAATCCCTAAATTCTTTCTAGATATGGACGGAAAACAGTTTTGATTCTTAGTTAAAAGCAAAACGCCGGGCAGTTAGCAGTTATTTTACGTAAATATTGCTAACTATGACACCAATGCTGTAGCGCATGGGTGTCAAACAAATTCCACAAAGGGCCAAGAGGGTCCTGGATTTCATTTCAACCAAGAAGATTAACGAGAGTTACTTCTGTAACTAAGGTTCTATGAATTCCGGATGACCGCCAGAGGGCGGTGCTTAGCACCTGGATATCTACGTGTGCGCAGCACAAAGGTCGAGAATAAAATACCAACAAAGTCACGCCATTGGACGTGACCTGGGTGACGTCAGAGGTCGATAAGAGCCCCGCTCACCCAGCACTAGTTCCTTTTCGGAATGTACTCGCAGGGAGTCTGAGTGACAGGCAGCTCTGGCGGTCATCCGGAATTCATAGAACCTTAGTTACAGAAGTAACTCTCGTTCTATTTCATTCCTTCTGACCGCCAGAGGGCGGTGCTTAGCACCTGGATGACTTTATACCAACAATGTCACGAAGACACCACACATACCGAGGATCAGTCTCGGTGAGAGGAAGCCGACAGCACTACTGAAGCTACCGGGTGAGGAGCTGCCACATTCACTCTGTAGAAGCGGGCAAACGTACAAGACGATGCCCACGTTGCTGCGGAACAGATGTCATTCAGAGGAACACCTCTCAGTGCCGCCCAGGAAGTTGCCATCTTCCTTGTGGAATGGCACGTGACTTTAGGAGGCTGAAGACCTTTGGATTCATAGGCCTGAAGAATAGCTTCGACAACCCAATGTGACAAGCGTTGCTTCGAGACTGTGCAGCCTTTATTTTTGTCACCAAAACATACAAAAAGAGCATCTGTTTTACGAGTGCTTGCAGTCACGCTAATATAGTGCTTCAGCATACGAACAGGACATAGCAAACTTTGCAAATGTCCGTCAGGTTCACTCACATCGTTAAACACAGCCAGGGTAACTGGCTGGTTAATGTGAAAGGCTGAAAGTCTCTTCGGTAGAAAACTCGGATTGGGCCATAATGTAACCCCAGAACAGTCAGGATTCCACCTTAAACAGTTCGGAGAAATCGATAAAGCATGTAATTCACTCACTCGCTTCGCTGAAGTAATTGCGAGGAGGAACGCAGTTTTTATTGTGACCCACTTAAGGTCAGCCCCAGTCAAAGGCTCAAAAGGGGTTGAACACAAACCCTCCAGGACTAACGGAAGGTCCCACGTGGGGACGCGTGGTAATCTTGGAGGCCGTCGACGAAGGGCACCCTTCAAAAACCGACACACCAGGGAATGAGAGCCCACTGATCGGCCATCCACCAAAACATGGTGGGTGGCTATCGCAGCCACGTACACTTTTAAGGTTGATACAGAAAGTCCCTTATCAAGACGTTCTTGTGAATAGCTAAGTAATATTGGCACAGAGCAGCGCACAGGATCCACATCGTGATCCTTACACCATTTATTGAACAGTCTCCGCCTGTTACTGTAAAGCGCCCTCGTGGACGTAGCACGAGCATCAAGTACAGTTTGTACAACCGCCTCTGTACAGGACTCTAACAGAGAGTCCGGCCCTTCAGAGGCCACAGGTACAGGTGAAGACGCTCCGGGTGGGGGTGCCAGATGCTCCCCTCCAACTGGGACAACAGGTCCATTCTCTGGGGCAGAGGCCAAGGATCCCCATTGAGATGTTTGAGAATCAACGGAAACCACATTCTTCCTGGCCAGAACGGAGCGACCAACAACACCCTGTGATTGCTCTGACTGATTCTGTGCAGAGTCACCATTAAGAGAGGAAGAGGCTGAAACGCATACAGGAGAGAGTCTGGCCATGAGTGTGCTAGGGCATCCTGACCTAGTGGACTGTTCGGTTCCGCAAGGGAAAACCACAGTTGACAATGAGTGGTTGCTTCTGAAGCGAAGAGGTCCACCTCTGCAACACCGAACCTCCCCCATATCTCCTGAACCACAGCAGGGTTCAACCTCCACTCCCCAGGCGGTGGTTTCTGCCTGGAGAGTAAGTCTGCTGCACAGTTCCGCACCCCCGGAAGATGGACTGCCCTGAGACTCAGAAGGTGTGGAAAAGCCCACAGGAGAAGTTTTTGAGCCTCCACCAGTGAGAGAGGAGATCTGGTCCCCCCTTGGTGGTTTATATGGTAGACAGTGGACGTATTGTCCGACCGAACCAGAACATGCTTTCCACTCAGCGCAGGGAGAAAATGCTTGAGACCAAGTCGAACAGCACGAAGCTCCAATACATTTATGTGACAAAGGACCAAACACCCCCTGATCGTCCTGTGGTTCCACACTGCACCCCAGCCTGAAAGCGACGCATCCGTTACAACCACTTCTCGGCGTGAGGGAAGAGAACCTAACGTGACCCCTTTGCATATGAACTGCCTGTCCATCCAGGGCCTTAGAAGTCGATGACAACGCCCTGAGAGAGTCACAAGTCTGCGTTGATGTCGGGTGGGATCCAATCCCAAACCGTTCATCCAAATCTGTAACGGGCGCAAAAACAAAAGCCCCAATGGCACCACAACTGATAGTGCAGTCAGTTTCCCCAACAACTGGAGGACGGTCCCTTATGACAGACTCGCACTGTGTCTGACACGCGTGACCGTTCGGAGAACGTCGTCCACCCTTTGTGGCGACGGAGAGGCGGTCATAGTTAAGGAGCTTAAGCTCATGCCGATGAAAATCACATGTTGGCTGGGAATCAAATGACTTTTTGAAAGGTTTACCTTGAGACCTAGTTGCTTCACATGGTCCAACAGCAGCGTGGTGTGGCTGAGAGCTTGTTCCCGAGTCTGTGAACACACAAGCCAATCGTCCAAGTAAGGAAGAATTCTGAGGCCGCGGCTCTGCAGGGGGGCCAGCGCCGCAGCCATGCATCTTGTAAATGTCCGGGGAGCAAGAGAGAGGCCGAATGGCAGCACTCTGTATTGGTATGCTTTTCCTTCGAAGGCAAAGCGAAGGAAAGGCCTGTGGTGTGGTACCACTGGCACGTGAAAATAGGCGTCCTTTAAATCCACACTTGTAAACCAGTCTCCCTGAGTGATTGATTGGAGAACGTCCGTCGTGCGAAGCATGTGAAATTTTAGACGCTTGAGGTAACAATTTAGTGATCTCAGGTCGAGGATAGGGCGAAATCCGCCGTCCTTCTTCGGAACAAGAAAATAAATTGAATAAAACCCTTTCAACAGGTTTGAACTGGGAACCAACTCTATAGCATCCTTCTGTAAGAGTTCTACGATCTCTTTTCTGAGGGCCATACGTTTCCCTGGATCTGACACAACTGTTGTCTTCACCCCATTGAACTTTGGGGGACGACGCTTGAACTGAATAGTGTAACCTCTGAACAGAGTTGAAATGACCCATGGGTCTGGAACAAGGGCGACCCAGCGTCTGAGATGGTGTTCGGTAAAATGGCTGAGGCCCTGGCAATGGTAGTCAAACTCTACCGTTCCTGCCCCTACTAGCGGTAGAGTGCTTGGAGGGGCGAGTGTGTTGAAGTCTGTGAAATCGGTCGGCTCTTGGAGGTCTTCCTGTCGGCTCCCGAAAAACAGGCCGTAGAGAGGAATGTCCATCCGCAGAAACTGGACGTGCAGTTCTCGGCGCAGGTGGAGCCCTGGTAGCAGAGTGATAGGTAGGAGCACGTCTGTGGGGGGGCCTGGAAGCTCGTTGCAGGTCAACAAACTGTTGCCGGGACCTGTTGGCTTCCACAGCTCTCTCAAGGGTTTGTTGGGCTGCTGGGCCAAACACTTGACCCGGAACAACAGGTAGAGTGCGAAGCGCACCCCTACACGACTCAGTCAGAGGAGACTGTGCCAACCATACTTGGCGTCTGGTCACAGTAAGTGTCGATATGAGTCTGCCAAGTTCTCTGGACATATATGCAAATGTCTGGAGGGAAGCATCGCTCAGGTTCTGTAAACTTTCATTGACACCTGCAACCCTCAATGACTGTGAAAGGGCCAGGGCAAGGTGGGAAAATGTATTACCCAAGCGGCCAATCCGAGCCGCAACATCATAGGCCTTGGTAAGGAGATCATCAGTCACCCGGCACTGTGGGCGCGGGCATCGTGCCTCTGCGCGGGCAGCATCTGCTGGGTCCACTATCAGGCTCGCGACAATGCTGTCCACCGACGGCATCTTGTTTAACCCATATTGAGCAGCATCATGCATAGAGCTGAGTGCCCTACAGTCTTGGGACAAGTGGGTGGACGACTTAGGATCCGTCCAGCAAAGCTGAAGCTCTTTGATATAGGGTTGTGATGCTGGCACACAGAATTGTGGTTTTTGAGCGGTCTTCAAGAAGGCATTAGAAACCGAATTCTCAGCTGGTAATGTCTCAATACCCAGTTGTGAAAGGGCTAATTGGACAGTTTGCTTTATGAAAGACAAACCAGGACTAGAGTCTGGGGGTAGGGACTCGGAAGTGTCAGAGTCCGCTACCGAGGGGCATGGAGAAGGCCCGATGTCAAGGTCACCACCATAGGTAACATCTCCGGTCCTAAACAGCGAGTCACTTGCTGCTATGGACACAACGTCCTCTTCCAGGTGGCCAACTACACTGCAGTGCTCCTGCTCAGGCACGCTATCAATGACACCTGTGTTTGCACACATATCCCCCCCTGGCTGTAAATTCAGGAGTAATGATTTAATCTGAGCGAACTCAGAGGCCAAAGTGTCAACCTTAGCAGATAGCATGTGGTCGGTATCACAAGCCTTCTTTGATGAGGTGGCCCCAACATGCTGCTTCTTATGGCGCTTGGTTGTCTTTTTTGGGCTCGACGCCAACGCGCCGTGAGAAATTTCATTTTCCACCAAAGCCAGTCTAGCGGACCTTTCCGACAACGGGATGCAGACACAATGAAGACACGCTTCCTCGGTGAGCGCCTTTCTTAAATGCCCAACACCTAAACACGACGGGCATAAAGTGTGTCCGTCTTCTGGGCTCAGGTGGGCTAAACAGCGAGCACACGCGTTCACGAGCGGTCCCGACATGCCTACACACAGTGCGAGCCCTACTCACGAACTCCGGAGTGAGTCAGCAAAGTACGAGGCTCCCCGAGCGAATAACACTCGAGGACCAGTCCACAGTATTGAGGCTCGAAGCAAACAAGCCACTCGGTTACAGCTGGAGGAGGCGCGGAGCGAAAATACACTCACACACTCCCGTTGTAGAAATGCAAAGAGTGAGTAAAAACACTCCCGTTGTATAAATGCAAAGAGCGAGGAAACACTCACGGCACACCAAACAAAAATGGCGCGGAGCGGGAAACACTCACAGCCTAATCAATAACCCGGTTCGGAAAAAACCGCCGCGGCGACACATTAGCCAGTGCGGGCCCGCATGATTGGTGGAAATAGCCGCGGTGCTACATTAGCGTATCAGAGCGAAATATACTCACAACAATACAATCAATAGAGTCCGGAGCGGAAAACACTCACAGAAAATATGCAACTGAAGATAATCCAGAACGTGAAGAAATCGATAGTCCAGCCGCAGCTCGCAGCCTCTGGAGGACGTAATCCACGTAGCTCCAACCAAGCCGGTTTCGAGGCTTCCGGCGAGCGCGGTAATACGACCTTCGCCGATGCGAGAATGTAGAAAAGGAACTAGTGCTGGGTGAGCGGGGCTCTTATCGACCTCTGACGTCACCCAGGTCACGTCCAATGGCGTGACTTTGTTGGTATTTTATTCTCGACCTTTGTGCTGCGCACACGTAGATATCCAGGTGCTAAGCACCGCCCTCTGGCGGTCAGAAGGAATGAAATAGAACCAAACAGATTGACCAATGAATTTTCTGCCGAAACAAGCAGCACCTGACTGCAATCAACTGATTACACTTGTAGGAGATCAGATTGGTGAAAAAATGACCTCTTCACTGGTTGGAATGAAATCCAGGACCCTCTTGGCCCTTGTCGGAATTGGTTTGACACCCCTGCATAGCAACAAATTTCTCTCATTGATTTATTCACAACGTTTCAAAATGCATGCATGGTATGGAAAATATAATAATTACCTTGAATCCTCGAACAAATCACTCCTGAGACAATCCTCACTATTTGTATGCGGTACAGCTTTTGTACTTTTTCAACCTAAATGCGGCATTGGATGGCTGCGTGCGTGTATTTGAGAATAACTCTTCTTGATGTGGGCAGGCCACCTGCTTGAAGATGAGGCGCAGTGTATGAATGATGTGACCCGTCAATATATCATTATGAGGTCAATGGATAATCGATTTTTGGAACCGATATTCATTTGCAGTAAAAGTGTAAAAATTGGTGTAAAAAAATGAATAATGCAAACACTGAACTTCATTGAAATGACTAAAGTATGTTTATTGAATCACACAAATAGAAAATAACAGCTCCAGAAGTGCCTGAATTTCCAATCTCAATATCTCAAAAATGATAGCAGCACAAACATAAATTTTTACAGCATTAAACAAGGCATTAACGATTGACACAATTTTTAGCTATTTTTAATCAAAATGGGGCCTGGTTGACTTCAGATTGGCCTATAAAAGAATTGTAAATATCTTCAAAACAATAGCAGCACAAACGAGACTTTTTACAGCACACACGTATACCAAAAGATTGATATCTTTTTCATTTAAATTTGCGTTTGATGGGGGGACAACTTCATGGAGATCTGTCATCAAGGTGTGGGAGACCCTGGTGCTATCTGCTGACTGTGTCTTCTCCCAACAGCAGGAGTGGATCAATATGACGGGCTTCCTCTGTGCCCTGGGCGGTGTCTGTCTCCAGCAACGCAGCACGCCTGGCCCTGCAACCTATAGCCCACCTATGGGCTCCATGAATGAGCGCAAGCATTCTATGATATCCATGGGCCCATGTGAGATCCCCAACCCCATGGCCTCAGTCTCCTGCTCCTCATCTGCTTCCAGCGAGACACCAGTCAGCCGCTTTGTCGATCGCTTGCTGGCTTTGTTGGTGTGTGGCCATGACAGAGTTGGTCTCCATGTCCGTACTAATGTCAAAGACTTGCTGGGCCTGGAGCTTAGCCCAGCTCTTTACCCTATGCTCTTTAACAAGTTGAGGAACAGCATTGGGAAATTCTTTGAAACACAGGGTCCGGTGAGTAGAGAGTTTAAACATCTCATTTTTAGCCTTGGCTGAAATGTTCGACAAATAAAATTTTAAGAATCTGTAACTAAGAACAGCCCTCGCAAGCTGTCCAACTAGGGGACAGTGGTGGCGGAGCTCGGAGGGACCGCTGACATGCTTCGTGTGCATGTTTCAGTTTCATGTCACGTTATTAGTAACAATCTTAAACAAATGTTAATTCGAGGTGTGACAATATATCAAAAAGATCATCATGATGCTTTGTAGCCCATCAGGTTACCGATATGCTCCCACCAAGAATTGATATATCATTTCAAAAAAGTGTCACAGTTTAAACCAGTGGTACTCAAACTACGGCCTGCGGGCCGGATACGGCCCGCCTCCACATTTGGTCCGGCCCCCTGAACAATAAAAAAAAAAAAAAGTTTTTTTACTTGTGTTATTTATTTCCTGGCTTTTTCTGTGAAGAACCCAGAGAGGGTTATTTGGTTATTATCTGTTTAATTAATAGTGTTTATATTATATTATATTATATTATATTATATTATATTATATTATATTATATTCAGCGGTGCACATAAGTGGTCTGCATGCGCGCTGGCCCTCAACGGCTTCCATACGCTTTTGCGTACCGATGGCTGACCACTGTATTTGCGGCGGACACGAGAAAATAACTTCTCAAAATGTCGAAGAGGCAGGCCACACTGAGTAATTACTTCCGTGTTCCCCCACCCCCGTCAAAAGACAGACAGACGACAGAGACGTCACCGGAGCTACCGAAAAAAAGGACTTTTGCTGAAAAGTGGCTACAGGAGGTACCATGGCTAGAAGCAAATGATGCTCGCACGGAAATGCGGTACAAAATGTGCCATGAGAATCCCAATGTCGCCGATAAGAGCAGCGTATTTTATGTAGGGTCAAAGAATTTCAGCCATCCAAACTTTGAAAAGCACGAAAAAAACAGCATGTGGAAATTAAGCAAACTATCGATGTCAGACATGACCCCACTCGCCCTATGGACAAGTCGTGGAATACAGGTAATAAACAGCGACATGCACTGACAAACGTGTTTTTGCTCGCATTTTACAAAGCTAAACATGCACGTTCAATGAGGTCTTATGAGGAGGACATTCCACTTTTAAAAAGGCTTGGAGTTAATGTGGGAGCCGCATAATGCCCTTTATTTTGAATTGGTGCTTTTATGTTTATTTCTTTACATTTCACTTCAAAGTAATGGGAGTTTTGTTGTGCCAGTTGATGTTAATCAAGCATTAATTGTTAATATAATTAATTAAAGTTAATTGGCTCTAAGTAAAGCTTGTCATAAATTTATCGCATCAGGCGGGTCGGCTCTCAAGCTCAATGAGGACCAAGTCACATCTCCAGGTCCTCCTGTGAGAACCTGGGCGAAAAAATTATGTGCACCCCTGATTATATTATATTATATTATATTATATTATATTATATTATATTATATTATATTTACTTTTGTTCCGTGAAGAATCCAGAAAGGGTTATTTGATTGTGGCTTTCTGAAAAACAATAAATTTTTACATTTAGGCACTCCTGCAATCGTCACAGTTTTTCTGTTACAAACTGACCCCGGCCCCTCATCAGAGAAGGGAAGAGATATGTGGCCCTCACAGGAAAAAGTTTGGGGACCCCTGGTTTAAACAAAAAAAAGGAACCAACAGGTTGCTTCCAAAATCTTCCATTAGAATAGTGTCTATGTTAGCTCACTGGCTGCCATTGACGGCACTAGACATCCAATTCATTTTGCCTGGATTGGACGTCTCGTGCCGTCAATGGCACTGAAACCATAGCATTCACAGCCAGTCTTGTGGGCATTTACTGGTTAAGTCCTTTTAATTTTGAGTCATTTCTATTCATTTGGGGGACTTTCTTGAATCTTGAGTCACTTCCTTTTCAGTAGCCCACATCAACTGTAAGTGACCTGTAAATTGGGTAAAGTTTTCAACTAGCAATAGCCCCAAAAGGAAAAGGATGTTACAAAAATCAACAGGAAATGACATGAAATGCCCCAAAATTAACTGATTAACTAGCTTTGGCTGCCACTGACTGCCATAGCCGTCCAATCTGTATGAAGTGGAAGGGATAGTAGCAACAGTTTAAGTGGATTGAACGTCAACTAGTGATGAACTCATTCCAATTCACAGCAGAAAGCTTAAATTAGCTTGTTTTTCTGTTATTTGTTTGTTTTGTAGAATGTCCTACAATGATTTCCTCACCTGTGTATCGATAATTGTTGTATCGTCATACCGTGAGATCGTTATCGTGACCCTTGTATCACAACTTGTATCCTTTCGTGAGGTACCCAGAGGTTCCCACCCCTAATGCTGATGATCTAAAACACTTCACTTTGCCTTTGTGAGTTCCTGTTCCGATCTTGATTTTAGGGCTGCAGCTATCGATTATTTTAGTAGATGATTAATAATGAACTAATTAGTTCGAATAATCGAGTAATCGGATAAGGAACATAAAAAATTAAAATACCTGAGCTGAGCCTCAAACGGTAAAAAAAAAAAAAAAAAAATCAGGATCTAAGTACAACAAAAGCTATCTTACATAGCAAAGGTCTTTTTTTATTTTTACATTGCTCTTGACATATGGTTCTAACACATATTCCTACAAAAAAAAGGCTAAATTTACCTTTAAACTCAAAAACATTAGCTCAAACAAAAACTTAGCTAATGTTGGTCTTAACAGGGAGCCGCTGCATTCAGCCATGTGAAAAGAGTTATGTCATATTCACTGCTGCCACGAGAGGAAAGTCCACTCAAATCAATAAAACTAAATGCAAACACTTTCAAAACAAACCATTACAACGCCACTTTTAATTAAACAAATACTTGAAGCAGCAAAATTTAGTCTTTTTTTCTAATCAAATTACTCAAGTTTAATCGATTAATAGTTGCAGCACTACTTGATTGTATCATAAACATCTGTCCCCACTATCCTAAAATGGAGAAATGTACATACAGCACCTCGTTGCTCTATTTTTGTACAGCTGAGATCCTTTTTTTGCCCGAGTAGTTCAGCCACCTCAAAACCAAGGCACGTGAAGCCGAGCCTAGCTGTTAGTGTGCAATAAAAAAGGGACAAAGGTCTATATTGACTAATCCGAGCAAAAGGACCAGAACTACCTCATCCACTATTGCTGATCCAGCTAATGTTACTATTTACATTGA
Source organism: Corythoichthys intestinalis (assembly GCF_030265065.1). Lineage (NCBI taxonomy): Eukaryota > Metazoa > Chordata > Actinopteri > Syngnathiformes > Syngnathidae > Corythoichthys > Corythoichthys intestinalis. Next base: position 57,563,007 of record NC_080400.1, on the reverse strand, counting down.
GTAACGCTGGGCTGCTACTGAGATGTATAAACACCACAGTATTGGCGGCAATTACTAGAGGCTACCACTACTTGTATTAGTCAATACAGCTCAGGAAAAAAAATTAGCATAAGGATGTAACAAGTGCTTCTATGTACTCTTAAAGCATTGTTTGTATCTAAAATGTATTCTTGCTGTGTTTTTTTTTTTCAGGTTCTTATTAATGACACGAACACCCAATTTGTGGAGCAGACTATCGCGATCATGAAAAACCTACTCGATAATCACACAGATGGAAGTTCTGAACACTTAGGGCAGGCTAGCATTGAGACCATGATGCTTAACCTTGTCAGGTCAGAAATGATCTGAAATTGATTTTCAGTGGTGTCTTTGCAACTTTGTTTAATGAAATGAAAAGCCGATTATCTTGACATTTGTTATTTTTTGGCTGTATGTTAGGTACGTTCGCATTCTTGGCAACATGGTACACGCTATCCAGATCAAAACCAAGTTGTGTCAGCTCGTGGAGGTGATGATGGAGAGACGAGATGACCTGTCCTTCTGCCAGGAGATGAAGTTTAGGTAAGCTAATTTTTCCGCATTGGTTCATTCAATGTATACGAAGGATCCCAAGTTTCCACTTTTTGGTAGAATTCTGCAATTTTTAAAGCTCAAAAATGTCTTGTTAAGTAAAAAGATATAATATTCCATGGTCAGTGGTCTTACAGTTACAATTGCCTATTTCCACTATTAGTTCTCATTATTCCTTCTCCTTTGTATTAGGAACAAAATGGTGGAATACCTGACTGACTGGGTGATGGGAACTTCCAATCAAGCAGCTGATGATGACATTAAGTGTTTGACAAGGTATATATTCGTTATGAGTACAGTGTCTTAACATTCATTGATTACATGATTCTTACCTGCCTGTGACTGTGGTGAACAGGGATCTTGACCAGGCCAGCATGGAGGCTGTCGTGTCTTTGCTTGCTGGTCTTCCTCTGCAACCTGAGGAGGGAGATGGAGTGGAGCTAATGGAGGCCAAATCACAACTCTTTCTCAAGTTAGAATGCACTTCAGTTTTACACATTTATCATTGGTCTGCCTTTAAAGGGCAACTGAAGAGCTTTCCGGATTTTGGTGTAATTTTACAAATATAAACTTTTGACGAGTTTGTCAAAACAACCATGACATTATCAATGCGTAATTGCAAGGATAATTTGCGTTTTTTTAGTTTTTTTGCACTCTGTTAAATGTCCCTTCCCAAACCCGGAAGTGTGACATAAATTCCCCAACACAACAGAAGACTAGTATCCACAGCTTGCATCGCAGCAACAACGATATCAGTGATATTTCCGCCAAAGGTAACCATTCAGGATCGCTCTTTCGTGACGCTATCGATGGCAAAGGCTCCCAGGAAAGATGATCTACAATTAATCCCTACATGTTTGAACCTGAGGCGTCGGATGACGACGATTTACTTGACACAGCAGACGTCGTCATGACGCCAATTGACAGCTCGACACGTCACGAACTGGAGAGTGAGTGGTAACCCTAAGTCCAGCATCGTGATTTTTCTATTTGAGAGAATGCGATTACATGGTTATATATATTTTCCATGCTCTCCACATAGCTAAAACTGGATATTAGATTATGGGACAGCTCCTACCCATCTAAATATGGTAAAGCTAGCCCAAATGTGGCTGAATAAATGATTTATGTTATTAATTTTTCAAAATAAATGACAAAACGATTTTATTTTCCAGGTGTTGCTGTAAACCTTCAAGTAATTACCCTTCCAAGAGAATGCCTGTGTCATCAGGAGATCCCAGACGTGAGAGCCAAACTTGAGGAGGCTGAAGCACTGACAGGGGCATGAATTACATAAAAAAAAATAAAACCATAAATTGTAAACAACATTGACATATTTTGTTGACTGATTGATGTATTCTATTGGTATATAATATATTGTAATTATATTACATTCTGAAACAATATTCAATAGGCCACAATAATAACAGTGATCCCAGATTTATGTTGAATCAGCATCAGCATTCGCTGTCAGATTGTGACACAACATAGAAAGCTAAGTTATACCAAGCAAACAATGGCACACATCAAAGAACATAAATCTAGTAAGCAACATAAAATTAGGATAGCAGTGGACTAGCGTAACATTGAAAAATGATAATGGCAAAAGACTGAGAAACAGTTGAGATTGGGAAATATGTAGTCACTCTTTTCTGTAGCATTGTGTTCTCTATACAAAGATAAATCATTATTATTCAAATATGAAGGTAACTAGATTTTTCTTTTAAAAATGTCTACTGTATATATGACTAGTTTATGATTTCATTTCATCAAATTTGCGACATTTATTTCTCCTAAGTCATCGTCATCTGATGTCGCAGACGGAAGAAATTCAGTATCTGGCAGGCTTCAGGATCTCTTCCGTCGTCATCGCTGGACACTGCATCACTTGGGTCATCATAAGACTCGACCCACTCTCTTTTGATTTCTGGAAACTGGGTGGCGACTGACTTGCAATGCTCTTTTTCTTCGTGTTGAGGGTTTCCGCCGCTTAATTTTTTATGTTTGGCTTCCTTTAAAAAAAAAAAAAAATCAGCAGCATGAAAATATAGGATGAATCCTAATTTTAATTAATAATTTTTAATAATAATTTCTTGGTGATCAAATAATAATGCCCCAGTCAAAGCAGCATCTATTTGATGCTAGTGTTCCCTCTTCAAATAGGCAGACCTTGATGTTGATGCTGTAGTACAATAGTCATTGTTTTATTGAGATGTATTTGGTACATTAGGGCCGGGCAGGTGGATTGTTTTATATATAGGCTTTATATGTACCCTGTGACAGGCCAAAAAACAACGAGCCAAGGACCTATTTGGTGCTGGGGACATTTGAATTTACATAATACCTATTGATATAGTAATAAAATCACATGAGTAGACGACCTGTCAGCAAACCTATCTACTTATGACAGGCCAACAGCAACAAAAAAAGTGTCGCATTTCAACAAACAGGTAGTAGGATTCCCCCTTGTTTATCAACAGAAGTGCGTCAAATTTTAAAATCAGAAAAGCCAGTAAGGGTCTACTTACGTCTTTGTAAAACCAAGGTTGCATTGTTGTAGGTTTTCAAAGCTGTCGTCGCTGAAATGATGAAAACAATGAGCTGATTGTGGACCTCCATGCATGCTCACAAAAACGGTCCAAACCTTTGCAGGAGAAGTTTTTTTGGACCACTCATAGAGTCTCGAGTCTTCCTGTGAGCAGTTCATTGCTACACATCAAGATGGCATGACGAATCTCGCAAGTAAAACCCAGAAAATGTTTGCAACATATGGTCAGGATAGCGTGGTGCTATATTTCCGTGTTCAGAGAGGTGGCGAGGCTCCCTGGAAGTTACGTCATCAGGTAGCGGTCGGCAGGGCAGCGCATCCGTCGTTGCTAAGGTGTTGCTATGGCCATAACTCAAAAACTATGCGGTCAATTATTATTATTTTTTTTTAATGTGACTTTTTGAGACAGCGAATGATGCATTTAATACAATTCAACCGAGTAAAACACTCAAGAACAAAATCCGAAAAGCTCTTCAGTTGCCCTTTAAACAGTGTCCCTCAGTATCACTGACATCCCAGCTGAAGGCAGACATCTGCATTTCTCCATGTTGAATTAGTGCTTGATTCTTGATAAAGTTGATGTGTATTGTACAGTGTTGTCAATTTTACTTTAAAAAAGTAATTAGTTACAATTAGAAATTACTTCTCCCAAAAAGTAATTGAGTTAGTAACTCAGTTACCTCATTGTAAGATTTATTAGTTACTCGGCAAATAATGTGACATTATTTTTTGTGTTCTACAAGTTATTACATTATATATTCTATAACATCTTTCACATATAAGATTTATATTAACTGATTGAATTGAACTGTTTTTTTTTTATTCCCCAGGGGAAAAAAAAAACAGGTCACACTTTAGACTTTAAAAAAAATTTTTTTTTTTTAAGTTTCACCTATATAAGCGTGCACTGAGTACTGAGAGTATTGACGATTTACCTTACATGCACAGCACCTGTTACGTTCACTTAGTGAAACCTTCGATGCCGATCCCGGTCTAGTCACCAATGTAACCCAGTCTTGCTGACGGTGACATCACTGCCACCTATTTGGCATGAATACGGAGACTCCACAGTTGAAAAATGATAACTGGAGAAACCTTTAAGATTAATGGCTTGACCTTTTTCAGCAAATATAGAGATAGTAGTTAACATTGCTCAGAAACAATGTACACTTGTGGTGGGGAAAAACATTCCGAGTTTTTTTTTTCCCTGCAGGTACTTCACCCTTTTCATGAATCTGTTAAATGACTGCAGTGAGGTAGAGGACGAGGGTCAGGCAGTGGGCGGATGCAAGAGGGGGATGTCACGACGCTTAGCCTCCCTTCGCCACTGTACTGTCCAGGCTATGTCCAACCTCCTCAATGCTAATGTTGACAGCGGCCTCATGCACTCAATTGGTAAGTTTGACTTTGTTGTTACACTTTCAACTAATGCTGTGCGATATGGAAAAAATCTATCACCATATGTGCCGTTTTATATCATGATATTGATATGCCACGACATGATACATGATTTACTAATTTGTATAAAAAATTATACAACAATTATGACAACTTCACCCATCAACTTTATTTTTAATTGATATTAAACTGACCTGGTATGAGTGGTCGTGGAGAGAACTACTCTCCTGCAGGACAACACCAGACACCCGTTCCACTAGTGGTGTGTATTGCCTCGTTCCTGGTGACACGATTCGTATCACGATTCACAGGTCACAATTCGATTTAATCGTGATACTACACTAAAAGATGATTATTGCAATATTTGTGCATCTCTTTAGAAAAACCAAATCAAAATGGACTTAAGTACATTTATATCAATTTATTCCTGAAACCTCATCTAGCACTCTTGTAAAAATGTTTTTGTTTTATGTTTGAACAACTAATGGCTTTCGTTTTAATATTTTCTCTTGTTTGAGTGGAAAAAAAAAAATGCAAATAAATGGTTAAATACATGATTCTAAATACTCCGTGACTCGCAGTCAAAGCTAGAATGAGCCCAAATTTCAGACTTGGGCTTAAGATCTTACCTCTAAAATAAAGGTAACGCCGTGGACTAGATATGCTCAGTCTGCATGGCTCTCTCATATGTAAGCGCTGAAATGCTCGACAAATCAGAGCGCAGCATCACCTGCTGCTAGCCCCACCCTGTTAAACACACAGCATCTACCGAGCCAGTCAAGCCACCAGTGTTCGTTTGAATCGTCTATGGTTTGAATGTGTCCAGTCTAAAATGCCGTTTAAGCCAAAGGTAGTGAATAACTACCTAAATAAATTGTACAATGACTTAGATAAGAAGTTCTTTCATATTCAACAGTTCATCAGGCCAATAATTAGAAATAAAATTTAAAAATGGCTTGCTGCTTTAGAAAAAATGCTTTGTGTATTGGCAAAATGTTCATGGTTATCCCAGTTAGCTTAAAAGTAGTGGCTGTGGCTGTGACTGGCTGGATTGTTATGGATGTAATTAATATTTATGCAATATATATAAAACCTTATCTAAGTGTTTATTTAAAATATATGGCAAAAATGAAGTCTTGTTCCACTCACCTGTGTGTTTATATAGGTTTGGTTTTCACCTTTGCACAATTGTAAAGATATCCTAATTGTATACTAACATGTGTGATCACCCGTATTTTTCGGACTGTAAGTCGCACCTGAGTATAAGTTGCACCAGCCCAAAAATGGGTAATGAAGAAGGGGGAAAAAAAACATATAAGCCGCACCAGAGTATAAGTCGCATTTTTGGGGGCAATTTACTTGATAAAATCCAACACATATAACAGATATGTAATCCTGAAAGGCAATTTCAAATAAAAATACAATCGAGAACAACATGCTGAATGAATGAAAGTGTACAGTATGATAATGTTAAATGATGCATGAACAATGAAATGCGAACGTGGCCGGTATGTTAACTCATTCACTCCCAGCCATTTTCACCGGTGCGACCCCCTTCCCTCCCGGCCGTTTTACTGGATTTTGACTGATTTTGCAAGACCCACAGAAAATTTTGTTCTTTTGCTATATAAACATGGAACCCACTAAAAGAAAATTTACTTTCTTCTTTCAGCAGGAAAAAAAATTAAGTTCATATCTTTTTCCATTCTTTAGAAATCAGCATTAGAAAATAGCTTAGTTTGAGCAATTTTCCAATTTCTGATGAAAAAACAGAAAAACGGAGCTTTTTGTGAAAGCATACATTTCAAACATAACTTTGACTTTAACACAGCTATTTTTGGCTTTAGTTACATCCCAAACATCTGAATAATGTTTTCCTTTTACAAAATAACAAAAACAACTAGACAAATAGAGCTTTTGATAGCAAAGTAACAATTCATTTACATATAACTAGCTGAGAGATAACGCTGTTACGCCGGGCGTCCTCTAGGTTGTTCTCCATTCGGTTGTCTTCCGCTGGCGCCCCGGTTGTGCGGCCCCGGCCATTCGTTGCCATTGAATCGGGTTGCTGGTCTTACCAAATGCGCTACTGCCATCCAGTGGCCAGTTTTATTGCTTTAAAATGGATTTTCAGCTTTGTGCTTTGGAGCTAAATTGAATCAGAACCTAGAGATGTCTATTCTAAAAATAAAACTTAAGACGTATTTGGGACACTGAAACAATTAAAATAAGAATGTATTTATACGTTTTTGGGAGCAAATGAATAAACTTAACATAGCTATTTAGAATTATTCAGATAACTATAGCATAAAGAACATTCTAACAAGTTTACCAAACCATCAGTGTCACCCCAAAACACCAAAATAACATGTGAAATGATATAATAATGGGTTAATAAATTTACACATAAGTCGCTCCAGAGCATAAGTTGCACCCCCAGCCAAACTATAAAAGAAAAAAAACTGCAATTTATAGTCCAAAAAATTCGGGTAGTTTAAAATTTTAAGGTGATATTAACCCTTAAAGCCCTGAGCCTATTTTGGCCCCTTTATAATACTTTTTGTTTTAGGGTCATCTATATGAACTGTTATATGATATGATATGATATGATACTGTTCTATAACCTATTACATGACCATATTAGGCCAAAAAATGAACAAAAATAATCAGATTCAAACTAGAAAATTAAACATTACCATATCATATTACCATATCCAAAGAGCAAGTGTTCCCTCTAGTGGAGAAAAAAACATTTCCGACCATGAAGTGAAAACTAATCCATCAGTGTCAAATAAATCGCTGCTAAATAACAATTGGAGAAAGTTTCAAACAAATTTGCGCTTTCAAGTAATGTTGACTCCAAGTCAAATAGTTTAATTTTTACGGCGTTTTAAAGACTCCACGTGATTGACAGGCTGATGTGATTGTATGACTTCTGACCTCAAACATGCGTCTGGTCATACGACTGTATTATTATTGGTATAATGGAGTCATGTGATTATTGTTGCGACATCTCATTGGTGAAACTGGTCGAGCCACTGTCGATATCAACTTTCTTTTTTTGCTTTTGGCTTTTCCCTTCAGAGGTTGGCACATTTCAGGCAATAATAAAGTAGATGTGTAGAATATAGTTGAAAAATGTAACGACTCTCGTATAGCCCAAAGTAGCTGAGTAAGAGTGGCGTTTCAACTTCACAAGTCTACTCAAGTAAAAAGTATGGTGTGGTAAAACTACTCTTAAAAGTACATTCTTCTTAAATACTAAGTAACTCAAGTAACTGTAACGGAGTAAATGTAACTCGTTACTACCCACCACTGCATATAGAGGCTGCTTGGTGCTACTACTTTTGAGTAACATCAATGTAGACCGCAAGTCAGCACAGAATGGTCTTGTTTATAGTAAATGGCGATAAAAGGTAAAATGCTGAGAAAAAGGTTTATTATCATTTCGTCGATGTGTACGGTCAGATCGTACAACACTACTTTAAACATTGAAATAAATTTGCTTGATCATTTTTTGTTATTTTTTTCCCTAATCTGAATGGTTAGGTCTGGGTTACCATAAAGATCTGCAAACTCGTGCCACGTTCATGGAAGTGTTGACCAAGATCTTACAGCAGGGAACAGAGTTTGACACACTAGCTGAGACTGTGCTGGCTGACCGCTTCGAGAGGCTAGTTGAGCTGGTCACTATGATGGGAGACCAGGGAGAGCTACCTATTGCCATGGCATTGGCTAATGTTGTTCCAGGATCCCAGTGGGTGAGAATCTTCTTGTCTTTCATGCTGTCGGGTCAGGTGGCACTTTCATGCCTTCAAAAACATGGGGAAATCGTGTCCGTGCTATTGTAGGAAATACTGTAAGATCCAAGAACTCTTACCTTTCAGGATGCAAACAATACAACATTCTCTCAGATATCCACAACTGTGTTTTTTTTCTTTCTGTTTTGCTAATGCAATTAAAAGCAAAACCTATCATAGGTCATCACAATATACATATTTCTATCAAATGGTTTTCCAGCAATACTGTAATTAATGGATTTATTTTTCAAGGATGAGCTTGCTCGAGTCCTGGTGACGCTGTTCGACTCCCGTCACCTGCTCTACCAGCTGCTGTGGAATATGTTCTCCAAAGAGGTGGAGCTTGCAGATTCCATGCAGACCCTTTTTCGGGGAAACAGCCTGGCCAGCAAAATTATGACCTTTTGTTTTAAGGTAGGAAATCTCCCAATTCCAAGCTATTTTCTTTGTTGATTTTGTTCTTCTTCTCTGTTGTCATACTGTACTGTTATGAAATTATTAATTAGATTATATTGGAATTAGTTACCAATAGTTAAGGAGTGAACTCAAATCATTATTAATGTGTTGTGGTCATGAATTAGGTCTATGGAGCAGCATACCTGCAGAAGTTGCTGGAACCATTGTTAAAAGGAGTCATCACAACCCCTGAGCACATCAGTTTTGAAGTGGACCCCACACGGTATGACTATAAACAATTCAAAAATTTATTTTGTGCTGCATGACGCACAATAAAAAGTGCTTTTCCCCAAACCCAGTGCCTTTATTCAGAGCAATCGCGGGGTTTTAAAAAGTCTTAAGAAAAGTCTTAGGCTACGTTCATACTACAGGTCTTAATGCACGAATCCGATTTTTTCGTGTTTTTCCGACTCGAGTGAGGCATTAACTTGACGGTCTGAACGTGACAAGTCGCATAGAACTGGACCATTTCAAATCCAATCTGGGTCACTTTCGTATGTGGTTCAAATCCGATCTGGGCCACATTTTTCCAGACTGTCGCGGCGGTCTGTACTGTCCAGTCTCTCAAATCGGAATTCATGCAGCAATTACGTCATCAAAAAGCGAGAGAGACGACACGGTAGCGGTGCAGCTGTGAGTTATTAGCGTCTAGCTTGCCTTGAACACGGCTTTTTAGGAAGAGTCGGACTTGACAACAGTCATAGTGACAACAGTCAATAAAAATGGGTTGAGGATAAGCCTGAGAATGATCGGTTTTCTGTCTGCTCCATATAAGCAATATTTCAACATTGCTCACACGGCCGACAGTCAGGGCAAACTGCGCGTATGTGTGTGTGACATGCACAGACAGTGCGTGCATGCTATCAATCCATATACTTTGAATATAAGCCTAAACTGGGATTATTTATGTCTGTTATTTGTGTCCTCTTTTTAAAAAGCAAAATATGATATCCCTGGAATGACGGATGACAGCCAGCATGTGTGGTCATTTGTTTTGATGCTTCTGCGCATGCGGGTCGTCTTGCTCAGCGCTTGTCGGACTGCGAATGAGTGCGCATGCGTAATACTTGAATGGTCTCAATGGACAAAGGCAGTCTGAACGGGCACGCCAAAAAAACAGATATGACACAAAATCGGATTCGTGCTTTAAGACCTGTAGTATGAACGCAGCCTTAGTTCCAATGATTTAAATTTTAGGCTTTAAAATGTCTAAAATTCTCCTAATATCTCATAAAAGGTCTTAAATACAATTTGGTAAGGTCTTAAAGGGAACCATGGATAGAAAGAGTTGTATGAGATAAAATAATTTAATACAGGGTAGGGTACCCGCGGGTTATTAAAAGTATTAAAAAAGCATTGAATTTAGTTTTCAATTATTAAAGGTATTAAAAGTATTAGATTAGCTGTTGTAAGTCTGGAATTTTTCACTGTGGTTTTAATTTTCAAGAACATCTCCGTGCAACCTAAATTATATCCGTGACAAAGCTTTTTTTTTTTTTTTTTTTTTTAAATCCATAACGAAGATGATGCATAGATTTTTTACGATGCACTGCACTACAAATCAAAATGCAACTCGTGCGTGCCAAACCACCACAACCGGCAAAACGGAGAATCCATCCACCTATGCATCAGGAATGCGTCTGTTTGTCGGTGGAACGGAAACCCTGCAGGCAGAAGTATTGTGGATTCTGGACACCAAAACAGACCACCATTCATATACTTCAAATGAGTCCATTGGTGATCTGTTTCGGATATTACGTCATTTTTGGTCGGCATCGGCTGTCACAATGTTGGTCAGATTGCGTTTTGTTTCAAAAGGGAGCGTTCCCGATGTCTTAACTGTGTTTTGTAACGAATTTTCAGTTGGCAGAAAAAAAACGCACATTTTCTTAATGTTTAAATAGTCTACATATTTTCATGACCTTTATAAATGCATTTACACAATGAAATAACGCTGGAAAAGTTTGTTAAACATAATGTTGGTCAAATCGTGTCTTTTTTTTTTCCGGAGGGAGCATTCCCGACTTCGTAACTGCAGCCAATTTAAGCTCATCAAGACTTTAAGATAGAGGTAAAATCGGGCCTAAAAAGTCCAGCCCGACCCGAACTGGTCAGCGGGTATTAAAGCCCGACCCTCGTTTTGTGTGATAACATTTGTGACGATGTCTGCATAAAAGCCTGTCTTTTATAACGAATTCTCAGTTGGCAGAAAAAAACGCACATTTTCTTAATGTTTAAATAGACTACATATTTTTATAATCATTATAAATTTATTTACACAACGAAATAACGCTGGAAAAGTTTGTTAAATATAAATAAACAGCTGCGGTTTTGCGGACTCGCAGAGGGGAAGATTAAAAAGGGCGTATAAGCACGTTCTGGCTCTGCAATGACCATACAGTGCCTTCTTTTTTTTAATCCAAATTATTTATTTTATAACAAGTATTCCTTAGTTTATCATTCATACATCGTTAATATAGAGTTATTTCAAAAAGTTAGCGAGAAAGAACCCTGGCCCGGCCCGACATAATAATTGACATTTTAATTTTGGTCATGTTTTCAGTTTAATTTAGCTGTTTCCAGCTTGCTATGTTTATAATTGCGATGTTTGTTTACCGCTTTTCCTCTTACTGCGAAGAGGGAGGAGCCGCCACTATGATATTTAGGTCATCAGCCATCTGCTGTGACCCGGGAATTTAACGCCTGGTTTCACGCACACTGCTTCCCATGTCAGTCGACACGGGAAATTGTTTTCACACACAACTGCTGCACGGTTAAGTCCCGCGATATTCCTGTTGCTTTGGAGTATGTGATAGGGGCTCAAGTTACATCCAGATACTTTAGGTTGCAGTTTATGGGTCATGCGAAGGCAGTGGACCTGCTTAAACATTTCGGTTTGCCTTTCGAATGAATGTGAATTTTGCCGTTTTAACTCGAGAGTTAGCCATGTTCACTGGGGTCTTGGCAGGTGCACTAACGGCTAGCCTGTTACAGAAGATGGCTGGTCTGAGTCTTGTTCTCCTCCTCTTTTTGTCCATAATTATAGTGTGCGTGTGTTTAAAAAAATTCTGACAGACTTTATAATGTTACTTTAAATGTGTTTTAATTGTATCTTCAATGTATGTGCATTCTTTTGTCAAGCACAATTAGTAATTGAGGTTAAATTTGATGTTCAGTGCTTTATTTATTTAATATGATTCAATATCATCTAAATAATGGGTGCCAGAAAAGTATTAATTTTCAGTTGAAATGGCATTAAAAAAGGTCTTAAAAGTCTTGAATTTAGATTTATCAATCCTGGGGGGACCTTGTAATAATAAAACCCCTCTTGATGTTTTCGTTTTTATAAAATTTGTTTAACTAGTAGGTCGCCATTGTTGTTGACGCTGCAATGCACTGTGGGCGGTGATGTCAACGGGCGGTGCTGCCGGGCTTTCAGAGTATGACTATAGTGACATAAACATATCATCTGTTTCAGGTCTTTACATTTGAACTTGTGAGGAACATTAATGAGCAGGACAGCACTGTCGACATTTTACAAAAAGAGCAGCAAACTCACAAAATGAACAGGAAAGACAGGATGAGATGATAGTAGGACAAAACTGGTGTTCTGCCAAAATGTCTGCACCGGCGAAACGTGCTCCAAGAAGCGAATTTGACACCCAAAATACTACCACTTGCTTTCAGCTTGTTTTGTTTAGATGCATACAGGTAGAATGTACTAAAAATAACTTGAGACAATACTTAAACGTATTCATATCAAAAAACGGTGATTTAAAAATGCTATGTGACTAATAGATCACCAAGCTACTTTAAAGTTACCACAAGAAAACAATGCTTAAAAGTATGAGAGGGAAACACATGCAAAAAGTATTTTGAGGTAATGAAAAGGAATTAAGAGACTCAATTAAAACACAAATGGTAAGTACTTGCCACTTTTAAACGATGTGCGCATGTGTAGGAAGTCTTGCCGTGTAGAAGGAATTGCAGAACACCGGTAGAGTTCATGTGGCAAGTTCGTCTAGTGTCAGTGACAGCTGCGGACTCCCCATGGTCGCTGCATGCAGGTAGCGTTCAAGACCACACTGTTTAGCAACATTAACTAATACCACAAAGACCATGGTATTTTTTCTACATCGAAAGTATGTGTATTGTTTATCGATCTATTAGCTGCAATCAGTAACAAGTCCTCAGATGAAAACCAACAAATCTGTTATGGTCCGCGAATGCGGAAGACAAGCAGACAACAATAACTGATGGATTGCGTAAAAGGGTTTATTGAACACACAAAAAGCACACGATTGCAAAAAGGGAGACAAGCAACTATCTGTGACATTTGGTCAGAATCAGTTACCAAAAAAAAAAAAAACAAAAAAAAAAAAAGGGAAAACGGCAGTAAGAGGCAGAAGAACGAAAAACCAAGGCAAGCATGCAACCACATACTCTCAAATGGCAGAAAGTCAATATCTTGGCAACCTGCCAAGGATCGGTTTAAAGACACTGCTGATGAGTTGGAATTGGATGCAGGTACGACGTTGGAAACTCATCCCACAGCTCTGTAAAAAAAAAAAAAAAAAAAAAAAAAAACAGCAGCAGAATGTGACAAAACCATGCCAGTCGTCATGCGAGCTTCCCTGGTATAGACCACAGCTATTCTCCCAGTAAAACCCAACCGCGTCATCAACCCCAGCGTGCATTGCGCGTGTAAACATGGCGCTCTCTGTATGTCAAAACATGTACTAAATATTATAGATTTTTAAATCAATGGCAAAATGTTTTGTGTTTCTAATAACATATTTTAGTAAAAAACAATTGTGGCTTATTAGAGCCTACAAGTCTTTTAAGTCTGTGTTTTCCCTTTAAGAATATATTGACATTACTTTCAGTTAGCCCTTGCTTAAATTTCAGTCTCGCTTTTAAATGTTTCGATTTTTGAGGACGCCAACTACGCAGCAGAACTACTGGTGCAGCTCGGTCAAAATTGATCAAACACATGCAGGTTTTACTATGCGTGCTGTTGCGTGTTGACATGTTCGTTAGCATAGTCATAGTGGAGAAAACTTAGCAGAAATGATTTACAGTAGTTGCATGCATAAATTTAATGATTTGTGGCTTGAGAACGTACAATTCAGCGCGTGGTTGAAGCCAGTGGACGGAAACCCGTGTGAAGCACATTGCATTTTGTGCAAAAAAATGTCTAAAACTTGGAACATTGGGTATCGAGGCATTGGAATCTCATTACAAATCTAAAAAGCACAAGGCGGTCATAAAATGCCAGTAGCAAACACCGTTTGTGGTTCACATGTTGGTTCACAAAAGAGAAAGTTCTAGTGTTTTTGGTTCACTGAAGCACTTTGTATCATAGTGTGAAAGAGCTGGAAATAAATCCATATACTTTGCAAGTAATTCTGGGCCTCCAATTTTCCTTTGAAGGGAACCACGGAGAGAAGGCATGTAGTTCTTAAAAGCGAAATCTTAGTACGAGTTATAATAATTTGATATTAAAACCCCTCTTAATGTTTTCGTTTCAATAAAATTGGAAAAAGATTTTAACTAGCAGGTCACCATTGTTGTTGACGTGACACATGGCCTCGCTGCCGGAGTTCCACGTGCCACTTTAAAAAAAAAAAAAAAAAAAACGTGTCACTCTTTAATTATCTAAGTAGTGATTTAAATACGCCACAAGGTGCCAGTGGTGAGTTCCGAATTAATTAATTAAGCCAATGAGTGCGTTTTGTCTCTTGACTGACACCGTAGTTTTCCTTTTAGTCCACAGTGGGGTGTAAGGCAGAGAGAAAGGAGAGTGGACACAGGCACATGCATGTATATGCTCTCAATAAATAATGTTCACAAAAAGAAAAGTGCTTCAATCTGTTTTAATGAGGCCCTATTCACACACAGTTAAACAACAATGCAAAGAGAACTACCATTCACAATCAAAATAGATATGTAAAATACACATAGAACTTACTCAGACTTTGGTCAAACTCTATTGAAACATTTTAGCAACTCATTTAGCTCAACAAATACACTGGATGGTAATATTTAGTCACAATATACAAACTATGATGCTGGGAGCCATTATCAGGAGTCTTGTCCGTTGTGAATACAACACTCAAATGAACGTAAGGCACAAAGGACCTGCACTAAAGAGGAAACTACGGCGTCAGTCGAGGGACAAAACGCACTCATTGGTTTGATCTGTAATTTGTTTAAAACTCGCCATTGACACCTTGTCGTGTATTTAAATCACTACCTTACATCGTTAAAGAGTGACAACGTGAAGTACGGCAGCGTGCCCATGTGACATCACTGCCTTGCAATGTCAACAACAATGGTGAGCTACTAGTTCATGTTTTTAATTTAAAATTTTAAAAGTTTTTTTAAAACAAAAACATTGAGAGGGGTTTTAATATCAAATTATTATAACTCGTACTAACATTAAGAACTACATGTTTTTCTATCCGTGGTACCCTATAAATGTTTAGTAGGTTTAATGCCAGTATCGATGTGAAATGGGTCTTAAATTTTATTCAATATGGTCTTTAAAAAAGTCTTAAATTTGACTTGTAGAACCCTGCAGAGACCCTGTTATTAAGTGTAAATGACACAACAGTGTTAAAATGCTGCTAGTAGCCTTGGGCAAACGTAAGTGTGTACATTTTGCAATCAAAAGTTTTGAAACGCTTTCTTATCCTACTGAATGATTAACGGTGTCAAAAGCTTTCTCCACGGGTGTAGAAAAGAAGCTGCCACTGCCAGCTCAACACCAAGCTAATGTGACGCCATCCCGAAGTCTGTGTGTGGGGCGGGGGTTTTGGGCAGCACGTCACATGAGTGACACGACCAAACACTGCTAAATGCGTTCTAACTACACATACAATAAGAAAATATAATGCATTGTGAAATTATGACGGAAACTATGGCGCCTTTTCATCTCGTTCTCGTGTTGTCAGACGACAACACGAGACGTCATGAAAAAAATTTTCGTTGACGAAAACAACACTGGTGTACAGTGTGCTGAGGAAATATTGGGAATTGGGCCATTCTTACTATCATTTGAAGATTTCATCTGCTATACCTTTGCCTGTACAGCAGATGTCGGTAGAAAACTCATTTGAATGAAACATCTAGCCACAAACCTTTGGCTGACACAATGTAAGGGGCCGTTTGCATTGGTATGCTTCGACACCAAGTCGCAATGATTGTGTTGCGGAATGGCCTCGCCTTTACATTGTGACTGCTAAAACGGAAAGCGAAGACTCAAACGTTTGATTCCGGTGTCCAAAGCGAACGATTCAAATGCGGGGAATGGTCTTGCTCTGATGACGTCATCACTCGCAGACGTCACTTTGGGCATGCGCAGTCGCTGCTATTAAATATTAAAAACAGCAAACATTGCGGAATGTCTTCTTTAATATACTGTTTTTACAATATTTTTAATTTAAATCATAGACTTCATAATTGAATTGACGGGACACGGGGCCTAAATCCATAATTATTGGATTTATAATAATTATGTGTTTTTAGCTTCTAATATTTTTTTTCTAAATAATATGGGACCTTAATGGAAAAAAAGAGAAAAATCCAACCTTCAATACAAGTGCATTGATTCAGTGGGGAAAACAATCCCACATAAAGAAATAATTATTTGACATCAAATAATATGTGTCACAATTATTAGCACCCCTGGTGTTAATACTTTGTACAATCCCCTTTTGCCAACAAAACAGCACCTAATCTTCTCCTATAATGTTTCACAAGATGGGATAGAAATGACAGAAAGAGGGGTCTTCAGCCATTCCTCTTTGCAGAATCGCTTTAAATCATCCAGAGACCTGGGTCCTCTCCTCTGTACTCTCCTCTTCAGCTCACCCCACAGGTTTCAATGGGGTTGAGGTCTGGGGACTGAGATGGCCATGGGATGAGCTTGATTTTGTGTCTGGTGAACCATTTTTTCCCCCATTAAGGTCCCATTTTATTTAGAAAAAAAATTATTAGAAGCTAAAAAACACATAATTATTATAAACCCAATAATTATGGAGGGCTCTGTAGATGGGCCTGCATTGTTGGTGAGGCCGTCAAAGCTGACCGAGTGAAATCACAGACAGAGCTTTTTTCATAGAAAATCTTGTGAGTAAATGCCCAAATTCCTGAATTCTTTATTGATATGGACGTAAAACAGTCTCTATTCTTGGTTAAAAACAAAACAAACAAATAAAACCGCGCAGTTAGCATTTTATTTACGTAAATATGTCGAAGAACAATGCTAGTCTGTTAGTGAATGTAGCTAGCGGCCACCTGATGTAAACAGAGCTTTTCCGGTGAAAATTCTTGTGAATAAATGCTTAAACCCCCGAATTCTTTATAGATATGGACGTAAAACAGTCCGATTCTTGGTTTAAAGCAACAACAACAAAAAACGTGCAGTTAGCATTTATTTTACGAAAATATGTCAAAGTACAGTGCTAGTCTGTTAGTGAATGTAGCTAGCGGCCACCTGATGTAAACAGAGCTTTTCCGGTAAAAAAAGTCTTGTGAATAAATGCTTAAACCCCCGAATTCTTTATAGATATGGACGTAAAACAGTCCGATTCTTGGTTAAAAGCAACAACAAAATAAACGTGCAGTTAGCATTTATTTTACGAAAATATGTCAAAGTACAGTGCTAGTCTGTTAGTGAATGTAGCTTGCGGCCACCTGATGTAAACAGAGCTTTTCTGGTAAAAAAAATTCTTGTGAATAAATGCTTGAATCCCCGAATTCTTTATAGACCCTACTCACCAACGTCACAGAATGACGTGTCGCTGTATCCGGCCGCCATATTGTCCGTCATTGTTTATCCGTATCCTTAATGGTTTCAATTTGTCGTGCAATTTATATTCATGGAAGCCCCGGTGCTTTCAGACGCAGTACACTCATTGGATGCGTTGCATAAAAGGCGTTATGTGGAAAAGCTTCAGTCTATCCATTCGCCAGATCCATATTTGATGCCTAAACCGATATTTTTCGACCCGCTGTCTTCGCCCTCTCTGCCTGACATCTGCTACCCTGATATCTGCAACTATCTTGTCCACACAAAATCAGCCTATTCTCACGAAAGTTTGAAAAACTTTAAGAGCAGCACTCTAAGCAACATTACCCCGTGTGACTCTTTACTTCCAATTTTCTAAAATGGCGAAAATCAATAAAAAAAAAAGTTGACTGCGATGGCCGACACTTCAAGGATCGGTGGATATTGGACTATTTCTTCAATAAAACACGCAACAACTGTGTCTGCCTCATTTGCAAAGAGACAGTCGCTGTTTTCAAAGAGTTCGATGTGACGCGATAATAATATTACCGAACAAGACACGCTGACATGTACAACAACATTACAGGGAAGATGCGCAGCGACAAATCATAGCAACTTGAAGCTAATTTAATTTCACAGCAGTAGTATTTCGCAAGAGCCTGAGTGTCGAAAGAGAACGCCACAAAGACGAGACTGTTGAAAATATGAATTAAAAAAAATAATAAAGCAAATGTGACACACAGAAGGGCTTGCTAAAATTTGTTTAAATATATTGTTCTATGTAAATCAGCCAAGGTAGCCCCCCGCATTTTTACCACACCAAATCTGGCCCCCTTTGCAAAAGGTTTGGACACACCTGTTTAACTGATGATCCGTAGACGAGGCCAGCTTCTTTCACTTGGTACCAGCTAAATATTATTCAAAATGTAATGATGGTGGAAGAAATAAGCATCTTGAATTTGAAACTGTATGTTGTCGGCGATTAGCCTCGCAATGATCTTAATTGTGGTTGTCAGCTCAAAACCCTCTAAATATATATTAAATGCATCTTACCAGATATAAAATGACTACTACATAATCTGTGGTAATCGTTTGGAGCCCAGTTTTCTCGTCGAATTGCAGCAGTCCATCTCGCTCTCCTCTCCGGGTCTCTCGGAATACGGTCGAACTTCAAGTCTCTCCGTCTATCTTCTCTGTTATTGCGACCAACCACCACACACGCCTTCACCATTTTGATTATTAATGTTAATGAGCAGAAAAACACGCCATAATAGGAGGAATTTACGTAGCGGTAATGCGTCAACTCGTCGACAATATGGCGCGGAGGCGTGGTTGTGACGTCATGTGAGTAGGGTCTATAGATATGGACGTAAAACTTGTTGGTAAACCTTATTAAACCTTCTTGGTTTAAAGCAAAAAACCCCCACTGCATTTAGCATTTATTTTACGTAAATATTGTGAACTATGATGCCAATGCAGTAGCGGCTAATTTCTCCCATCGATTTTTTTCACAACGTTTCAAAATGCATGTATGGTACGAAAAATATAATAATTACCTTGAATCCTCGAACAAATCACTCCTGAGAATATCCGGTGCAGCTTTCGTACTTTTTCAACAGAAATCCGGCGTAAGATTGCTGCATGTGCAGCACCATGTAAAGGGCCCCAAAGATGATATCTCATTGGTTACGTTGTCAGCGTAGGAGCGGAACTTGTTCATAAGTGGAAGACTCCCTGTATCCAAAGCAATTTGGACATTTTTGTTGCTAAAACATTCTTTTTAACAAAACAGCATAGCTAAAAGATTAATCGATCAGATAGATGTGCTATAACACTCTCACTTCTTAGAGCAGGGGTGTCCAAACCTTTTGCAAAGGGGGCCAGATTTGGTGTGGTAAAAATGTGGGGAGCCTACCTCTGCTGACGTCCTTCACGTAGAACAATATATTTAGACAAATTTTAGCAAGCCATTTTGTTTGTCACATTTGCTTTATTATTTTTTAAAATAATTTCAACAATCTTGCAACTAGCCTGTGTGGCGTTCTCTTTCGACTCTCGGGCTCTTGCGAGCTAACTTCAAGTTGCTTCAATTTCTCGCTGCGTATCTTCCCTGTAATCTTGTTGTACATTTCAGTGTGTCATGTTCGGTAATATTGCCTCACATTGAACTCTTTACAAACGGCGACTGTCTCTTTGCAAATGAGGCAGACACAGTTGTTGCGTATTTTAGTGAAGAAATAGTCAAATTTCCACCTATCCTTGAAGCGTCGACCAACGCAGTCAACTTTTTTGTTGTTGTTGTTGTTGATTATCGCCATTTTAGAAAATTGTAAGTAAAGGGTCACACGGGGTAATGTTGGTTAGACTGCTGCTGCCTTTAAGTGGGTAAATGAGTAGTAGCATTTAGTGTGTAAGCTACTTCATATGCTGGTAGCAGTGGTGCTGACCAATTCATTAAGTCTGTGTGCGGGCCAGACGTTATTGAATTCTTGACTGAGGCTGGGGGCCGGATGAAATTTGACCACGGGCCGCATTTGGCCCCCGGGCCGGACTTTGGACATGTCTGTCTTAGAGGATATGATTCTTAGGTTTGACACTTTAATCTGTCTCTAAGCATTAAATATAGTGATCATTTTAAATCTGATTTTTCTTCCTCTTGTCAGACTGGAACAAGGTGAGATCTTGGAAGATAATCAAAGAAACCTGTTGCAGATCACTGAACGCTTCTTCCATGCCATCATCGGCTCATCCAGCGAGTTCCCCCCTCAGCTTCGCAGCGTCTGCCACTGTCTCTACCAGGTAGACACCCCAAGCTCAACACCTTCACGTGCCATAGCGCCTAACCTCGCTCTGACCCATGTATTTATACATTTCAAGCTTCTGCATTTCAATTCACTCTAGTTTCTCTGATGCTGCTGAACTCACTGCTTTCAACATCTCTCACATCCCCGCACAGCTGTTCATACTTTGTAGATCTGTAATCTCTTTTCTCCATGGGGATTTTATCATGCAACGTTCCAAAATTCAATTTATACGTTAGTTTTGTTATTTATCTTCTGAAAGATGGGTAACCAAAGCATCCCATCACTATTGATGCCCTCATTTTTCTTGATCTTATTTGATTAATACAAAGCAACCAAATATTGTCATATTTTAATTCCTTGTTCAGCAGAGGGACAGAACTGAAATAATGCCTCAGTTCATTCAGGAGAGGGGTTCTCAAACGTTTTCCATTCAAGGATGCATTTTCCTCAGGACACCATAATTCAAGCAATGTTTTGATATCAAGTTTGTACCGATAAGTATATGGGAAATGAAAATTAACATTTAGCGCCATGATACTGTCTCGTGGTGTGAAAAGGAAGGATGGAGACGTCAACCTTTAAAAGCAGTTCAAATCAATTATTCGCATCTCAGGGTAACTCATTACTTACTAATGACCATGTTTTCGCGGACAAAATTTTCGAAAGCCGTTCAGTTTTTCGATTAAAATCATTGGATGCACTGTTTTCATGGACACTTACAGTATAATATTGATCTCATGAGGACTTGAGTCTTGAGCAAACACACCTTCGATCAGAGCGAAGCCTGTCGCGATATGCAATAAGTCAATGTATAGCATGGTAAATAAAATTGCAATGCGGGATTTTTCCCGGCTGCCATTTATCGTCGCCTGCATGCATACATTTTTGCGTGCACTCCGCACACGTGCGTGTTGATTTTATATGAGACTCCAGTTCCTTTCACGGATGTTTATTGGTCATCAACACGCCGTAGAATTAAAGTTCAGACATACAAAATAAGGAAACACATCTATTTTAAACATTGTTAAACGTTAGCATTGCTACAGTGAGGCTAATGGAAAAAAGGCAATGCACTAACAATTTTAGCCTGCTATAAAACATTAGTCTTCTCCAAAACACAAAATTTGGGTTAAAAGGTGACACTTCAAACATGAAAACTCGCTGGTTTACAGCATTTGCAAAGGATGTGGGGGGGGGGGGGGGGGGGAGATAAAAAAAGTATTACTGACCTGCATATTATTTTGAAAATTGACCGGATGACCGTATTTTTACATAACTGACTTCCGGTCTGTCCAATCCTACCTCGTTTAATTGCAGTTTGTTTCGGGTGCGACGTGTTTAACTGCTCCTGGGACATGTTTGAAACGCAGCCGCTCTGCAACTGGTGTGCACTCGCTGCTTAACTTTTCTGGCCGCGTTTTCACTGTGTGACGTGTCGGCAACGCGCCTGGTGTATTACCGGGCTAAGCTGTTATATGAATGGGTTAATGTGGGGGGTTTCTTATATAAAAAGAAACCAGATAACTTTGTTATCTAACAATAACGCAAGTGCTAATATGCTTCTCCAAAACACAAAACAAATGGACACTTAAGAAACTGATTAGCAGAATTACTTATTAGCTTAGCACTCTTCGCTAAGTAGTAACGTCTCATCAAAAAAGAATATAAACAATACAATTGGCTTCATTTATTCATTAACAGTTACATTTAGATCCAGTGTGCCTTTGACAGATATAACAACACAAAAGCCAATCTAACCCTCGACACTTCGTAAAGTTATTGATTAAGCAATCCAACCTGAGTGTAGCAGACGAGCAGTGAACTCACTCACTCTAATCACTGTCACCCGCGCAGCCTCGATGACACACAAAGACTCAAACAGGACAGCTAATAGTCGCTGACAAAAATCAATTATTAAATTTGTTGGTAACTAATTTATAAAGCGATTTAATTGATTAGCTGTTGCAGCCTTATCTGTCGCACTTTCGTCTCGTTATGTTACAGTCATCCAAAACACGTTCTTAGCTCGATAAAACTGATCATTAAAAAACATTTTTGTGAACGAAATATTTTCGTAATCATTCTTACCGAACTTAGAGGCAGTCGAAACCAAAGCAATTAGTGTGCCAGCAAAATGCATCTGTGCAGCAGTGCTTGAGACAAAAGCAGTGTTTGAAATGGTTTACACACTCTCCGTTGTTCAGTCTTGCCTCTCAGTGGTATGTTTCACAGGTGGTCCCCAGGTTACGAACGAGTTCTGATCCTAGGCTGGCGATGTAACCTGAATTTCCCCATAAGACAGAATTAACCGTTTAAGTACCCCAAAATACCCCTTTAACCTCAAAATAACTATCCAAAAACATGTATTATACAGTGGTATGAAAAAGTATCTGAACCTTTCGGAATTTCTCACATTTCTGCATAAAATCACCATCAAATTGATGTGATCTTTGTCAAAATCACGCCGATCTAAAAACGGTGTCTGCTTTAACACTACCCAAACATTTATAGGTTTTTATGTTTTAATGAGGATAGCATGCAAACAGTGACAGAAGGGGGAAAATAAGGAAACCCTATGCCTAAGTAGACTTAAAGAGCAATTGAAACCAATTTTTACCAAACAATTTAAGTCAGGTGTGTGCCCAATCACTGATGAGCGGTTTAAACCTGCCCTGTCACTATAAAACACACGCCTGGTAAGAATTGTCTTGATGAGAAGCGTTGTCTGATGTGTCAAAAGAGCAGTCTGAAGACCTGCGATCAAGGATTGTTGATTTGTATAAAGCAGGGAAAGGGTACAAAACCATCTCTAAAAGTCTGGATGTTTTTTTTTTTTTTTTTTAAACCTGTTTAGCTGTTTGACACGGAGAATGGAAGTCTAAGTGTAAGTCTGAACAGTTTTAATGTTTCACATTGAGAGTCTGACATACTCCCATCGTGATCACCTCAACATACCTAGTTTATTATGACAAAGCATCGAACAGGAAGGGGTTATGGGGTAACAGAAGAAAAGGAACACGAGAGAAGAAAGAAAAACAAACTACAACAAGAACATTGAACATCTAGACCAATTACTAATATGGTGGTGCTATCGTCAGCTAGATGTATTTCCGGTTGACACCATGTGGGGGGCCTGTTGACCAGGGAAAGAGGGGGACAGGGCTGGGGGAGTCAATAAGCTAAATGATTGAAAGGGGTAGAGTGTACACAAATCAGCTCTGTGAACCAGAACCCAGTAATCGTGTGAATCCCTTGTGAGTGTAAGCCCGTTGACGACCAACCCTACGCCGCCCCATCGCCAATCCCGGCACCGGGACCCCCCACCCGAGCGCGCCCTATCACATCCAGCCACACGCGAGCCCCACCAGGCGCGCGACAGCCACGCAGACGAGCGGAGACGCCACGCAGGCGCCAACCCAGGGCCACGGCCCCCACCCAGCCAGCCTGGGGAGGGAGGGAGGGCGGTCAGGGGCTGGCCAGGGTGGTTCCCCGGGCCACCCACGCACCCCTCAACCGGCCTTCAGGGATGGCAAGAGGGGACGCACCACCAACCCCACGCCTACTACCACCCCCGGTCGCCCACCCGGTCCACGAGCCACAGCCGCGGCCCCCCAACCGGCACGGCACACCACGCCACGCCACGGGACCCCCAGCAGCCCATCAACTTCAGAATGGTTTAAGAACAAAAGACACGTTTGGTGTGGCCAATTCAAAGTACAGACTTGAACCCCATTTGAGATGCTGTGGCATGACCTAAAGACAGCGATTCATGCCAGATTTCCCTTGAATCTGACTGAACTACAGCAGTTTTGTTGAGAAGAATGGGCCAAGATTAGTCCTGATCGATGTTCCAGACTGATCTGCAGCTACAGGAGGCGTCTGGTTGAAGTGGGGGGCACAAAATATTAAATGTGATGGTTCACTTACTTATTTTTCCCCCTTCTGTCATTGTTTGCATGCTATCCTCATTAAAATATGAAAACCTATAAATGTTTGGGTGGTTTTAGTTAAAGCAGACACTGTGATTTTGACAAAGATCAGATCCCATTTGATGGTGACTTTACACAAAAATGTGAGAAATTCCAAAAGTTTCAGATACTTTTTCATACCACTGTATGTCATATTAATAAGATAAGGTAAAATCTAAGATACTGTGAGGTACGTTGTGTTAAATGCCATTATATTCAACGACTGTTCGGCCTTTAAAAAAACAACAAAAAAACACTATTCGACCTTTACTCGCGACTGAGTCGCCTTGCTGAGAGAACAGGGTGCTCAGGTCGCCAGCGTCACCTCACTTAATCCAAAAAAACAGATTGAGACTCGTAAGAGGAGTTGCCGCCGGGAGAGAAGCAGCAGCAGCATGAGAACAAGGAAGTGGGACCTTACGCCGTCAGGAACTGCAGGACGGCGGCGACGCTGCTGGGGGAGTAGGGGACCCTGACATGGCAAGAACTGTTTACGCGACTTTAAAAAAAAAAAGGCTGGATACAGAATGACGAACGAGTAAAGTCGAAATCACTTATGTCGGGTATGTCGTAACCTGGCGACTACCTGTATTGGTCAAGAGACCATCCATGACACCACTGGAGCAACTGGAAGTTTGAACAATAAAGCAGCAATTCACCTCCATCTAAAGAGTTTTCTTTGTAGGGGTCACAGTTTGAGAACCCTTGCTCTTGGACGTGGGTGTTCAGCATATAAAATTTGATCAAAAGCGTCATTTAGCACTTGGGTAGATCCGTCATTTACAGAACCATGTTTTTATTGTTTTTGTAATGGCAGAAACTGTCAGGTGGGCCTTAAAAAGTTCAATTCTTCAGAAAATAGGTTACTGCTTTTGTATGTATTATCAATTTCATAAACGAGGACCCCCCTCTGCTATGTATTGACTCTTGATTTGTCAGGAGTAAAATCATAAACATTTACCACTGAATGCTTCGATCACATCTAAAGCATGAGCGCATGTCAGACTGTTGTTCCACTATGGAGGAGACTGTCCGATGACAATGTTCACCTAAAATGGAAAATATGTTCATATTCTTTCGGCATGAATTTCAAATAAAATAATTTTATCGTTGATGTAGTAGGTGTGATCGATCACAGCATTGATTAGCGAAACATCCTTTTATGTAGCAACGATAACGCTAATCTCTCCTAAAACCTGGACAGCCTCATACTACTGCTACTAATACGCTTAGCTGCTGCACTTCATGTTGTCCCATGCTAAAATTAACACCCAAACAATGCTATTGTCCTCATATTCACTGATTTTTAAATTCTTTTTTTAACGTTTTGATTTTCCATTCTTTATTTTAGTTTCCTTTTACAGCTTATAAGGCACTCGAAAAGTGCTTTGAATTCCAGCTATGAGTGTGTGCATGGCATGCTTCCTTGCCAATTAACTTTGTGATATATTTTCTGTGATTGATAAGAACTTTACAGTCAACAGCTTTGTACCTTTAATTGGTAGGGTTGTGTGCGTGTGTGTGTAGCTGGTGCTGTGACCATGATTGTACTCGTCTCTGTTCTGTAGGCTACTTGCCACTCTCTACTGAATAAGGCAACTGTAAAAGAAAAAAAGGAAAACAAAAAAGCAGTAAGTTTGGAGACTCTATTTTCCCTCAGATATTCCCCCCTAAAGTAAAAAAAAAGGCTTTTTTTTTTCCATTTTCCTCACTTGGTTTACTGTCTTCATTTGTTAAAAACTGAGTGTTCCTCCAGAAATGTTTTATTCTTTTCTGCATTTTCAACTTTGTGTACAATAGGGATGCATCGATTTGCTTGTGTAGTGTCAGCTCGACTAGCCTTTATCAATGATCAAAACCAATCTCGTGCTTATTACATTGTTTCTTCTCTATGCATTTATACAAAGAAAGCAAAGCTTGCCTTTAAAAAAAAAAAAGTAAAACGCTTTAAATTGTGCGCTGCAATGCTCTGATACAACCTCCAAAGGTAAACTATTGCCAGAAAAAATTAGATACTGGACAAACACTTCAGTTTCATGGTTCATCATAGTTTCAGTCAAATGCAATTTGGTCGGTGAGTTGACAATTTAAAGATGAGGGCTAACATTGGGTTCCGTCAACTGAAACGTACAGTGGGGCAAAAAAGTATTTAGTCAACCACCAATGGTGCAAGTTCTCCTACTTGTAAAGATTAGAGAGGCCTGTAATTGTCAACATGGGTAAACCTCAACCATGAGAGACCGAATGTGTGAAAAAAAAAACCAACAGAAAATCACATTGTTTGATTTTTAAAGAATTTTTTTTCAAATTAGAGTGGAAAATAAGTATTTGATCATCTACAAACAAGCAAGCCTTCTGGCTGTCAAAGAGGTCTAACAAGGTCTAACGAGGCTCCACTCGTTACCTGTATTAATGGCACCTGTTTAAACTCATCATCGGTATAAAAGACACCTGTCCACAATCTCAGTCAGTCACACTCCAAACTCCACTATGGTTAAGACCAAAGAGCTGTCGAAGCACACCAGAGACAAAATTGTAGACCTGCACCAGGCTGGGAAGACTGAATCTGCAATGGGTAGAACGCTTGGTGTAAAGAAATCAAATGTGGGAGCAATTATTAGAAAATGGAAGACAAGACCACTGATAATCTCCCTCCATCTGGGGCTCCATGCAAGATCTCACCCCGTGGCGTCAAAATGATAACAAGAATGGTGAACAAAAATTCCAGAACCACGTGGGGGGGACCTAGTGAATGACCTACAGAGAGCTGGGACCACAGTAACAAAGGCTACTATCAGTAACACAATGCGCCGACAGGGACTCAAATCCTCCACTGCCAGACTTGTCCCCCTGCTGAAGAAAGTACACGTCCAGGCCCGTCTGTGGTTCGCTAGAGAGCATTTGGATGATCCATAGGAGGACTGGGAGAATGTGTTATGGTCAGATGAAACCAAAATAGAACTTTTTGGTAGAAAAACAGGTTCTTGTGTTTGGAGGAGAAAGAATACTGAATTGCATCCAAAGAACACCATACCCACTGTGAAGCATGGGGGTGGAAACGTCATGCTTTGGGGCTGTTTTTCTGCAAAGGGACCAGGACGACTGATCTGTGTAAAGGAAAGAATGAATGGGGCCATGTATCGAGAGATTCTGAGTGAAAATCTCCTTCCATCAGCAAGGGCATTGAAGATTAGACGTGGCTGGGTCTTTCGGCATGACAATGATCTCAAACACACAGCCAGGGCAACAAAGGAGTGGCTTCGTAAGAAGCATTTCAAGGTCCTGGAGTGGCCTAGCCAGTCTCCAGATCTCAACCCCATAGAAAATCTGTGGAGGGAGTTGAAGGTCCGTGTTGCCCAACGACAGCCCCAAAACATCACTGCTCTAGAGGAGATCTGCATGGAGGAATGGGCCAAAATACCAGCAACAGTGTGTGAAAAGCTTGTGACGAGATACAGAAAACGTTTGGCCTCCTTTATTGCCAACAAAGGGTACATAAAAAAGTATTAAGATGAACTTTTGGTATTAACCAAATACTTATTTTCCACAATGATTTGCAAGTAAATTCTTTAAAAAACAAACAATGTGATTTTCTGTTTTTTTTCCCACATTCTGTCTCTCATGGTTGAGGTTTACCCATGTTGACAATTACAGGCCTCGCTAATATTTTCAAGTGGGAGAAGTTGCAACATATAGTGGTTGACTAAGTTCTTAGTTGCCCCACTGTAGGTTATTTAAAAAACTATACATATCTATATATATTTCACATAAAAAGAGAGTAGCACAAATAAGAACAGGGTTCTCCAACAAGGCTAAACAACCAAAGGCATCATGATACTTATTCGAGGATAAAATAAATACAACTCCAGAAATAACTATGGAATCACCAGTCCCGGTTGATGTTCACCCAGTTGTTTTATTGTGTAGAAATAAACAAATTATAGACATGACACAAAACTAAAACCATTTCAGGCCTGTACACTAGGCCTTTTCATCAAGAGCACAGGTGCCTGCTAATTAAAAAAAATAGCAGAGCATTTTTTTGGGTAGCTAATAGTGCACTTTTATTATGAACACTAATAATGTACACACACACTTACTATATTGGTATCTAAAGACAAAAACCAATGTAGTCCCTTTTCTTGTAGTCATGTCACCAAGCACGGTTTGCTGAATTCATCCAGTTGATTTAATGAGTAAATGAGTAATCTAGTTACTTTACTTATTCCCTTATTATCAAAGTAACTACGTTGCTTTAACAGTGATTTATCAGTTTTTACCAATTTTTCTCCCTTTGCTGCCTCAACATAAGAATGATAACCGAAAAATTTCATCACGATTTATCGATAATTGAATTTAAAGGGGAAGATCAGAATTTTTCACATAAGGTTTTATCTTTGGGTTAGCGAAGGTTTAATTACCGTAATTTCCGGACTATTGAGCGCCCCTGATTACAAGCCTCACCCAGTACATTTTTAAAGGAAAAACCATTGTGTACATACAAAAGCCTCTCCTGTTTATAAGCCGCTGGTGCCCACATAGTAACATGAGATATTTATGAAGAAATACACAGAGCTTTCTGACTTTTAATAACATACTTTAACGAATCGGGTTATAAATATAGCGCATGACTTACGGGAGTAAGGGAGGTGCGGAAGAGCAAGAGACGTGCCTTCCTGTTGTTGTGGGGGGGGGGGTGCGGGTCGGCTGCTGCAGACAGCAGTCGTGTGTTGTTCCACGAGTTTCCAAAATAAAGAATTGCAACCTAACTAAGCGGGTGACTCTTTGTCAACGTTACACTACCTTAACTCTTCTTTCTAGTGGGGTGGCGTGGCTCAGTGGTAGAGTAGTTGACGTTGTCCCCCAACCCATAGGTTGTGGGTTCGATTCTTTGCCCTGATGAACTCGTCTAAGTGTCCTTGAGCAAGATACTGAACCCCACGTTGCTCCTGGTGCTGCGTCACCAGTAGGTGGATAGCGAGATAGTGTAGAGCGCCTTGAAAGGTGGAAAAGCGCTATATAACACCATTTACCATTTCCAAAGAGCGCCAGCATAACGGCACTTAACTGACTCCTCAAGCTCACTCCTAACCGTGTGTCGTCTTCTTCGTCACGCAGCAGACCGGCTTTTCGAAACCTGTTGGTGATGGTGGATTTTTTTTTACACTGCGCCACGCTGTCAGACTTGTGCAAAAGTTGCTCTTTGCGTGCGGCCAGTTTTGGTAAACGATCTCTCATCCAAGCCTTCTATTCAACTTGGCACGTCATATCCATTTCTTCTAGCATTTTCCATGATGCGGGTCTGCTAATTTTACTAATGCACAAAGATGAGGGTCTGCTATGCACAAAGGTAAAATACGGGTAAGAGTGAAAACTAGCTTGTTCCTCGACACATATATTCCACGTGTTTTACGCTTACATTTTATGCTCCAGCGCTCCTGGCGGTCGTTAGAAAAATTGTTAAAATGGCCGCATCATTGCATACGCCGCAGGATTCAAAATGAGGGAAAAAAGTAGCGGCTTGTAGTCCGGAAATTATGGTAGTCTATGGAGTTTATTTCAACCACCATTGACTCGCACTAGTTTAGCCACTCCGGAGCCCTGAAACTAACAAATAACTGACAAACTGAATGGAATTTGTTGAAATGAACTCCACCGGCTAATTAAACCCCGCTAACTCGAAGAACTGAATTTGGAGTTAGGGTTAAGAGCATATCAGTGCCAATATAAAACAATGCAAATTGACGGCACAATAATCAACAACACACAAATGAATTGCACAGTGCAATAAACACAAAGGTGGGGGCGCACAACCCGAAAGTACACTGTACACACACGAGGTCAATTTGGCCACAAAACGTGGCAGCAATTAAGCCCTTTACTCTCAATTGGACTGATACCACATCCCAAAGATGCTTAACGAACACGTCATCTCACGGCATAAATGTGCAGCACGAATATGATGTAAACAATGCTTGCCAACTTGTAGCGATGACTGCCCGTCGTTGCAATGAAAGCTACGAAATGGCCGCGCATGTAGGGGGTCCAAACTATCTCTGATACCCTCTAGAATGAAGGAAAAATACCCACGTTCATTCATGGAAGTACACAGATCTACATTCCCTCGCACATCTCAACAGGTAGCTACACTTGGCTCGAATGTGCACCCGCACTGGAAGCCTGGGCCACGCCTTTCTCAGTCCCAAAACACTTAAAGTGTGTGACTCAAGATCAAAACAGGAAGTAGCTGTGAGTGGTTACCATGGAAATGCGTACCTTTCTAGCATTTTCTATGCAAAATGCTCTTCTTACATGACCACAATATTCTTCATTCTACATACATCATGAGGCAATAACAAAATAGTAACGCACAGACACTGAGGAAACTAACTTTAATCAGATTACTGGTTTGGAAAAATGAATGCGTTAGATTACTGGTTACTGAAAGAAAATAATCAGATAGTAACGCGTTACTGATAACACTGTCAGTCATAGATACTGCCATGCTGCTGCTTTTGGAGCTATTCACCAACTTTTGCCAGCACTTATTCAGAATTGTGGATTTACAGTGCCACAAAAAGTAGAACTGTAACCTACCATCTACTAAAACGACACGTTGCTCAGAGGAATCACATAATATTGTACTAACGTGACAGTGCATGTAACGCACATGAAAATGGACCAGTTTAAAAATGAAGCGACTTTCATTTTTTAAATGGTGACAATGGTGGCGTTATGTATTTTAGAGTGTTTTTAAGAGTGCGTGCACACTGAAGTCAATTGCCTTGCCTTGCCTAATTTTAAGGTCCGCTCATTTGACCTCGGGAAAACGAACGTACGCTGGTTTGACAGCAATTTGCTTGTTCCCTTTGCAAAATTTATAAAACATAAGATTGTATTCTAGCGTTATTGTTTTCTAGCGTTAGCCAAGGCCAAGAGTTTGAGCCACTCTGATCGGAATTCGTAAATATTTCTAGCAGTGTAACGGCTAACACTGGCTGTTGGCATATCTTCGGACTAGACACTGTTATATACGTGCTACCTGTTAGATACGTTATCAGTTCTTTACCGAGCAACTTGGTATGCCACCTTATCTGATGCTAACAGTGCTTGCTGGTTTACTCATGTAACACAAAGTGACAAAATGGTTGTTGGCAGTATTTGGCACGTTTTTGCAGGGAAAAAAAATCTAGTGGCTTATCAATGTGATTTGCTATCTAATGTCTTAAGGCAACGTCTTAATTTTTCTTGATTCTTAATAATTCTTAATTCTTTTTAATTGTGATTGGGGAAAGCGTGGCTAAGTGTTAGTGTAGTCACACTCTCTGAAAATGAGAGCGCCGCTGCCACCCACTTAGTCGATGTGCAATCACATTTTATTCTAGTACGGCAAAATAGTATGTTTCCCGAGGTCACATTCCCAATCCAGAGACTGCAAGCTGTAATAAAAACTAAAGTGATTCCATGTTTCTCCCCATAGTGTGATCAGAAAAAGAAACCTTTACTGTCTACTTCAATTTTTATTGTTGTTATTTTTAGTGTTTCCTAAAGCCAGAAAGTTGCCATTTGAAATGAATTAAATTTGGTTTCATATGTAAAAAAATGATCCTACACAATAGAAGAGCTGAATGAATGTCCACTGGGACTGGTGATTCCATAATTTTTGGTAGAGATTGTATCACATGGCAGACTTAAATTGCCATAGAGCATAGTGATTCACTTGCCTGCTTAGCCTCAATGGACTCTTAACAGTAGAAAGTACAAATTAACTCATTTTTTTGCGATTTTTGTTTAATCTATCCTAACAACTGTCTATCATGTTTTGTTGAAGATTATAATGAAATTCAAACCAGGGTGTTCAAATTAAACCTCTTTTTGTTTAGGTCTGCTAGAAATTGTAAAAAGAGAAACAGTCGGGATTATCTGTAAATATAGCTAAATGAGTTGAATAATAATCAGATGATATCAGAGCATCTCTATTGTACAAATCTCAGCTACAATCACGATACTAATACTGCCACCGATTTATACATTGTCAATTAACTGTCTTCAAAAAGCTGTTGCATTCATTACTCTCACTCTCAGGACTTCGTGTTTTCGCTTACTTATTTTTAGAGCATTTCTATTGCTGTCATATTTACCCTAATTGGATTGAACACATTTGCATGCTGCGCCTCCCTCGGTTTGCTTGGCTAATATATAACTTGAACAATTGATGAAATATCCCTTTAAAAAAATTGTGTCTTTCTTTCCTTTCATTCAAATAAGAATGGGAGTAGTTTATGTCCAAAGGTCAACTCTCCAGGGTACAGATTTTATATCATGTCGTATCATTTTAATCATTCATCTTTGAACATTGATCAACTATATGTACCTTTATGATGATATAGAGAGTTGCAAACAGTGCGATGAACTCCAAATGATCACTCGATGGTGGTGTTGAAAGCACTGAATGATTCTTTTGCACATGCGCAGTTCGAGTATGGTTACCGAAAAGTCACCTGTGACCCCTTTTCTACCCCCCTCCCCACGAGAAAGGTATGAGTTCTATTGTCACAAGGTCTAGTTCTTACAGAATCTTCTATAGTGAGTACTATAATTCTGAGTGACACAACGGGATTCATTGCACCGTAGTCACATTTTTAACTCTCGTTCTATTTCATCCCAGCTGACTGCCAGATGGCTGTGTTGAAAGCACTGAATGACTAATTTCATCGTAGGTCAAGGGGAATCCCAGACACAAACCTTATGGACTACTCCTAGTCGTTGTTTTTTTCAAAGGGTTTCACAGGCCCACTGTTCACAAAAAAACAAACAAACAAACAAACAAACAAACAAACACAAACAAACAAACAAAAATGATAATCCCTAATCTAAACTTCTAAAAGGGCAAGAAAACTCAAGAACTCAAAACGCCATGATAACAAGGCTACTCTGGATGCCCACAGTGGATGCTATACAATGGTATCAAAAACAGCAGAGTGCATCCACACGTAATGAAGCGCCACATGTCAATTCTCCGGAGTCCTTTTCTCAAGAAGTGATGCTTGACTCCCCCAGCATTGCCTCCAGGGAAGTCTGAGTCCATTAATTCAAAAAAAGCAACTCTCCCCGGAGATCAGTACTCATAAGATAGCCAAATGCTGTTGTAGATTTTAGGGCTAAGAAACCAGAAGCAGACATGATACAAAAAATAAATAAATGAAAAAATGTTTAAAAAAAAAAAGTGCTTCGACGATCGTTAGATACTAGCCCATGCTACACAATTACCAAGTTTCAAGACAGTCGATTCACGATTGCTGGAGGAGTAGTACTTCAAAGTTTCTGTACACAAGAACAACAACAGCGACTTCATTCAAGCATTCCGTGTTTTTTGAAATGGTCATTCAACACGCCTATAACTCCAATTAGCCAAGTTTTGTATTTCAGGCCAGTGGTCCCCAACCTTTTTTTTTCCGGCCATGGACCTGTTTGTATAGTGCAGACATATTTTAATGTATGGTACCTGCTGTTTTGTTTCTTTGTTTTTTTTTTTGTAGGCAATGCGCTGATATAAATTGTGTCAATCACTCATTTATTTTCTATAGACAAACAAAATCGGATAAGGAGGAGGCAGATGAATGAATCAGTTTTCTTTATCGAACAGTTGTTCATAAGCACACACTCTTGTATGACGTTTGTGCTGAAAGGAGATTCCTAAGCTCTTATATGAATGGGTTTATGTGTCTTTCATTCATTTGTTCGTGGTTTGTTTATAAAAAGAATTGAGACAATTTTACTATCTAACAATAACTCAAGTGTTATTATGCTTCTCCAAACACAATACAAACGGCACTTAAGAAACTGATTAGCATAATTGCTTCCTAACTGAGCTCACACGCTCCGTGCTAAGTAGTAACGTCTCATCAACAAAGAATACAGATAATACAATTGGATCTAACAACACAAAAGACAATCTAACTCTTGACCAGGGGTCGCGTTAACCGAATATTTTCTGTCGTTGACCGGTTTTTTAAAACGGTGACGGAAAAAACTGAAGTCCATCCGTCATTTTGACAGGTTGCAATTCACACCCCAGACCACAGGGTGGCGAGTGAGCATATTAATTAGCTATTGTCTCTCTTGATGCATGACGTCGTTGGCCTTACTCGGAAAAGGGTTAAGGTTAGGGTTAGGGTTAGGGCAACTGAGTGTTTGCCTGGCACGGCCAGACTGTTCCCCCTGTATTTTTCAAACACTGAGAGAAAAGTCTGGGACACAGCCTCTCGAGTAGGTACAAAATCAATCGACAAATCAGATTTGTTTATTTGCGTGACGTGTTCTTCCGAGAATATGCTCCAATCCGCGGTAAATTCAGTTTTAAATGAGCTAAAACACATCGACACGAGACATTGACAACAGTCTGTCTCGCGCTAGCCATGTTGAATAAACTCCGTTCTCCTCGTATGTTTACTTCCGCGCGCAAGTCCCTCGTCCTGCCCTCGTCGCTTTGCTAACGGCACGTCTGCCCGTCGCTGATTGGTGCACTCCGCTGTCTGTTTGCCTCTTGTTAAGCTTGTTCGGACAGAATATTAATTAAAAATGAATGAAAACTAAATACTATTGAATATGTCATTATTATCATTTTAAAAATGTGACGGGTAAAAATAGATTATGACCGGATTTTTATGACACTGTCAGTCAAAATGACAGACAACGAAAAAGTCTAGCGCAACCTCTGCTCTTGACACAATTTTTTTTTTTTGATTCAGCAACCCAACAACAGCAGCAGCAGCAGTTACAGTAGTGAACTCTCTCTCCTGCTTGCTCTAATCGATGGTGCGCGCGCAGACTAATTTATTAATCAAATTAATCGATTACTTGTTGCAGCCTTAGTAAAATTTTTTATCAAATGTTAAAATAAAGGATGTCCCTAATCCGATCAGATGGTCGGAAATCTGGCCTGATCATGTATTTTCATATGATCGGTATCAGATGTAAAACAACAGGTTTCTAAAATGTAGTGAAGTTTCTTAAGTGGAGTAAAATGTAGGGATTTACGTTGAAGTATTAACTAATTGGCTGCCATTGACGGTGATAGACATCCAATCTATTTAGACTATAAGGGCCGGCAGCGATCGTTAGCGTTCGTGTAGTACAAGTAGGCATGTGCCGGTACGATACTCTGACGGTGTGATAATCTTAAACCAAAATATCACGGTTTCACGGTATCACGATATTGCAATTACAGCTCTAAAATGTGTTACTTTGAGATATCTGGGTTAAAAAAAAAAACTTTTTAATTTTGAAAACATATTGGCAAAGTGGAACGTAAGTATAAAGTTAAAATAAATATAAAACATAAATTTAATAAATGCAGTCCTTTAGGTGAGCCTTAACCCACAGCTCGACATTATTACTATCAGAACCAAAATAATTGAATTATTTTCCATAAAAAGCATGTGTGTATGACTTGTATCATGTTCACATTATATACGCACGCACGCACGCACGCACACACACACACACACACACACACACACACACACACACACACACACACACACACACACACACACACACACACACACACACACACACACACTCTTTCTCAACACATACAGTTGCCAGAGAGAAAAAAACACCACGTTTTACCACCGCTAGACACACTAAACTCGCTGGAATTAACTATCGTAGCTGGTGGGAAACGTTTTTTAATTTTGTGTAAATGCGAAATCATATTGGAGGTTTAGGTTTATCAGTACCTTATGTAAACAGAGCTTTTCCGATGAAAATTTTTGTGTATAAATGCTTAAGTCCCAGAATTCTTTCAAGATATGGATGTAAAACAGTCTCGATTCCTGGTTAAAAGCAAAAAAAAAAAAACGTGCAGTTAGCATTTATTTTACGTAAATATATCGAATGTGATGCTAGTCTGTCAGTCAATGTGGCGGCTGCCATATGTAAACAGAGCTATTCCGGTGAAAAATCTTGTGAATAAATGCATAAATCCCTGAATTCTTTATAGATATGGACGTAAAACGGGCTTGATTCTTGGTTGAAAGCAACAACAAAAAAAAAAAAAACTTGCAGTTAGCATTTATTTTACGTAAATATGTCGAAGTACTATGCTAGTCTGCTAGTCAAAGTGGCGGCCGCCATAAGTAAACAGAGCTATTCCGGTAAAAATTCTTGTGAATAAATGCTTAAATCCCTGAATTATTTATTGGTTAAAAGCAAAAAAAAAAATGTGCAGTTCGCATTTATTTTACGTAAATATGCCGAAGAATGATGCAAGTCTGTTAGACAATGTGGCGGCAGCCTTACAACAAAGAGCTTTTTACGTTGAAAATTCAACTTCAATCAACTTCAATTCCTTTGTTGTCATTGCAATTGTGACAAAAACGAAAAATATAATAAATACCCTGAATTCTCGAACAAATCACTCCTGAGACAATCCTTCCTGTTTGAATGCGGTACAGCTTTCGTCCTATTTCAACA
The DNA here is from genome assembly GCF_030265065.1 of Corythoichthys intestinalis. Lineage (NCBI taxonomy): Eukaryota > Metazoa > Chordata > Actinopteri > Syngnathiformes > Syngnathidae > Corythoichthys > Corythoichthys intestinalis. The sequence goes on along the minus strand of NC_080400.1, from coordinate 57,526,189 downwards.
TAAATCCGGCTTTGGATCGCTGCATGTGTCGCTGCGACCGACTGCGAATAACTGAAGCGGATTGTGGGGTGGCCCCCTACTTGAAGGAGTGGCGCAGTGAAAGTCGAATCTGACCCGTCAATATCATTAAGAAGTCTATGGGGCAATCAATGCTGAATTCCATTTCAGTTCTAGTTTTGCTAAAAACCTGCAAATGATTAAAACGTACGATTCGTCGCATTCTGTAATGTCTTGCTTTTAAGGTGATAGTCACCAATTTGGCTTCCCCACTTTGTGGCATCACAGCTTATTGTTCAACTGGTTGAATATCAATCTATGTTCTTCAACACATTGTCTTTTCAACGTGGTTGAATACATTATCATTTTAATCTAGGTCACAGTCCCGATTTCAACTTTATTATGAGTGAGATTCACTGTCGCTCTTATTGGAGCTTGCATGAATTCAGTGTGTCTTTACTCACTTTTCCTTCTCCTGATACCAGCATTTTGTTGCAATGGCGCATCTTATTAACTCTAATCATCTGCAGATATTGATATCGGATAATCACGTTTCAAATCATTGCTTCATTGTACCCTTCATCAAAATTCATGGTTTGGTCCTTCTCTTTGCCCAATCCTTGTCCCCTCTCCTACTTTATTTTTGTTTGACATCTCTTTTGTTATTCCTTTTTTCAACTGCCCCTGCTTTTTTCGTGCTCCTTCACACAGGTGGTGAGTCAGAGATTCCCACAGAACAGTATCGGTGCAGTGGGCAGTGCCATGTTTCTGCGATTTGTTAATCCGGCTATTGTATCCCCGTACGAGGCTGGCATCTTGGAGAAAAAGCCTCTTCCTAGGATCGAACGGGGTCTCAAACTCATGTCTAAGGTAAGCAGATAGGTGGGTAGAATAGCCAAAATTTTGACTTCAAAATTTTACTACTCAAGTAAAAGTAAGAATCCGAAAAATTTACAAATGAAAAAGTATTCAGTGAGAGGAATACTACCGTAAATAAGTAACGGCTAACAATGTCAGAATTTTTATTTTTTTAGTTTTTTTAGACAATGGTATATATTTTTTCCACAGCACAGTTTCAGCAAAAAAAAAAATCATGTTGAATTTATACTGGATGAAAAACTTTAATGCCAGTGGTCCACAAAAATGTTTAATTTTGAGGCTGTTCCTCCACTGATTATGTAAAGACTCACATTAAACTGAATCCTAATCTAAATATATACCACCTAGCAGTAAGGGGCGAATGTTTTTCATTATCAGACCACACAAGTTTAACTAGGGAGGTGCTTATAAGATGCATCAAGGCTTTACAATACTGGAGGGCAACATTTAATGGTTGTTATAATTGTCAATCTTGTCTTTTCCTCTAGATTTTGCAGAGCATTGCCAACCATGTTTTGTTTACAAAAGAAGAGCACATGAGGCCTTTCAACGATTTTGTGAAGACCAACTTTGATTCAGCCCGAAGGTAAGACGCACATTAAAAGCAGTGACCAAGTAATCAACTTTGGTTCCACCCTCTGTCCAAAATTGCTAAATGTATAAATGTCAAAAAGTGTCAAATTGTCAGCCGAGTCATTTTTATATGTAAAAACTAAACTTGTTTATTACAAGTTTGGAACACAATGCATGTATGTGATTGTTATCTGAAATATATATTTTTTAAATTCATAAATGTTTGATTGATTAAACATAAACACATTACAAGATATAAAAATTCAAAGAAAAACAAAGGATCATCAACTGATGTCATAGTTCAGTGCAGTTGACATGTTCAAAGGAAATGGAAAGGAGAACTTATCTCGTCCTACCACATATTACTCATACTATGTAAAGACTAGTAGGTTATTTATATTCTACGACGGAGTATTCGAGCAAGAAAAAGAAAAAAAATAGGACTACTAGATTAAAGTCGTACTATTAGTATGAGTGAAAAAGTAGCACTAATACTATGACGAAAAATGTCGTACTATTAGTATGAGAGAAAAAGTCTCAAACTATTTGTGTGAGAATAAAGTCGTATAATTACGTACGAGAAAACAAGTCATATTATTTGTCCGAGAATAAAGTCGTACAATTACATATAGCTAGTGTAGCTGAATTAGCTGCTATGTACTTAACGAATGTTAGCTTAATTTAGCAGGAGCTACGACATAGTATTAGGATAAATCCTTCTATTCATTATAATTTGATGTAGATGAGTCAAAAGATAAAAGATTTCCTTATTTCAGAAACATATTCTGAAATATAGCCTCACGAGGTACTCATTATTGTTCCAGTTCACTATTACTTTACGTACACTGTATTATGTGAATTAGTTTAATTGGGAGCTATGACAAAGTATTAATATATATCCTTGATTGTGATTTGATGTAGATGAGCCAAAGGATTAAGGATTTCCTTATTTGTGAAGCCGATTCTGAAACACAGCCTCACGAAATGCTCTCAAATTGTTGATTTTAACAAAGGCGGCAAAGCGTTACGTAAAGAATGTAGCAACTAATTCGGCTACTTTAGCTGTGTTTAATATTATGACTTTATTCTCATACTAATAGTAAGATTTTAATCCCGTAGTCCTGTTTTTTTCTTTCGTTGGCCGTCATATTCCTTTGTAATATTTACTAATTAAAGAAAAAATCAAAACATATTCCTCTTAAAATCTTCACAAGTGTTAACTAGTATACTAATATACACTTACCTGTATATACTGTAGATAAAATAAAAGGCATATGCAGACAAACTATTATAGTATAATAACAGTTTGATGTATATCATTTAACGCAGACATACACACATTTTTTGTAACTATATTTTTAAACATACTAACTTACGACTAAACCCTAGCACAGTGAGTGAGTCAGAATTTTTATGTAATTAATAATAATTGTTATGTAAATAAATACCTTTCATGGAAACACACATTTGATTTATATTAGTTCATAACTTGGATTTTTAAAAGCCACTTGTGCCCCTTAACTTGCATTTTAAAGGTGGGTGATTTTAAACAACTTTTGAATAAGGCGGTAAAGTTGTTTATTTCATGCTTTGTTTTTTATTCTAATTTGTACTGCTTTGAATTTGACTGCGTGGTGGAAGTTGTGTTTAGTTTGACCAATAATAAAGTGGTGATTCAGTAAAATTGTTACTATTAATAACTCTTAGCACACAGTGAGATAACTATGGCAGGTAAAATGAACACTATAATGTGTATATACTAATAGATTTCTTATTCAGAAGGTCTTAGATTTCATAAAAGATACCTATCGGTTTTTTATATTATACATATATAATTTAAAAAAAATCTATGTAAGATTTTCAGCATAGATTTGCATCAATTAGAACACCAATACATTTTATTTCATCAACTCTTTGAATTTCAATTGAGTGGACCATGCTTTTGAATTGGTGTTTAGTTTGTCCAGTGACAATTATGATAAACTTCGATGGTCTAGATTCAAAGATTGTTTGTTTGTGTCAGTTTTCTTTTTAAATACATTTATTTTTCCACAATAGTCATAAACTGTGTGAGATTTCCTCCAGAACGAGTTTTTCATCAGAAAATATAATTTTTTGTACTATTACAAACACAGTATTTGACCAAACACAGACCCTTTGGGGGCCCATGTGTTCTCATTTGGTTTGGTTTTAAATTGGTAATTGCACGTATTGACCTCTATTATCTTGTAAACTTTGTATCCATTGATACGCCAAACCTCTTATGTAGGGATGGGAATCGAAATCCGATTCCAATTCGGAACCGGTTTTAGTGTTTCGAGGCCTCGACATCACAATGAAAAAGCCTTAACGATCCCTGTAACGAGTCCTGAAGACGCATATTGCGTCGTGACTGTCTTGTTGTCCAAACACATCAAACTAGCATGGCGCCAAGACCCACCCGCTCCAAAGTTTGGCTACACTTCACCAGGAAAGAGGGTGAAAATGAAAGGTTACGATGGTTTAGCACGAGCATTGCAGCTGTAAACATAACAATGACAGCACGTAGGTTCAAACGCTCGAAAGTGTGTCTTCACTTCACGAGGAAAAATTACAACAAAACGACTTACAATCATTGCAAGGTGGAGATAACTGCATCTGGAGGGAAGGTGGAGATAACTGCATCGGGAGGGAATAGACTGCACTGTCCTCACAGAGACAGCTATACAGGTAGCTAAACTCCGAAATGACGATACAGAAGACGTTGGTATAATTTGCTGACTTTATTCAACCATCACTTGAAGAGTGAAACTAAAAATAGAAATGAAACAAATCAATTCCGTCCCCAATAACAAACAGGTTTGCATCAACGTAAATCAGCGATGATTAGCGGCTAATTCAGTAATAACAAAGCAGTTAGCATGCGTTCGCTAGCATTAGCACATCGTTCAAACCACTACACAACTGGATTTAAGTGTCCGATCGTGAGTGGAAACACACAAAGACAACACAAAAGATGATACATACAGGCGTTGTCTCTGTAGATATTTTACAAGCATTAACAAAGAACGTAGGGTCGCAGCAGTGCTTCCCTCTCTCACTAACTCGCTCACTTGCTTGGAGGCGGCATTTCTTCTTCATCACGTGAGCGTGTTCTTCTTCGCGTGAGGAAGCGCAAGGGCGCCCCCACTTGAGCTTGAAAGCACCATAAAAACTAAAAGGCATGCATTTCAATATACTGGTAAATACTACTTTAACAGGGGGCCCCAAACTACGGCCCGCGGGCCGAATACGGTCCGGCCCCCTGAACAATACCAGAGAGCATTTTGAATTTTTTTTTTTTTTTTTTTTCTCAATAGTGTTAATTATTTTCTGGCCTTTTTCTGTGAAGAACTCAGAGAGGGTTATTTGGTTATTATCTATTTGATTAATAGTGTTATTTTTATTAATTATTATTATATTATTATTTTTATTTTATTTACTTTTGTTCCGTGAAATATCCAGAAAGGGTTATTTGATTGTGGCATTCTGAAAAACAATAATTTTTTACATTTAGGCACTCCTGCAATCATCACACTTTTTCTGTTACAAACTGACCCCGCCCCCTCATCAGAGAAGGGAAAAGTTATGCGGCCCTCATTGGAAAAAGTTTGGGGACCCCTGCAAGTTTAACACATATTGCTAACGGCAGACCAACGACCTATATGCCAATATATACCAATATTTTTTATTTCTGTTACAAAAATGTTTCAGTAAAATGTTACATTCTTGTGCATTTGCCACTTATTGCCACAGTTAATATTAGAGCTGGGAATCTTTGGGCACGTAACGATTCGATTACGATTACGATTCAGAGGCTCCGATTCGATTATAAAACGATTATTGATGCACCCCACTCCTTTTTTTTTTTTTTTTTTTTTTTAATTTTTTTTTTTTAATTTTTTTATTTGTTTTGTACATTAGTTCCAAAATTGTTCAAAAATCCTCTCAGGCTAAACCAAACTACTATTTCAGTATCAAGTTAACATATAGCAGTAAACAAATATACAAAAATAACAGTAAATAAAAAAACTCCAGTCCCCATTCTATATCAGCAGCTTTAAAATACTTTCAATTAATTTAATGTTGTGAATCAACCGTTAAAGTTGTTAAAATTGCTCCTGTTATTCCATAATTTCTCTTTTGTCTACTTTCAACATGTAAAAGTTTTTAAACTATTTTAAAGATAGATTCAAGTCAATATTTTACCGATTTAGGAGTATTTTAGATAAAAAGTTAATTAGGTTCGCTTGGAAGGTTCGCAACAACAGCCTTGCAGGGAAGTGTACTGCTTTAAGATGGCGGCCGTTACTAAAGCCCGCATCTAGTTTTTTGTAGATGTGCTTGTAACGATACCAAAGCTATAATGCATCTAGTCCTATATAAATGATATCTACCGTAACATAATGTGGCTTGTAGCAGCTTTTCGGCAGCAGTCAGGTATGTTTTTTTTTTTTTTTTTTAATCTCGTGGCATGAGTTGAGCTAGAGCCGTGAGTTGAGCATTGGCGTTACCCGAGGGGCCGGGTAATGAGAAGCATGATGTTTAGCTACTCTCGCTCCGTCCCTAATTGCGTACTGAAGACCGCGCGGCGCGCTGAGTGTGTCGTACTTCTGCTTTACTTGGCATATTTCAATAATCGGAATTTGGATGTTTGTGAATCATTCTCGAATCTTCCACGGCCGAATCGTGAATAATCTTAAGAATCGGAAATTTTGCACACCTCTAGTTAATATTGAGGCTTTGGGCCTCTTTTGACCTTGTTGTGAGTTTTTAAGGTTGTGACTTCTGATTAAACAAACTCAATGCCAATCAAAACGTTTGTTCTTCTTTTTCCCCAAATTAGAATCGGTAAGAGAATCGATAAAGAATCGAATCGTTAAGCAATATCGATAATGGAATCGGAATCGTAAAAATCCTATCAATTCCCATCCCTACTCTTATGCCATACCTCTCTATTTTTTCATTGTTATTTTATGATTTATAGTATCAAAAGATTTTAAGATTTTAAGATATTATTTTCTTATCCATACTAGGTGTGATTTCTTCTTCGAGTCCCTTTACTGCAATAGAGGTGGATCATTTTACTCTGAAACTGTATTGACTTAAAAGATTTGTTAATCAACAAAATTGCAAAGTCTGCGTTATGCAACATTATGTTGGAGAACAAAAGCAGCACCATATCTTGGTCTGGTGGTATTGCCACACCTGTTCTATTGCAGAAACGTCACTGATTTATTTGATTAAGATTTTTATCTCTGTAAGTGGAAAAAAACACTTTTCAGTCTAATTTGTGTCTTCATTCTTGGTTGCCAGTTTTTTCTTGGACATAGCATCCGACTCTCCACCGAGTGACTCTGTGAACCACAGTCTGTCTTTTATCAGTGATGGTAATGTGCTTGCCCTCCACCGACTATTATGGAACAACCAGGAGAGGATTGGCCAGTACCTCTCCAGCAACAGGTCAGCACATTTTTTGATGAATTGATTAATAAATCAGGAGTTGATTATTGTAGGTCCATTGAAAAATTTATCGAATTAGTTAATGAAATGAATTATTTTGTTCCAGTATAACTGTGCTTCATTGCAAAAACATATACAGCCAACATGCTAAACCTGAACCATCAAACACCTTTGGGGTGAACTAAAAAATGGCCTTACACTACACAAGAATCCAGCTATTCAAATCAGACTATTTAATGAATGTTGATAAATGGCTATATTTTTTTTCATTTTAATACCTTCTTTGAGGGGATCAATGCCATTGTTTATCAACTCCTTTTCCTTCCTCTTCGAATCCATGTCCCCTCTTTCTAGAGACTATTCATCAGACTCTGCATAATTTACTGCTTGTACTCGCCTCCTATGGACTGGGTGGTCTTCTCCTGATGTTCCACACCTTTTTCCTACCCCTGCTTTGTTGTTGTGATTCCATATTTCCAATATAATGGTGATCAAAATGGATTATTCCAGAAGAGAGAGGATATAACATTTCGCAGACGCAAGATGGCTCCATTGACGTGAACTTCGACTGGATTTTTTTCAGTCAACTCAGAAAACTTTAGTTACGATGCGACAGTGCTGCCATCTGGTGTTCAATGAAAGAGCTACTATACATTGATATACTGCCCAAAAATGACTTGATGACTAGTACAACAGACGTTATGGCCCACAGAAACACTCCAGCGCGGAATATGTAGGATTAAAAGAGGAGCAAAGAACATCCTTAAAAGCGTTTTCGATGGGAAACGATGTTTTTGCAAGTGTGATGAGAAGAACCATCGTTCAATCAGCAGCCGTATGTTTTTTTAAGGTTTCTCCTCGAAAACTGGTCTTAATCGGTTCTTGCCCAGTAAATACATCCGGAGCAGATATATGGAACAATCTGGCGTGCCAAGTCAGAGCTGATCAGAACCCAGCCTAAAATGACTTTTCTCTTGAAGGAATCTGACCTTTTAGCCAGATTGCCCAAATCACGGCAGCTGAATTGCCAGACCCGCGCTGGTGCAGCGCCAACAACCCGGGCCAGCGGAACCCTGGCCAAAAGGGCAAACTCTGCGCGTTCACCTTAGTCTTAACCACTTGTACTGAATCCATTTTGAAAGCTGGAAAATGGCTTTGAAACACAAGTTGACAATTTATTCGGGTCGACAGTGATCAAACGGCAAGGCAAAACAGCAACAGACCTAGGCGAGGAGGCACCAAATTACAAGTCAACAAAAGGTTCCCAAGAAAAATTACAACCATTAGTTAAGCATTCAGTCTTTTAAAGGCTCCGGTGAGGTGGGCCTTGATCCGGAAGAAGGGTGTGTTTGGCCGTTGTTTAGGATAATCTTCTATCGCACTTTGGGCTGTTTAGTTCGTGCATCACAGTTGCTGAGTCACCGTTACTGGGGCTACCGCGGTGGGGCGCTTGGAGTCTTATCAGTCGTGTTATCAGTTGGATATCGGGTGTTCTCCGGTGTTCCTTGTGTTGGAACAGGACGTCCCGCCATTTGTTCTGGACTGTCCTGAAGAGCTGATTGTGGGATTTGATGTTGCAGACGTGGGCTTGTAGATATCTTGCCTATCACCTGGTAATCAGTGTCAATCTTGCTCAGTCAGCTTTATGACGCACGTGTTGAGTTTCCGTGGTCAGAACTTCAGAATGCGTCTTTATCTGCACGTTGCCTTGGCGCTGCAAGTGCTAATCATTCCAAGGGCCACTGTTCATAATATCAAATATATTCTGCTTGTTTTTTCTTAAACCATTATATAAATGCTATTTATTTTATATTGGGTGTGTTAGAGGAATACAAACAGTTGAACAGTAAATACGAGAAAAGATACCATTCTCTTTATTCTGCAGAGTGTCCAGGCTCTCCCTTAGAGATCCTCCTAGCTATCTCGATAGAAACCCCCTTACCCTCTAGCAGAACATGAAAACATGGAAAACCAAAGGCAAGGATGGTCCCAGTAGTCAACAGAGTTTCTCAGTCATCTGGGATTGCTCGGAGTAGAGCCACTGTTTCTCTGCATCCAGAGGAGCCAGATTAGTTGGCTTGGTCATGAAGTGTCCCTGGCAAATCCCATTGGGAGGAGGCCTCTGAGTCAACTCAGGACACGGTGGGGAGACTTTTCAGGCTTGCCTTTGAATCTCTCTGGATCCCTCTGGAAGAGCTGGATGAAGTTGGAACTGAGAGGAATGTCTGGGCCGTTGTGGTATCAGTTTTAAGGTGCTATAACAAGGAAGTGTGCAAAAGTAAGAATCTTAGTGTTGTGACAGCAATATCTTGTAGTCTGTAATGCTACCAGATTTCAATTCTCATATAATCTTGTCGTGTATGGCCACCTTAAAACAGAAATGTTGAAGTTAATGCACTCATTAACTTCTCAAATGTTCTTCCGGATGAATGGGGAAAAAATAAGGATCTGACAGACACATTATATCATCTAATTGAGAAAGTAAGAGTCTTAAGAGAGAGTGATGTGCAGTATTTATATATATATATTTTTTTTTTTTTTTTTTTGAAACAGTGACTGTTGGCTAATCTAAACAATCCTAATCAATCTCCCTAGAGACCACAAGGCAGTGGGCAGGCGTCCTTTTGACAAAATGGCAACCTTGCTGGCATATTTGGGGCCGCCTGAACACAAGCCTGTGGCTGACAATCACTGGTCCAGCCACAATATGATGACAAGCTCCAAATTTGAAGACTTCATGACCAGGTAAGATTCAACCTTTTGAAAAGAATCCTCAAGTACTGAGCAAATGTGTATAATGTCTGGAGGCAGATAAAAGATAAAATGTGAAAATTCTGCAATCTCTTCAGAATAAACGAATGAACACATTAAAGAAAAACAAATTTACTACCCTCTTTCGTACTGTGTGCTGGCGAAACATGCTTTGTACATGAGGCTAATGGTGTTTATTATGTTTGGTGCCAAAATCGGTCAGATGTCGCTGCTATTTTCTAAATGCTTTTTAACCCTTTCTGGAGTCGTTTTTGGCAGTTTTTTTGTCTAACAAACTTTATTTTGTTTCTATTTACTGTGGTACCTCAAGATATAGCGATAATAAGAAGAGAAATAATAAATAATTTGTTAACGACCTCAATCTAGTCTGTGCCTCTTGACTAATCAGAATACAGATTTGTGCATGTTGCCCTCTCGTGGTTGAACGCCATTACTGGGGTGTTTGCACACCTTTAGCAGCCCAGCGTCAGTCAGTGTAAACAGTAAGGTTAGCTGCTATGTGCTGTGGGCAGAGATGTCTTTGGACAGTTTTTTATGAAAAGGCCACCTGCTGAGCCAGAAGATGAGCCTACAACCAAATCCGTTCTGTATAATATGTGGCTAAACGCTAGCAAACGAGGCAACAAAAGCAAATGCACTGAGAGCATCATACCTCGTGGCGAACCGTATTGCTAAAGCCAAGAAATGATTGTAGAAGAGCTCATTATGCTTGCGACCAACGATATTTTCCGTCAAGTTTTAGGAGAGACTGTTGTTAAATGAGGTTGAGTCAGCGTCTGGTGAGTTACATTGTCCCTGCACTTAAGGTTAGTTTTTTGCCCTGTCGTGTTATTTTATATTTAATAAGGATGTAACGGTACATGTATTTGTATTGAACTGTTTCGGTACGTGGTGTTTGGTTCGGAATGGAGGCGTACCGAACGAGTTTCTGACGTAATGTAACCCTTGCTTTTCGAGGCTGTGAGTCGACCGGGTTACAGTTTCTTTGTGTAGATTATATTTACTCAGTCTTCTCTACTATAATGAGGACCAACACGGAAGGACAGTATAACCCAGAAATTTCAATGGCACGACAACGTGGCCATCGCAAGAACACAATGAAACGCAGGCGTTAAAGTCAATTAGCCAATGCACACCAGTCGCAGTCCGGCCGCGTGTTAGACGCGTCCCAGAAGCGGCTCAACACGACGCACGCAAAAAGAACGGCAGAGTTTATTCTTTTACACGAGACGCGACCCTCCTGCGCCAATACTACTACCGGTAGCTAGGATCGGGCAGACCGGAAGTCACTCGTGTAAAAATACGGTGGATCCGGTCGATTTTCAAACTAATATGCAATCGTAACCCACTTTTTTAGTTCATCAGATCTCTGGAGTGGTAGATCGGGGCACAGTTGACTTGTCTTTGTTGATTTACTGCTGTCTTCTCTGCTATAACAATAACCAACACAGCCCCGTGTTCAATACAAAACCCTCCTACCACAACAAAACAAGTAGGAACTAATATTCACATAGGAACTAAAGTTATACAACATAAAATATACAATATAAATGAATACTACATCACATTTGTAAAATATAAACACACAATAAAATAAGTAATAGCTCATTTAAATAAAATAAATTGAAATGAGCTAAAACACCTGTAATTAAATAATAAGAATAATACACAGACCCTGCTTACACAATTAAATTTATTAATTTCTGTGTGGCGCTTTAACTTGAGAAAATCCACCAATAAAGCTTTTGAAAACCGTTCATAAGGGAAAAAAATGATTCATTGAGGCATTTCATTTGCAAAATACATGTTAAAATCTATGTCATTGGGATTGCTTTTCTCTTTAGCACAGGTCTTCTTTTTTCTTCTTTCTTTCAGAAAGAAAGCTGACCAATACGAGGGGTCTGAAAAGCAAATTGTTGTTGGATTATCTTTAAATACCCGCTACTTTTTGAGCAGAATTCTAGCTTTGTATAGGCTAATGTTCCTATTGTTGAAAGGTGTGTAATAAACAACTAGCACATTTATATTTTGCATTTTGTTTTCTTAATGTACCGAAAATGAACTGAACCGTGACCTCAAAACCGAGGTACGTAGCGAACCGAGATTTTTATGTACCGTTACACCCCTAATATTTAATGCAATTTTTGCCATTGCGTGACAAACGGACCCACATCATACCGGTACGTGGTGCAAAAAAGGTTGGGGTGTGTGTAATACATTGTTCCACTCGCATCAATACAATAATGTAACAACGTTTGACCTTAAATGTAAACAAACGAAATAGACACACCACAATGCACATTTATATGAAACAAAAGAAGACTATAACTTACAAGCGATGCTTTTTCAAGGCACAAGAACTGCAATGGCTGCCTAAGTTAACCTGTCTTTTAGCACTCCGTGTTTGCTATGAGCTCGAGTAGTCATGTCAAAACGCCTGTAAAATGAGCTGGAACCTAACAAACTAGTTATAGTTAAGCGCCACTAGGAGGCGACAAAAAAATACACGTAAACACAGGCAATCGGAGGACATGACTGCACATTTAGTATGGTGTTTCAGTGGAGCTTGGAACGAATTAGGCCATTTACATGTAAAACGCGATTCATTGTACAAAAATAAAAATGCATGAGGTACCACTGAGCCATATAAAAATATTTAACATGTCTTAGGGATCTTGCTTGGTATATTTTTCTCAGCACAACGTCATCTATATCAGCGGGCTCCAACCCGGTCCTCAAAGGCCCGCTGTGGGTCATGGTTTTTGTTCCTGCCGATCCAGCACAGATAGTTGAACCAATTAGGTTTCTGCTAAAACAAGCTGCACCTGACTGCAATCCACTGATTACACTTGTAAAACACCAGGTTGGTGAAAAAGTGTTGTCATTTGTCTGCTTGGAATGAAATCCTGCACCCACAGTGGGCCTTTGAGGACCGGGTTGGAGACCACTAATCTATATGAAATGTTATTATTACCCTATAACCTATTGCAGCTTCAGATGAGCCAAGAAATACACCAAAATCTTTCAATTATGACTGGCAAAATATACAAAAATGACAGCGCGGGGCCGATTCATAGGAGGCCTATCTCCTTCAAAGCTGACCGAGTGGAAACACAAAGAGCTTTTTCCGTTGAAAATTCTTGTGAATAAAGCTTAAATTCATGAATTCTTTATAGATATGGACGTAAAACAGTCTCGATTCTTGGTTAAAAGCAATAAAAACATGCAGTTAGCATTTATTTTATGTAAATATTGCGAGCTATGATGCTAGTCAGTAAGCAAATTAGCGGCCGCCATATGTGAACAAAGAGCTTTTTCCGTTGAAAATTCTTGTGAATAAATGCGTAAATCCCCAAATTCTCAAAACAGTCTCGATTCTTGGTTAAAAGCAACAACAACAAAAAAACGGGCAATTAGCATTTCTTTTACATAAATATGTCAAATGTGCTGCGGTTAAGTCATTGTGGCGGCCCCCTTCGTTCAACAAAGAGCTTTTTGCGTAGCAAATTCTTGTGAATAAAGCTTAAATACCTGAATTCTTTATAGATTTGGCCATAAAACAGATGAGATTCTTGGTTAAAAGCAAAAGAAACGTGCAGTTAGCATTTATTTTACTTAAATATTGCAAAACAATGATGCTAGTCAAGTAAGCAAATTAGTGGCCATCATATGTAAACAAAGAGCTTTTTCCGTTGAAAATTCTTGTGAATAAAAGCTTAAATCCCTGAATTTTTATAAATATGGATGTAAAACAGTCTCGATTCTTGGTTAAAAGCAAAAACAAAAACAAAAAAAAACCCACGTGGGATAGCATTTATTTTATGTAAATATGTCGATTGTGCTGCTAGTTAAGTCACTGTGGCGGCCCCCTTAGTACAGCAAAGAGCTTTTTGCGTTGAATATTCTTGTGAATAAATGCTTAATTCCCTGAATTCTTTACAGATATGGACGTAAAACAGTCTTGGTTCTTGGTTAAAAGCAAATTATTAAAAAAAAAAAAAAAAAAAAAAACGGGAAGTTAACATTTATTTTACATAGATATGTCAAATATGTTGCTAGGCTTTGTCACTGTGGCGGCCCCCTTAGTACAACAAAGAGCTTTTTGCGTTGAAAATTACTGTGAATAAATGCTCAAATCCCTTAATTCTTTATAGATATGGACGTAAAACAGTCTCGATTCTTGGTTAAAAGCATAAAACAGGCAGTTAGCAGTTATTTTACGTAAATATTGCGAAGTACAATGCCAGTGCTGTAGCGGCTAATTTGTCCCATTGATTTTTCTCACAACGTTTCAAGATGCATGCATGGTACAAAAAAAATCTAATAATTACCTTGAATCCTCGAACAAATCACTCCTGAGACAATCCTTCCTGTTTGTATGCGGTACAGCTTTCGTACTTTTTCAACCTAAATCCAGCGTTAGATCGCTGCATGTGACCGACTGCTAATCAATAAAGCGGAGTGCCTTCTGGGAAAGCGTGACACAGTGAATGGCGAATGTGTCAATACAATATGAAGTCTATGAACAGTATTAGCTACCGTCCCAAGAGCGTGAGTGTCCCACTCTGGTGCGCACTCATGCACTGTTATGAGACCACAGGTATACACCATGTACAATTTTTGCATTTTTAAAATTTGTTTCTTTGAAAACTGGTGTTTTTCTTCCACTATCAGATTTTTGTACTTTTGTACAAAGATGAGATGGTGCCGTAAATAGAGTATACCAATTGTGTATATTTCCAGTGGTTGCTTTTAGTTGGTTTCGCATACTGCTCATTTCTTTGAATTTTGACACAGGAAATGTCATAATCGGATTGCAGCAAAGATCTAAGGCAGGCGGATGGATGGCTCCCAACCATCTGCTAAACGTTAGAAAACATGTAGGACTAGTTTCAAAATTTTGACAATGTTTTTTTTTTAAAGCTCGTTTTCGAAAACAAACTAATGAAGACAGAAGTTGATCAGATAAACACTAAGCACTTTTCTAGAGCTCAGACCAGTCGGTTCCTCAAATCTAAAACCCCTTCCATTATACTGTAAAATGCTGCTTTACAAATTCTTATTTGACAGTGGTGACTTAGAGGTTTGTTTTGTCTTACAGACACCAGGTAAATGAAAAGGAAGAATTCAAAGCACTGAAGACCCTCAACATCTTCTACCAGGCAGGGACTTCAAAGAATGGCAATCCAGTGTTCTACTATGTTGCTCGCAGGTAAAACCTTACCAACAGTTTTCCTTGGAAATTGAATAAATTTCTTCTGCCATATCAGATTTTTTCCCCCGTCTTTGAGTTTTAAAAGTTGTTGAACCCAATCGCAAGAAAGCAGGGAAACAAGGCAGATATCCACTGCAAGCTAAATCAATTTATTCAACATAAACTTGTTGTACTTTACAAATGAACATAGGCAAAACAAAAACTAAGTATTAAATAGGCAAGCACATTGTATCATTTGAAAATCGTAATGCGCGCGTGCACAATAGTCCTATGGCACGATGTGCAGTTTTTTGTTGTTGTTGTTGTTTTTTTTTTTTTTAA
Source organism: Corythoichthys intestinalis (assembly GCF_030265065.1). NCBI lineage: Eukaryota > Metazoa > Chordata > Actinopteri > Syngnathiformes > Syngnathidae > Corythoichthys > Corythoichthys intestinalis. Next base: position 57,510,951 of record NC_080400.1, on the reverse strand, counting down.
TTTTTATTTATTTTTATTGCTTCATATAAGCAGCAAATGTGCAGAGACATGGCCTCCTGGATCCCTTATATCAGAGCAGGGTAGAGTAGCCAAAAATTGTGCTCAAGTAAGAGTAGCGTTACTTGAAAACCAATATCACTCAATTAAAGGTAATCATCATCCAAAAATTGTACTTAAGTGAAAGGAAAAAGTATTTGGTGAAAAGAATACTCCAGTAATGAGTAACATTGTGAGTAACTGCTTACGATGTTTGATTAAAAAAACTGAATATGGTATTTTTTTCTCAGCACATACAGCAAATACTTAATGTTTTATGGTGTTTTAAAGACGACATGATTGAACAGAGCGGCACGGTGGCTGAGTGGTTAGCACGCCTGCCTCACAGTTCTGAGATCAAGGGCTCAATCCCGGGCTCTGGGCTTCCTGTGTGGAGTTTGCATGTTCTCCTTGTGCCCGTGACCCTCGTGAGGAAAAGCAGCATGGAAAATGAATGAATGAATGATTGAACAGGCTGGTGTGATAGAATGATTGTGTGATGTCTGATTGCTATTATAGATTCACGTGAATATTGTTACAACATCTCATTGGTGAAACTGGTGGACCCAATATCGTTCAGCCCGAGTAGTAAAGCACACCAACTTACTGGGACGGGGACAGAGCACAGTGAAATATGACGCAACATAAATGACAATATGACAAGGACTAACCAACAAGAGCTTATTTAGGCCGTGTCCACATATAAGCAAGGTATTTTGCAAGAATAACTTATTCATTGGTTTCGCCTATCATCTACACACATTTTTTGGGCATTGAAAACGAGGGTTTTTAAAAACTCCTACCAAAGTGAAGATGTGCGAATTATGCGTTTGTAGCGCCATCATATGAAAACTGATAACCAAAGATTTAACTGGAGAAACATAACTGTGCGCGACAAACTTTGTTCCTACGTCACACATGAGACCAATGTTTACATTTAGAGTCAACATGGATCCCTTTGTAGTGGGTTCAGATCTAATGGGTTTTTCGATCTAATTATTAGATAGCTTTGTGCTTCCATTTATTTACCCATTGCCCATATTGAGGAACACGTGTGAATGACGAGATTATGGACAATTATTTTTCGCGCATTGTCATGTATGTACTTAGACGCGAATGAATGTCGACAAACGTGGTGGTGTAGACTTATTTTTTCAGGACGTATGAGGATATGATTCTCGGTTTTCAAAAACCCTGCTCGGTGTAGACATGGGCTGCGTTTCAATAACAATTTGAGTCGCCCTCACTAACTTGCCCTAGACACTTGCTATGACGTCACACGGAGGCCCCCTTGGAGGGCGGAGGTAAAATGAGCGGAATTTTCTGGCAAATTAGTTCGGCAAAAGGCTTCATTACGCGAAGCTTCATTTACACACAAAGCCCCCTACTGGCCAAAACCTTTATTTGCTTTGTAACGGTCATCTCTGTTAATGGGGTTCCTTGTGACATCCACCACGCGGTGGTGCCGCATTATTTATAATGTATGTCTTTCTTCTTCTGTCACTGCTCACTTTTTGTTGGAGTTCATCTGTGACCACGCGTGTGCCGATCGTTGTGCTCCCGAGTAACGAGTGGTCGAGGAGGATTTTTTTTGTTTTGTTTAATAAAAGTGCGTGAGAGGAAGCCTGCTCCCTTTTTTTGTTACTTTTATGCACACATCCTACCTGTCACGCGTCGCAGCATGTGTGGTGACAGTCAACATATAATCAATGTTTTTTTTTAATAACTAATGTGGGAGTAAGGCTCATCAAAGTATTAATGTGAAACAACAACAAAAGTCAATGTTTCAATAAACTTGATACATTGTTTTCAAATCTGCTTGTGAATACTGTGATGAAAATGGTACAACTCATATTGGGACAATAGTGACGTTAATTTTGTACACTCAGACTTATTCCACAACTATAGATTATAAATACTTTGTTGGGACACGCCAAATCAAAATGTTTTCTGCACATCCGCCGTGCTTGTATACACCCGCGGTCAAATGTTCTGAGACACCTTATCATTCTACTGAATATTGAAGTGTTTCATAGCTTTTTACAGTGGGTGTTTATGTTCCAAAAGCCCAGGCAAAACTCTAACTACTTAGCGAACATTTTGGCACAGTATGTCCCATTCAGGGCTCCAGACTAACATTTTTTGCTTCTCGCTCTCCTGGAAGTAGCAACAATTTGTCAGTCACAAAATTGAAAGCGATTGCACGCCTATATGACTTGGGGTACTACGTGGTTCCCTTTCGTGGTTTAATTTTCCACTATGCATATTTTATATACTCCAATTCGCTCGGCATCGAGTCAGGTGGTGACCGCTTCACACATGGCCCATCTCCACCTAATTTTTCTCTGTTGTATTTTCCCATGGCAAAGCAGCTTGTTACACACACACACACAAAAAAAACAATGTTATTGGTCATGCATGTGCAAGTAGATAAGAATACTCGCACTGGCTCTAATTTTAGTGGCAAAATGCAAACATATGGTCGCCGTCTGGAGCAAACAAACTGCTACCGTGTTTTTCGGACGATACCTTTTTTCATAGTTTATCTGGTCCTAATACATGCACTCAGGTACCACTTTCTCAAAGTTGAAATATTAAGTTTAAAAGTACTATGAAATGGTGGCTTTGTCAAAAAATAAAAATGGCTGCAATAATGTAATTGATTTGGCACTCAAATCTGCCCCCAACCATTTCATAGTGATTCTACCCAAACACACTATTTTGTTGATGATCATATTTAGTGCCTTTTTAGTGCTGTGCCAGCTAGTAAATGTTGACAGAATGACAGAACTGTCACATTTCAACAAGAGAATAGAAAGCCAATGGATAGTATGCTAGCACACTGGATAAATCTGTCGATCATTCTGGGTCTGACATCATAATCTGTTTGGAGATTTTTAGTGGGTGTAGCCAAGGCAGTTGGGGAAGGATTGTTTTCCCCTTTATGATCTACAGTCATGTAAAAAAAAATTAGGACACCCCATTAAATATTCATTTCTTTGTTAAGAAATGTTCACATATCATTGTCTGATCTGTTTTTCTTTATCTCTGGAAAAGAGAGTAATTTAATTGGGAGTAAACAACAAAAATTAACATTGTTTTACTCATTAAACCAATTATTTCAACAAAAAAATGCATATTCTAACTGAGGAAAAAAGTAGGACACCCTACCACCTAATAGCTAGTGTTACCCTCTTTGGCTGAAATAACTTCAGTGAGACGCTTTTTTCAGTCTTTGACATCGGTCTAAAAAAAGTTTGCCCTCCTCCTCAACGCAGAATACTTTTAACAGTGAGATGCTTCAGGGGTTTCTTGCATGTATAGCCAATTTCAAGTCACCGTACAGCATCTCACTGGGATTAAGATCTGGGCTTTGACTCGGCCATTCCACGACTCTCCAGTTCTTCCTTTTCAGATCCTTTTTGGATTTACTGGTTTGTTTTGGGTCATTGTCATGTTGCAGGGTCCAGTTTCGCTTCAGCTTTAATTTTTTTTACAAATGATCTCACAGTTTCCTCAAGCACCCTCTGATAGACAATAGAATTCATGGTGGATTCTTGATGGTGAGTTGGCCAGGTCCTGCTTAAGCAAAGCATCCCCAAACCATGACAGTTCCACCTCCATGCTTCATAGTTGGTACGTTCTTTTCCTGGAATGCTTTTTTGGGTTTACACCAAACATGTCCTCTGTTTTGGTGTCCAAATAATTCAATTTTAGTCATCTGTCCGAAAAACATTATTCCAGAAGTCCTGGTCTTTGTTTGCATGCAAACTTCTGTCTGGCCTTCATGTTCTTCTTGGAGAGCAAAGGTTTCCTCCTTGCACACCTCCCATGAATGTTAAATTTGTGAATTCTCTTTCTGATTCTGGAGGCATGCACTTTCACATCAATAGTAGCAAGAGCCTGCTTTAGGTCCCGTGATGACATTTTAGGGTTTTTGGAGACTTCTTTTAGTATCTTGCAGTCTGCTCTTGGGGTGAACTTGCTTGGACGGCCAGACCTGGGCATGTTAGCAGTTGTTTTGAATGTCCTCCACTTTTTTAGACTATTTTTCAGATAGTGGAATGGCTGATTTTCTATTCCTTTGAGATCTTTTGAAATCACTTACCAGACTCATAAGCGTCTACAATCTTCTCTCTGAAGGCCTCAGACAGCTCCTTTGATCTCACAATGGTGTTTTCTCTCACTTCAACAGTCACTCACTGTTGAAAGTATTCTGCGAAAGACTGGTAGATGGCTACAAAAAGCATCTCACTGAAGTTATTTCAGCCAAAAGGGGTAACAGGGGTACTAGGTGGTAGGGTGTCTGAACTTTTTCCTCAATTTGAATATGCATTTTTGTTGATATATTTGGCTTAATGAGTAAAACAATGTTAATTTTTGTTGTTTACTCCCAATTAAATAACTTTCTTTTCCAGAGATAAAGAAAAACAAGATCAGACATTAATATGTGAACATTTTTGATAAAGAACTGAATATATCATGGGGTGTCCTGGAAATTAGAAACATCCATTCCATTTACTTTATGAACTTGTATGTGCAAATAGTGTGCGGACCGGTAAGCAGGGACAGTTTACGACCTGCTCTGCTCACACATTCTTACGTTTATTCCTAACCATAACAGCTGCAAACATCTCTTTGAATGTTGGCATTTATTTTGAATGGGTATAAAAGGAAGCTGGAGTTGTAGCCATCATACATGTTTTTGGCAACCCTTCAGAAGAGAGTTCAAGCAGTGAGTTAGACACAGAAGAGAGAAGGGAGTCATATATGAATGTGTACCAGCAGGTCGAAGAACCTGGACACATTTCAAAATAAAATTCAATAGCCTAAGCAATTAGTAGCTTGATCACCCACTTCATTAAAGTAGTCACAATAGCAGAATTAGCTTTCCAATGCACTTTTGGTAGCAAGCTCTTGTTCAGATTGACTCAGCTTGTTTCGTACTTCCGAAGGTAGAAGCTGTTGTTGTGGAATCTGATTCCTCTTTTATTTCTGGGAGAAAAGACAACCTTTTGGAAATTCTCTGAGAGAGGAAGCTGACAAGAGGTATCTGGCTAGATGACCTCAGTGGTACTTGTCCATTGTCATCTCCATGGCTGAGAAATGGTGAAGGACCTGCCCAGTCATTTGTTGTTATCTGCTGTTTTTGAAGTTTGCGTTTCTTCACAAAGATGATGACGATTCCAACGATCATCACCAAGAGAGCCGCGCCGATTAATCCCGCCACGACTTTACTGTGAATTGGTACATTATTGGATTGTTCTTTTGAGGTTTCTGGGATTTTATTTGGTTTGGTGATGTCTGTGCCTACTGAAGGTTTTAATGAGCCAGTAAGCTGTGTCGTAATCCCATCTGTATTTGTAGGTATATTTTTAACATATGAGGTGGAATATATTGTTGTCGTAGAAAGAAGGTTTGAGTCTGTAGATGAATGGATCATTTTAGTAGTAGAGGACAAGACGGTATGTTCTGTGTCCTGGCTTTGGGTGGATCTCTCTGGAGGTTCGGTGCGTGTCATTACTCTCGTGGTGTTTAGCATTGCTACAGCTAAATTACCATTTAGAAATGTTGTGAAGCTGGTTGTTGTTTCTTGAGGCACCTTGGTTTCTTCTGTGATATCGAGAGGAGACGTCTGGTCGTAATTGACAGTCTGTAGCTGGACACGAGTGATACTTTCTTTGATTTCGCCAGTTGTCACTTCAATTATTCTGTCCCCAGGGCCAACTGTGACTGCACAGCTTGTATTTAATTGCAATGTGAAAACCAGGATTATTATGAGGAAGATCATAGTTCCTGTTTGTCTTGTGCCTCTTGATGTGTCTTCGTAGCTGTAAATTACAGAAGACTATTAAATTTACATAACCTTATCATGTCATGAATAGGGGTGTGACAAAATATAGAAATGGTGATATATCGTGACACCTTGCATCCCAAAAGGTTATCGATATGCTCGTGCCAAGTATCGAGATATCATTTTAAAAAGGTGTCAAGTTGTTACCAAAATCTTCAACTATAATAGTGTCTCAGTTAACTCTATGGCTGCCATTAACGGAGCTAGACACACAATCAGTTAAGACCAGGAAGGGCGAATGAACGTTCGTTCATCAAAAACTCAAGCATTCACAGTGACTTTACGATTTTTGAGGCATTTACAGGTCACTACCTGTTGATGTTGAGGTTGAGTCTGCCTATTTATTCCCTGTTGATTTTGGGTTACATAACAGGAAGTGACCCATTAAATGCCCCCAAATCAAGAGGAGCTGACCCTGAAATGCCCCAAAGTCAGCAGGAAGTGACTGAAAATCAACAGGTAATGACCTGAAATGGCCCAAAATTACCTTACTGCCTGGCATTGGCTGCCCCTGATGGCCATATAAGTGGGAAGGGCCTGTTTGAAATGGGAGGGGTTTATTCGCTGTCACCCTCCCAGCTCAAATGGATTGGACTAGTCTACAAGTGATAAACTTACAGCAACAGGATGAAGATACAGTGGTATGAAAAAGTATCTGAACCTTTTGTGGTTTCTCACATTACTGCATAAAATCACCATCAAATGTGATCGGATCTTTGTCAAAATCACACAGATGTGAAAACAGTGCTTTAACTAAAACCACCCAAACATTTATAGATTTTCATATTTTAATGAGGCTAGCATGCAAACAATGACATAAGGGGGGAAATAAGTAAGTGAACCCTTTGCCTAAGGAGACTTTAAGAGCAATTGAAACAAATTTTTACCCAACAATTTAAGTCAGGTGTGTGCCCAATAACTGATGAGTGGTTTAAAGCTGCCCTGATCACTTTAAAACACACACCTGGTAAGAAATTCTCTTGATGTCTGAAGACCTGTGATCAAGGATTGTTGATCTGTATAAAGCTGGGAAAGGATACAAAACCATCTCTAAAAGTCTGGAGGTTCATCAATCGACAGTCAGAGAAGTTGTCTACAAATGGAGAGAGTTTAGCACTGTTGCTTCTCTCCCAAGTAGTGGCTGTCCACCAAAGATGACACCAAGAGTTCAGCACAGAATACTCAGAGAGGTACAAAAGAACCCTAGAGTGTCTGCTAAAGACTTACAGAAATCCCTGGCACAGTTCAATGTCTCTGTGCACACATCAACTATATGTAAAACTATGGCCAAGAATGGTGTTCATGGGAGGACTCCATAGAGGAAGCCACTGGCGTCTAAAAATAACTTTCTTTTGCACGTTTAATGTTCGCAAAAAGGCACTTGGACACTCCACAAGTTTTGGCAAAATATTTCGTGGACTGATGAAACCAAAATTGAATTGTTAAGGAGTATCGCACAACGTCATGTGTGGAGGGAAAATGGAACAGCTCACCAACATCAACACCTCATATCCACCGTGACGCATGGTGGAGGGAGCATCGTGATTTGGGGCTGATCTGCTTCCTCGGAGCCTGGACATCTTGCAATCATTAATGGAAAAATAAATTCTAAAGTTTATCAGGATGTTTTGCAGGAAAACCTGAGGCAGTCTGTCAGACAGTTAAAGCTAAAAAGAGGATGGATGCTGCAGCAAGACAATGATCCAAAACACAGAAGTGAAACAACTTCAGAATGATTTCAGAAGAACAAAATACACGTTTTGGATTGGCCAAGTCAAAGTCCAGACTTGAACCCCATTGAGATGCTGTGGCATGACCTAAAGACACTGATTCATGCCAGACATCCCAGGAATCTGACTGAACTACAGCAGTTATGTAGAGAACAATGGGCCAAGATTAGTCCGGTGGCCTATACTACGAACTGAGTTCAACCTCCCCAGAAGTAATCCAGTTTACCAGCGGGTAACCGGAGTTGACAAAACCTTTTTGTCTAGTTTGTGGTCAGTCGGTGCTACGACGCTGATTATGAGGTTGATTAGTCGAACCTGTGTCAACCCAGTCAGAGTTACTGCGCATTCACATAAAAGGGGGCGGAGACCAGAGTCAAACACTACTTGTGACGATGGCACGGGCACCTTACTTCACGGAGGAGGAATGCGCGATGATCATGCGGAGTTATGAGGAATTAAAATCCACCCTCACCGCGAAATCGAACATCGTTTCAGCGAGTAGAGCGCGACGGGTCTGTTGACAGCGAATTTACAGATCATGTGATTTGTGAATGCGTCAATATGCCAGTTTACTTATGTCCATGCAAGAAATAAAGCCTGCTGTCAGGACAATAAAATAAGATTTGGTACATTAACAGTAAAAAAAATATTTTATCGCGCATCACCACATGAAGCAGGATAATTGTATGTTTAGTCCCAGTGACTGTATGAATACGTATGTCCTTTTTTTTTTCCCCCTTAGTTTGGGCCTAAAAAATCAAGCCCGACCCGAGCCCGATCAATTAACTTGATTTGCAGGCCCGAGCCCGACCCGACCACCCCCCCCCCCCCTCCATAATTTTATGTTATCTTTGTGAGGACTCAGGAGAAGAAGGAAATGCGGGGATGCCATGCGTTGTTGCGTGAATTAAAGCCCGTCTTTTGTAACAAATTTTCACAGTTAAACAAGACTGTAAGATGAGTATTCAATAAACATTTATATCTTTTATATTTGTGCGTCTGTCCTATCAGTGGATTTGACATTTAATTTAATCTCTTCGAGTTGGCAGAAAAAAACGCAAGTTTTCTCAATGTTTACATAGTCTACATATTTCTATGATTATTATTAACTCATTTACCCAACGAAATAACGCTGGAAAAGTCCGTTAAATATATTTCTTGTATATGAGAGCAAAGCTCCGCATTCGTTTACATTCAGCAATTTCAACGATCAATTTGAAGCGTTTCCATACCCCACTTCGAATCGCACGGCATACAGTGTTCTTACGCAGATATTCAGCATCACCATTGGAATGCATATATTGTCCCTGGCGAAAGAGCGCACGGACAGGCACACAATCTGCCCGTTTGTGAGGGCCTGACTTCGGCGGGTTACATTATAGTGACGTCCGCCTCGATCAGTTGGCACAGGTAAAGAATTCCCTCAGCTGAAAATCTATATCTTTCATGGAGAACATCTTCCGGGTACGCCAGCGGATTCTGGCGGTCTCCAAAAACCCGTGCCCTCCGAAGAGAGCCCCGCGCGCCAATGTCGTATGGGTCGTCCAGGTACGCTGTCATTGTCAGGAGGACACGTCTGCAGAGGAGTGCTGTTTAAATATAGCGTGGTTAATTAGAATTCTGGGGTTAAGCAAGATCTAACTCTGAGACGACCAGGTTTGTCGTGTGGCGTGTGTTGCCATGGCAACACTTCTCGGTTCCAACATATCCACCTTTCGTAGTCTCGCTTAGCTGCGAACTTAGGTCGCACGTGATGAAGTTACTCTCGAAGTTACCCTGCTAAGCCAGAAAACTGGCTTCGTAGTATAGGCCACTGATCGATGTGCCAGACTGATCTGCTGCTAAAGGAATTGTCTTGTCAAAGTTATTGCTGCCAAAGGGGGTGGGCACAAAATATTAAATGTGATGGTTCACTTACTTAATTTTCCCCATTTCTGTTATTGTTTGCATACCACCCTCATTAAACTATGAAAACCTATAAATGTTTGGGTGGTTTTAGTTAAAGCAGACAATGTTTTTTAATCTGTGCGATTTTGACAAATCATTTGATGGTGATTTTATGCAGAAATGTGAGAAATTCCAAAAGGTTAAGATACTTTTTCATACAGTGATCCCTCGTTTTTCGCGGTTAATGGGGAGTTCAGATATAAGTCATTTAGATTGTCTTCCCATATGGTGTAAGAATTTAATTGACCCTACCAATATTAAGTGAATTCCCGGTCCATTTTTTCCCCTCAAACGCAGGTTTGATTGGCTGATGACTTACATTTATTTAAAATGTATTTTCTCCACTATTTATTTTAAAACATTTTTATTTGCAGCATATACAGACATTTTTTTTTCCTCAGATCATCATACGTCAATCATAATCGAGGTAAAAAGTTTTCGTTTTTTGTTGTCTGGCTGTGCTTGTGGACAAAAGCAGCAGCGTTTTACCTGAAGGAAGGCTCCATTTTTATTTATTTTGTTATACCCTTGACTAAGAAGTTTTTTTCAGATATATTTATTTAGACAAATTTGAATGGTCTTAAGACAAATGTTAATTTTTTGCATTCCTGGATAGTTAAGAGATTATAAACAAGTTTGTATTTATTTTGTATGTTAATATACAGGTAGTCCCCGGGTTACGACGTACTCGACTTATGCGATTTCGACTTAACGACGTCGGAGTCTCATCCGCCATTTTGTCTCCAGTTGTTTTTTTTTTTTTTTTTTTAAAGTCGAATAAACACTACCTTATTGTACCTCACAGTATCTTATTTTTTTACCTTTCTTTATTAATATGACACCTGTGTCCAGTCCCCATTAAACGTGAAGTTGTCTACAGACAGCAAACGAGGTAATAGTGCTTTTTGAAGCTTTTTACTTCCTTCACTTTTGACAATTGTAAAGCTGTAACACACCTATGTACACTTTTGTTCAAAACGACACGCATTTTAACAATAAAACTAGGGCTGTCAAAATTATCACGTTAACGCGCGGTAATTAATTTTTTAAATTAATCACGTTAAAATATTTGACGCAATTAACGCACATGTCCCGCTCAGAAAGTATTCTGCCTTTGGTAAGTTTTACAGCAAGACTTTTTGGGCTGTCCAACAGCGAACTCTTGTGGTCGCTTTGCGACATGGTTTATTGTTTTCTTTTCAGTTCATTATGGCTGCACGACGTCTCGGGCTGATAATGTTGTGCTTATATGATCCTTGGACAAGATTTGTCCGTAAGTATGGTTGTTGTAAAGAATGTACATATAATGTTAGTAAGTGAAATGTTATATTTTTTGTATGAGACGCTTTTTGTTTATGTTTAGTGAACCTGTATAGTGTGCTAAGCTAACGTTGCTAATGCAATGCTTGTGTACTTTTTTTTTGTAGTTTTACGACGGTCTAAAGAGGACAATGGTTTGAGGCCATTTTATTAATAAATCAGATGAAAAAGGAAGTCTAATTATTAAGGCGTCGTTCACTAGCTGTCTAGCTTTGGAAAAAGTAGACGCTTCGGAGTGAGGACAGCATAGACAGATATAAATGACAGTAGAGTGAAATGCCCACTACAGTCCTTTTGTACCGTATGTTGAATGTATATATCCATCTTGTGTCTTATCTTTCCATTCCAACAATTTATTTTACAGAATATATATATAATTTACAGAAAAATATGGCATATTTTATAGATGGTTTGAATTGCGATTAATTACGATTAATTAATTTTTAAGCTGTAATTAACTCGATTAAAAATTTTAATCGTTTGACAGCCCTAAATAAAACACTTGACACAAAACAATTGTTCAAATGTCCATCTAGTCTGATGAATATGTAAATTTAGTAGATCAAGTTAGCCTAATTTGCCTAACAAAAGTATGCTAGTTCAAACTTTATGAATGCTAACCTATTTAAAATTCTCATAGCAAATCGTTCACACATAACGCCAAAAACTGTAGCTTTGAACATAATTACAAAGTCATACATTAAAATTAGCTGAGGCAACTTACAGCCTGATGTGGGCCAAACCATAGCGCAGCTGTTTTTTATCCATGTCAAACGAGTCTGCTCCTCAATCATACAAGGTGGTAGTCCAGCCAGACCCAACGCTGCCACCTGACGGCAGTGTATCCTCCATCATTAACCAAAATACAATACCTTTGGGCTTTTTGGATCATTATTTTGAGATTTAAGGATACTTAAACGATTAATTCCGACTTACACGTAAATTCAGGTTACGTTGCCAGCGTAGGAATGGAACTTGTTCGTAACCCGGGGAATACCTGTAATTTCTTTTGTTCAAATATTGCAATTTAAATTTGCAAATAAAATCCACACATTTATTCTGAAAAATTTACAAAATGTTCCCTTAGTAGTTTTTGAAAACAAAGATTTGAATCGAACTGTGTATCACCTGAACCAGTACAGATGAAAGTTAGTAAAGGTAGTCCCTGGGTTATGATGGACCTGACTTATGTCATGTCAACTTTACGACCCCTAAGTCCTCTTTTTTTTTTTTTTGACTTTTGTTTTGTGATGCATGCTTTTATTTTGGCGCAGAAAGCGTAGTGCATAGAGTGCATGTAGACGCACCCACCCCACACACGCACACACAGAGCAGCTGAGTGACAGAGGTGACAACCTATGCTCACATTTGCTGCTTGTGAAGCATCCAGAGGCGAAGGCTGTATATAACCACTTTTGTTACTGTTTATTGTGCGTTTTCAATTGTGGTCGAATACTTGGGGCGAGTTTATGTGATTCTTTTTTATGACGTGCGGACGCTAACTGATACATGCTAATCGTTTCTTATTGCTGTATCAGCAGCTACTTATAAACACAAATTTGAATTGCTGTTATTGAAGATGAGACTGATTTGATTTAATTGTATTTTAGTTTCATTCTGCTAGTGTTGATATCATGAGCAGCTGAATAAAGTAGGCAAACCACACGGACGTCTGACATCGTCATTTCGGCCCTTAGCTCACTGTGTCTAGCTAGGACCTAGCTCCAACATGTTGGTGTGGACAGTACAATGACATATAATACATGTTTTTGGATATTTTTTTTTAATTTAGAGGTTGTTTAGAGGTATTTAAAGGGCTAATTCCGACTTGTGCGGATATTCGGGTTACATAGTCAGCACAGGGACGGAACTCGTTCGTACGCCAGGAACTACCTGTATACGTCAATACAGATTTGTTTTGCATTGATCATTTAACCTCTCAATTGTTTAGGTTCATATTCCTGAGAAATGTAGGTATGGCCCCTCGTTCACCCAATCTGTTTGGTCTTGTCCCCAGCAAAAAGTTTACATGCAGATTATGCTGTTATATCGTCCCTACCAGTGTTGAGACCCTTGTTTACTATTGAAACCTAATGCTTGTAAAATGACATTATATTTTGTTGGCGTTTGAGGTGCTCAGACTCTGTTTGAATATTGTCCTACAGGGGTAAAGCATTGACACACTACATTTGACTGATCATTTGATCTTGCACTTCCTAAGCACAGAATTGTTTAAAAGCCGAGGTGCAAAAGGAGGATGCATTGAGAATAATAAGTTTATATTAAATGTCTAAATATCATATAGCAAAACAATCATATTGCCAAACAACACAAATAATCTAGAAAAGCTTTTAGGTTTATTGGTTGGGAGTATGTATACTTTAAATTTAATCAAACACATACTCTTCACTACAGTAGAGTTTCTCCCAATAAGCAAATTGAGCAAAAAGTTGACAAATCATGCCTTTTCAGATAACTTCTCAAACATTCAGATTTCTAAAGCACACTAACCTTATCAGGAAGCAAGTACAGTCAGATAATATTTAAAGTGTTTCATTTCTTACCAATAAATGCAGATCGTCTTAAGAAAAGCAAGCTATTAACTGATGTCTTGAATTTCGAAAGACTGACTGATGCCCGTTTGACTTTCAGGAAGTGTTGTGAAACTAGTGTCAACGCAATACATTCCCAATGCATTTGTAAAATATAAAGGTTCATGTTTTACACCAAAACCTATTTATTTTAAATTATTAGAAATGCTGACCTTTAAGGACATAGGTCTGAATTTTAACTCTTAATAGACAACTGATTTTTACTATGTTGTTTAAAAAAAAAGAAAAAGAAAAAAAAAGCAGAACTTGACATTTCAATTTTAGGTCTGTAATTTTCCCAGATGCAAGTGTGTTAAAACTTTGCCCATTGATTGCATGTGAGACTCCAGTTCCTTTCAAATATGTTTATTGGTCATCAATACACTGTAAAACTAAAGTTCAAACAAAGATACAGAATAAGAAAATACATTTGCATTAGCAATGCTACATTGAGGCTAATGGCAAAAGACAATGTCTACTTGTACCAATTACTTTAGCCTGCTCATAAACCAATGACAGTCTTCTCCAAAACACAATCTTCACGGTTAAAAGGTGACACTTCAAACATTGGAATTAGCTGTTTTACAGCATTTATGGATGATGCTAAAAATGGGGAGAAAAAAAACGCATGGCATGCTTGAGGAAAATACATAGCACTTTTTTTGTAATACCGCGTGCATTTCTGGTGAACATTTATGTTCAACAAATGCATACGTGCAGTAATTCTCATATGTTTCAAATTAAGATTTCTAAAGGTTTTTCAAATGATACCCTATATGGAATATCTGATTGAAAAAAATTCAATCGGTGGGCTTCAAATTTGCTGTCATGCACAATTTGCAGGCCAAGAGGACAGTCATTCAGGATCAAATCAACATTTTTGGTGGGCTTAAATTGGCCAGAGAACATTTCCCACCTACTTCATATTCTACACTAGGCCAGCTTTCAAATGACACATTCATTGTGGGGGGAAAAAAATAGTAATATTGTTAATCTGTCCTCATACAGCACCCATTCATATTAAATAAATGTTTATTCTTAAATAAAACACCCATCTATATATATTTTTGACTATAATATCTTGTATCGGCAATAGTTCATGAGACAATATATTGCACACTAAAATTTGTTATCGTTACGGGTCTATTTCATGTCAACCTATTTCACTTGCAAGTGGAAAACTTAAAAGTTTAAGTTACATGAACTTATGCTAATAAAAGAATCTGAACTTTTAGCCAGATTGGCGGAATCACGCCAGCCGAACCGCCAAACTCGCGCTGGCGCAGCTCCAACGACCCAGGCTGGCGAGACTCCGACATACCGGCCAAAAGGTCAAACTCAGCGCATTCACCTTAGTATTAACCCCTTATACTGACTTTGAAAAGGCTTTGAAACAGAAGTTGACAATTTATTCAGGTCAATAGCGATCAAACGGCAAGGCAAAACAGCAACAGACCCAGGCGAGGTAACAGAATAGTTCCAGGGTCATTATATGGCAAGTCAACAAAAGGTTCCCTTGAAAACATGACAACGATTAGTGAAACGTTCAGTCTTTTTGAAGGCTCTCGTGGGGCGGGCCATGAGCAGGAAGAGGGGTGTGTTTGGGTCTTCTTCTGTTGCAGATTTGCGCGGTCAAGTTTGTGTGTCACCGTTGTTAGGTCATGGTTAATGAGGCAACAGATGTGGGAGGTTCAGCGTGCCTCACCATCTGTGAGGCACTGAGCTATCAAACTTGGAGTTCTTTTTGTTATCGGGTGTTGTGGTAGTACAGGACGTCCCGTTATTTGTTCTGGACTGTCCTGAAGAGCTGATTGCGGGATTTGGTGTTGTAGGCATGGGCTTATCGATGTCTCGCCTATCACCTAGTAGTCAGCGTCAATCTTGCTTAGTCAGCTGCATGGCACACGTTGGGCTTCCGTGGTCAGAAGGCGTCATGTATCTCTTATGCCCTATGTCAAATATAATCTGCTTGTTTCCCTAAACTATGATATAAATGCTATTTATTTTATATTGGGTACGTTAGAGTAGAGCAGGGCGGTAAACCGAAAATTTACCGTTACCGAAATTCTTCACGATGACCGACGTAATTTTGACCATGTCGGTAAATTCGGTAATTTAATAAAAGAAGAAAATATAGTGTTTTCATCCCGCTTTGACTCTGTGTTGTTCGGCTATGTTCATTCCCCTTTAAGAAAGCAGACAGTGCGC
This sequence comes from Corythoichthys intestinalis, assembly GCF_030265065.1. Lineage (NCBI taxonomy): Eukaryota > Metazoa > Chordata > Actinopteri > Syngnathiformes > Syngnathidae > Corythoichthys > Corythoichthys intestinalis. Next base: position 57,495,265 of record NC_080400.1, on the reverse strand, counting down.
TTACGTTTGGAGTCACATGGTTTTCAGGAAGCCAATCAAACAGAAGCCCGGTAGGCTAACGCTAGCAGCTAACGCTAGCGGCTAATGCTACAAGTAAACGGGATGAAGTCGGGCTTAAGTTAGCTTCGCCAAACTTTCACCCGACATTAGGTAAACTCTTGACGGGTTCCAGATGGGGATGGAAAAACCGAGGCTTTCTGAAACAATGAACCACTTTTAAGACAATTGCCCTAAATTGAATCACTGTTTGACACACTGCAAGAGCCCCATCTACTGGATAAACAGTGCACGTTTCTTTTTAAAAGTAAAGTTGACAAATTGCCTCAGCATTACATATCTTCAATAGAACTAAGTGGATGTCGTCTATTTCAACTAGGAGATCGTGTCGTTATTAAGTGTGATTTACACAATTAAAGTTGACCTCTTTAAGCCTGTGTCATCGCTTTTGTCTCTGAAGATGTGTTCAAAGCAGTATTTGTAATACACGACAGTGCTAGTCTTGTCTTTTCTGTCTCTTTTTTTGATTTGATTTTCATGCAAAATATGGTCTGCTATCATTTTTAAACTCCCTTGCTGTCGTATTTCATCGCACTTTTAAGGCCCCCATTGTAGGTCACATGTGACAATTGTATTTCTTTTTGCCAGCCCTTGTTCAAGGTACTAAACACACCTTGTTAAATTTCTGCTGAACTGGACAGACGTGAAAGTGACCTGAACAGTTTAGAAATATCACTTGAAATTTCCAGTCACTTCTTTCGGGCTTGAGCTTAGCAACTGATAATCACTCGCCTCAGTGTTGCCAGCTTTTACCCCTTGTTCAGTTTCTGCGCAAGTCACCAGCTCTTCCCTGGGCATTTCAAATTGAGTCTCCTCCTGTATTATGTTGTCTGTGCTCACCTCCTCCAGCATGACGCTGGTTTCGCACGGCCCAACCAGTCCGAACTCATGTGGGTTTGTGTCCCAGTAATCTGTACTACTCATTAAGTACATATTGGAATGGGAAGCTTGCGGAGCATAGAACTGGCGCCGAATGTGGTAGACTTGGCACGCCAATACCACAGTGGCAACCAACAGGCAAACGATGAGACCTCCTGCTGTACCTGAAGCAATTAGACCATTCTTGGTGTCAACAAAACAGTCCGCTGATGTACCATTGTTGTCTTTATCAGAAGGGTAGGTGGGTTCATCAGTAGTTTGATTGGGTGCCGTCGTCGCCGTAAAAAGGTCTGCGTTGATGTGACCGAGTAACAGCGTGGCAAACAGCCAGAAAGCAATCATTCTTGCCATTCTTTTCTGCAATTCGGAAATATGAATTAAATTGAATCTCAAAATTTCTTTCTAAATACAGTGGAACCTCAACATTTGAATTTAATTCGTTACAGGACCTGGTTTGTAAATTGAAATGGTCATATGTCAAGCGGGATTTTCCCATAAGAATAGAATATATACCGTAATTTTCGGACTATAAGCCGCAACTTTTTTTCCCCTCATTTTGAACCCTGCGGTTAACAATCCAGTGCTGCTTATTTGTGGATTCATTTGGATTAATAGGTAACATTTTATTTTTGGCCACTGCGCCATAAGACTGCTATAAATCCGTCACAATTATGACATGACACTATCATGGGCATTAATGAAGGCTTATGACTAGAGATGTCCCGATCACGTCATTTTCAAAGTATCGGAATCGGCAAAAAAATATCGGACATGCCTTTTTTAAATATATTTATATATATTTTAATTAAATCGTTTTCTAATTGTATTTAACATTACAGACATAATATGTTACACTCATGCAGAGTCTTTAGTTTAGGCTTAAGGTAGGGTTATCAAGTCTATCCCGATAGCGGCGGTAATTAATTTAAAAAAAAAAAAAAAAATCACGTTGAAATATTTAACGCAATTAATGAATGCCCTGGATGACCCACTCACACGTTGTCGTGCTCAATCTGTCATGGCGCCCTTCTACCTATAAAGAGAGCTAAAAGGCAGCGTAAAATGAGTAGAGTGAATTTTGGCAGCCTTTGGAGCCTTTCTTTATTTGGCTATAGCCTTACAATCCCTCACCCTACGATTAGAAATATCGTGAGAAGCTATGTGGGGAAGCAAGGTAATAACTGATCTTTTTCTTAACACCCTATTTTATTTCCCAACGCAGAGAAGATATATCAATTGGTAGCACTACGCACAGTCATGGTTCCACTTCTCATCATGCATTTGGGCAGAAGTTAAATGCCTGAATTATCATTTACTGAAAGCTCATAAAAATCCACTAGAGTGCAATATTTAGTCACAATCCTTTAAGAATTACAAGTTTTTCTATCCGTGGATCCCTCTCACAGAAAGAATGTTAATAAAGTAAATGCCATCTTGAGGATTTATTGTCATAATAAACAAATACAGTCCTTATGTACTGTATGTTGAATGTATATATTCGTCTGAGTTTTATTCATTTTTTTCTTAAAGCATTGCCAAAAATGCATATGATTAGGAAAAATTATCGGGAATGATTGGAATTGAATCGGGAGCAAAAAAAAGCAATTGGATCGGGAAATATCGGGATCGGCAGATACTCAAACTAAAACGATCGGGATCGGATCGGGAGCAAAAAAACATGATGGGAACAACCCTACCTATGACAGATGTCATCTGGCAAATTATGTCACTGACTCCATTTATGTCCAGCTTGGATCTTTTACTTCCATTCAAAAGTGAGATCATTTGCCAGATAACACTAAATGACATCCGTTATAAGGATTTATTAATGCTCATGACAGTGTCATGTCATAATTATGATTGTCTAATGACTGTTATGGTGCCACTGTCAAATAGTGTACCAAATACCATACCTAGCAATAAATCAAAACAACTGCAAAGTAACTGAATAAATAAATAGCACATAACATTAATTTTGATTGTTTTTTACATCTGTAATGCTGCAATGCATGCTAGAAGGCATGTTGCATGACAACAGTGTTGACAGCAGGTGGCAGCAGAAGTTGACTGTCTCTTCCAAGGGAGCAGTGTTGGCCAAATGAAGCTTCTTGAAGCAATGAAGCTTTGAACCAATTGGCTGCAAAGCTTCATGCTGGTTAATTTGGTCTTATGACAGTTTTATGATACCTCTGTCAAATAGTGTTACCAGTTAATATATTTTGGTGTAAATATCCCATAATACAGTGAGGACAGGTGTGGTTTATCGTCCAGTGCGGCTTATCTATGAACAAATGCTGTTTTCGTGTCAAATTAGGTGGGTGGCGGCTTTAGTCAGGTGTGCCTTATAGTCTGAAAATTACGGTATTTAAATACTTTGGACTACTGCAATGCATTTTATGTTGGTCTTTCCAGGTCCTCTGTTTTTTCTCAGATGTGAACATATCATCCTCATGCTATCAGTGCTCCACTGCCTTCCAGTTCATTTTAGAATTGATTTGAAACATTTACTGTTTGTTTTTAATTCTATTAATGTCCAGGCTCCTTCTTATTTGCTGGGGATTTTAACCCTCCGTAGCTGTGGCTCTTCGTTCTACCGGCCAGCTGCTGCTTCTTTTAATTTCTCTTTTCACGTTATGTTGTTGTTGGCGTCGACTACAGCGCACAGTAGCCTTGTCGTTGCATAAGTTTTGAAATAAACGATTAAAAACCTGACGATGCTGTCGACTTCCTTGCCGGTGTTACAATAATAATATGAACTAGCCCTGGAAGCAGGACTGAACGGGCCCTCGCACAATGTATCAACTCCCTTAATTTCATTGCTCTCTGTATGTATGTGCAAATTTTGGTGAGTTTTGGAGCATATTCAGGCCTTCAAATTGGCCATTTTCATTTGCCACAAAGAAGCCCTAACCCTAAACCCAAAAAAATGCTAGACTTTTGTACCCCGCCCAGGTCAGGCCCATGAATGACAACTCACCATTTTAATGACTTAACATCTCATATGTCTCATGAACAGTCTGACCAATTTTGAGGAGGATCCAACTAACTGCCTAGGCGCCATGGTCTGAAACGTGCACGCTGTTTTTCGACTAAAACTGCATGTTTAAATGCTCTCATAAATTCATATTTTGAGCATGCCGTCATATGTCGAGACAAATGATTAGTGAAATTTTTACGTCAGATGTCGAAAGGATCACATGTCGAGGTACCACTGTACAGTGTTTCCGAAACAGTTTTACAACTGTTGCGTCATATTGTGTCAAAAACCTACCGTAATTCCTGTGGGAGAGGACGAATGCACTTGAAGCAGTCGTGTTATGTTGAACACCTTGCTTTTGTAAGACAAATCTACCAACAAAAGACAGGAAAATATTTTGGTATTTCAACAATGTTTTTGTCAAATTTATATTGGTTCTACACACATTGTTCATTCACCACCCCAAAATACTGTGAAATCTAACAAAGTTTTTTTTTTTTTTTTTTTTTACGTTTTTTAGATTCAAAACTGGACAGATAAACGGAGACCTGCTCATCTACCATGTACTCCTGACCCTGAAACCTTATTATTCCAAACCCTATGAGATTGTGGTGGACCTAACCCACGTAGGCCCGAGCAACCGCTTCAAGACAGATTTTTTATCCAAGTGGTTTGTGGTCTTTCCCGGTTTTGCTTATGAAAACGTAGCCGCCGTCTATGTCTACAACTGCAATACTTGGGTGAGAGAGTACACTAAATACCATGAGCGGCTGCTGACTGGCTTAAAGGGCAGCAAACGGCTCCAGTTCATCGACTCTCCAGCTAAGCTAGCTGAGCACATTGAACCTGACCAACAGAAGCTACCTGCTGCCACACTATCTCTGGAGGAAGATCTCAAAGTGTTCCATAATGCACTGAAACTGGCTCACAAAGATACCAAAGTCTCAATAAAGGTCAGGGCTTTATCAGTAGTTATTTTGGATGTGCTGCAAACGCACAAAATCTACTCTTAACTACATTTGAAGGTTTATACTATACATTTTGTCAAACTAGTGTCTTTTCTTCTTTAACAGGTCGGCACAACAGCAGTGCAGGTGACCTCTGCTGAACGAACGCGTGTTCTCGGACAGCCCGTCTTCCTCAACGATGTCTACTATGCTTCGGAAATTGAAGAGATATGTCTTGTAGATGAGAGCCAGTTCACGCTCACGATGGCGAACCAGGGCACACCGCTTACTTTCATGCATCAGGAGTGTGATGCAATTGTTCAGTCAATTATTCATATTCGAACACGATGGGAGCTTTCGCAGCCTGACTCCATCCCTCAGCATACCAAGATACGACCCAAAGATGTTCCTGGCACACTGTTAAATATTGCTCTTCTCAACCTGGGAAGTTCTGACCCCAGTCTCAGGTAGGTTGTACAGACCAGTGTTGTTTTTGCCAGCCCTTTTAATTTTTGGGATGAAAACTTCTTAGTCTTGGTCATACTTTAGTCATTTCAAAATGTTTTCGTCTTTGTCTAGTTTTAGTTGACGAAATCTTATAAAAAATTTCGTCTAGTTTAAGGCAATGTCTACACTAGCACGAATAATGGCCTTAAACGTTTAATTAGTTGGACTATACGGAATGATGGCTACACTAGTATGCCTATTAATCTAGAGCTGGGAATCTTTGGGCACCTAACGATTCGATTACGATTCAGAGGCTCCGATTCGATTATAAAACGATTATTGATGCACCCCCTCCTTTTAATGTTTTGTACATTAGTTCCAAAATAGTTCATAAATCCTCTCAGGCAAAACCAAACTACTATTTCAGTATCAAGTTAACATATAACAGTAAACAAATATACAAAAATAACAGTAAATAAAATACTCCAGTCCCCATTCTGTATCAGCAGCTTTAAACTACATTCAATTAATTTAATGTTGTGAATCAACCGTTACAGTTGTTAAAATTGCTCCTGTTATTCCATAATTTCCCTTCTACTTTTGACATGTCAAAGTTTTAAAACTGTTTCATCATTTAAAGATAGATTCAAGACAAGATTTTGCCAATTTAGGAGTATTTTAGATAAAAAGTTAATTAGGTTCGCTACAAAAGAGCCTTCTAGAGAAATCTACTGCTTTAAGATGGCGGCTGTTTACTAACGCCGGCAAGTCTGTCATTTCGCTTCTCTGTTCAATAATACATGTTCCAACACCGCCGTCGTCTGTCATTTTGCATCTAGTTCTACATATGTATGATATCTACTGTAGCCGTATGTTTGTAGCAACTACTAACTGGGCGTTGTTTGTAGCGGCTGTTGGCCGCATTCAGGTATGATTGTTTTTTTTATCTAGCGGCATGAGTTGAACATGATATTTACTCTCGGTCCATTCCTCATTGCGTCCCAAAGACCGCGCCTACTGTGTTTTACTTTCGCTTTACCTGGTATAATTCAATAATCGGAATTTGGATGTTTGTGAATCGTTCTCGAATCTTCCACGGCCGAATCGCGAATAATCAAAGAATCGGAAATTTCGCACGCCTCTACTATTATCCAGATTACTTGTTACACGGATAATGTAGGCAGGTAATATTACCTGTCGCTTAATATGGACTCCTGTCACAATCTGATAGTAAGGAAGTGACGTCACTGCGTCGCCATTTTTAGTGCGGCATGACGGCTTCGTAAACATTGGAAGCAGACGATCACGACCTGGCATTCCTGCTCGTCTTTTCTTTTCCACACATTTTTCTTTTCTTGTCTCCCGCGTTGTCTCCTGGCTCCTCCCAACTCAATGCTGATCGAACGTGAGTATCTAAAAATGCGTAGAGGAAAATTAAACCCCGAAAAGTGACCTGCATGGTATCCCTAGTCAAAGAGGTACACAATCAGTTTTTTTCCCCTGCCTGTCAAAACTGTCACCACTTCCAGGATCGCCACTGTGATGCAAAAGCACTCCCGGTTGCGGCTTCCAGGAAATATACGCGGCGCCACACCATATGCTTCTATTTGTTATTTACCAAGTGGTGAGAGCGAAACTGAGTATCGATTCTAACATCCCAAGTAATGATGTCAGGCTTTCGTTGTTTTCTAAAGATTTATTTCAATCACAACTCTGTGACTGCTCGTAAAAACCTCTCCCTTCACTCTCGCTCCTGCGTGATGCGTTCAATTGCGTTCCCGAAAAAAACTGTGATCACAAAATAATGACAGGCTGGAAGGTGTAGTAATTTCTAAATTTGCCAACGGCAAGTAATGAGTTTCCAGTTCAGAGGTAAACTACGCGGGCGATGACTTAACTTATGAGGCTGTTCCTTTCTACTCATGCGTGGTTTGCGCAAATGCAGACATACCTTGCAGAAGCGGGGGGCCTTAAACGCACCTTAAACGTAACAGTGGACAGGTATAAAAAATATTTGGCAAAATACCCTGGAGAAAATTATCTGTCCTAGTGTAGACATAGTCTTAATCGACAGTTACTCAAAATAATTTCGTCTGTAAATTTTACATTCAAAGTTTTTGTCCAAAAAGGAAAAGCAGTGGGCCAACATTTTTTTCAGTTAAACCTATCTATAAGCCCCGAACTGTTTGTTAAAAAAATAATTTGTCCGGGCGTTTAACATCCTTTAGACTTACTGACCAGAAAAGCCAAGTGGCTCTGCTTTAGACTGGCCAGTTTTTTAAGAGGACACTCGCCATTCTGAAGCTAACGCCAATGCTATGCTAACACGTGGATTACATCAGAGCTGCCAACTTTTAGAGTGAACCTTGGAGAGAGATTTTGTTGGGGGTGACCAAAATTTTGCCCCGTACGCAGGCACACAAGTTGGTGGCTCAAATATCAGGGAATGAGAATTAATTTGGCGTTGTACCCATGTTGTGCCCTGCTTTCTGGTTTGTGGGGCCCAAAGCCATTGATGGGGCGGCTTGCTGAAGATCATGGGCAACATTGGTTACATTCTATGAAGCAAAGACATAGCTGATGGTCCACCGCCAGGACATTTTGGATTAATTTAATGTGATTTCCTTCCGTTTTTAAGCAATTTCCATTCAAGTGGATTGATTGACATTTTGATTGCAATGGTATTAATTGTTTTCTTAAGAGCACTTAATGATTTATGTTTAGGGAAAAATGACAAGATAAGTTAAGGAGAAATATTTTTCATTTTTCAAAGCCTCCCACCATACATTTCAGCTAACAAAGCAGCGGAACAAATAAAGTGCTTTACATTAGCCTTTTTAAGCAATACAAAAGATGAACAGATGATAAAAATAACTAAAAATTAGGTATGCAGATCAGCTGGTTAGTCTTTTTTTTTTCTATGACTTAGTCGGGCGTCACTGAACAATAGGCTTCACTGATTGGTGGACAATGCTATTCTCCGATTAGTTACTCGCAAGCTGGACGAAAAGACCGCTACTTCATGGATGCGCTCGTCAATCTTAGCACTCACTTGACAGATGCGCTTTTGAGTTTGCGCCCTAGCATCATGGATGGCCCGTTCTCGACACTCATCTTGCCATAGGAAAGCCACAAACACAAACAAAAGCACAAAGAATTGCGATAACTCACCCCGGTCCTCCATCTTTGTTTTGGTCGTTTCTTTCTTCTTCTACTTCTACTATGGCTGTGTTTAGGCCACTACATTTCACACTATTGTTTTGTTTGGTATTCCCCGCCCACCGAAACCCCGGCCCGCTTCAAGGGCCCTTGTCATGGAAAGAAATGAAGGAGTCTCGGCCCAAAATCAGATTGTTTTTTTTGTGTGAGAAATTGGATGTGTGGCGTGTGTGCGTGACAAAACAGGCAATTGCGTGTTTCTCACGCTCAAAGCGTGAGAGTTGGCAGCTATGATTACATTTAGCGTCTGATGATCACTCAGCACAAAACTGTAAAAGCTAAAGCAACATTGCATAGTCTTTCTTGCCAAGATAGGAAAACAAATCTTACCGTGTTTCCAAACAAGCAAGATGGAGTGACGAGTGTGAGGGAGATGCACAGCACATTTCACATAAGTGGCACAACCCAAACACTGCCACAATACAAGCTGACGTCGTGTATGAAAATTTCACGCTTGGTGAACATATTACCGAAACAATGTCGCATTTTCGTCTGTCTCGTCAGACAATACTGTCGTTTGTCTCGTTATGTTGTAGTCTCCCAAGCCACGTTTTTAGCTTGTCATCGTCATAAAAAAATTGCTCGGCGACAAAATGTTTCTGTTATCGTCATTGTTGACGAAAACAACACTGGTACAGACCAATTAGAATTCACAGCCATTTGTGTTCATTTTAGGGCGTTTACAGATTACTTTATGTTGATTTTGAGTCACTTCTTATTCATTTGGGGACATTCTTGAGTCAAATTACCTGTAAATGCCCCAAAATCAACAGGAAGTGTCCTGTAAATGCCCCAAAAGGAAAAGGAAAGACGGAAAATCAACAGGAAATGACATAAAATCCCTCAAAATTAACTCATTGCCTGGCATTGGCTGCCACTGACGCCCATATACATCCAGTCCGTCTGAAGTTCATTCATTCGCTGCCACACTCCCAGTTTAAATGGATTGGACTTCTACTAGGAAAAAACTCATTCTAATTCACAGCAAAAGAATGAAATTTGCTTGTTTTTTGGTTTATTAGTTGTTTTGTAAAATATCCTAGAATGATTTCCTTACCCGTGTATCGATAAATGTTGTATCGTCATATTCTAAGATCATCGTAATCGTGAGCGTTGTATCGTATTGTGCGGCACCCAGAGCTTCCCACCCCTATTGTGAAGGGCATTCCTGTCTAAATAAGATCATTGTAAATTGTTTTTAACACACATCACATGTCCATTCTTTTTCAGATCTGCAGCTTACAATCTTTTGTGCGCATTGACTTGCACCTTCAACCTAAAGATCGAAGGCCAGTTGTTGGAGACGTCGGGCCTATGCATTCCAGCCAACAACACTCTTTTCATAGTGTCTATTAGCAAGACCCTAGCCGCCAATGAACCCCATCTCACACTTGAATTTTTGGAAGAGTGTATCTCTGGCTTCAGCAAATCAAGTAAGTCGCCCAAAGGCGGCTATATCATGTCTTGTATGCAGAGGTGGGTAGAGTCGTCAAAAATGTTACTCAAATAAGAGTAGCGATACTTCAAAACAATGTTACGCAAGTACGACCAAAAAAAGTTTGTGAAAAGAATAATCAAGTAATGAGTAAGTGCTTCCAATGTCAGATTTTTTTTTAAACAATGTCATATTTTTGTCCTCAGCACAATATCATCTATACAAACTGTTATTATACCGTACAGTAACCTATTACTTGACTGTATTAAGTCAAAAATACACAAAAATAATCAGATTCCAACTAGAAAAATCCAGAGAAATGAAACATCCCTTGTTTTAAGAGCATGAGTGCCCTCTAGTGGAGAAAACTTTTCCTACCATGAAGTTAAAACGATCATATCTCCTGTTTTCCATGATCTTTGAGCGCCTTGAAAGGTGGAAAAGCGCTATATAAGTATAACACCATAACCATCTATCGGTGCCAAATAAAAACTGTGAGAGAGGTTGAAATTCGCGCTTTTGAGTAATGTTGATCACAGCTCTCTACGTCAAATAGTGCTTTAAAGCCACATGATTGAACAGGCCAGCGTGATCATAGGACTTCTGACTGCCAGCTTGTGTGTGGTCATATGATTGACTATATTGTTACGTCTGATTGGTATAATGGAGTGATATATTATTGTTGTGATGTCTCATTGGTGCATCTGGTAGAACCAGTGTGAGCATATCTGGCAAAATGCAGTATAATCTAATATGTAGTATGAAGAGGAAAAATGTAACAATTAGTGCTGCAATGATTAATTGATTAATTCGAGTAATTCAATTAGAAAAATTTTGAGTCCAATTTTGCTGCTTCGAACATTCGTTTAATTAAAGTGGCTTTGTAACAGTTTGTTTTGAAAATGTTGCATTTAGTTTTATTGATTTGGGTGGATAAACTTCCCACTAGGGGCAAAAGTGAATATGACATGTCTAAATGCCTGAATCCAACTGCTCCATGTTCAGACCAACACAAGGTTGTTGTTTTAGCTTAATATGGTTGTATATTCGTCATTCAATTTAAATGTATATTTAGTAGCCTTCTGTGGGAATACGTGTTTAAACAATTTATGAAAAGCATTGTGTAAAAAAAAAAAAAGAAAAAAAATGTTAGAATTCTGTAGTCTTAAAGCTAGCGGACTTTTGTTATGCAAGTTAGCCAGTTGTTCTTTGTTAGAGCATTTATTATTGTTTCAGGCTAAGCTCAGGTGTATTAATTTATTTTTAAATGCCTTCATTGCACTTGTGAAATGAAAGTACAATTTTGCATAGTTTGAAGACACACCCAGGTGTTTTATTTTGTATTCGCAATTAATGCTCTTTTGAAAGTGTAATCTTAGCAATCCAAAATAAATATTATTGCAAGCACAAACGCTTGTTTATTTGTTTAACGTCTCCTAAAAAATTTTCAGCAACGTATTAAATGGTCATAATCCAATTACTCGAATATTCAAACCAGCTGATTACGGAAAATAATCAATAGCTGCAGCCCTAGTAACGACTCTAGCGTAGCTCAACATAGCGGCGTAAGACTAGCGTTTCATCTTCAGAAATGTACTCAAGTAAAAGTAAAAAGTCTGGTGTAGTAAAACTACTCTTGAGGTTATATTTTTTCTGAAATGGTAAATTTAACGCTTTACTACCCACCTCTGAAAACAAGACCCAAAAATGCTCTTATGTAAGGAAGTTATGTTAACATGTTTATTGTTCTACAGGTATTGAGCTAAAGCATCTTTGTCTGGAATATATGACACCCTGGCTGCTAAATCTTGTCCGCTTTTGTAAACACAATGACGATGCTAAGCGGCAACGTGTCACTGCCATTTTAGACAAGCTCATCACCATGACAATCAATGAAAAGCAAATGTATCCATCTATTCAAGCTAAAATCTGGGGAAGCTTGGGCCAGGTGAGACAAGTGTACAGATGAACTGTGGAAATAATGGCATGTTTAAATGTCAACTTTGGGGATTTGATCTTAAATGGTCTTGTGTCCTTAGATTACAGATTTGTTGGACGTAGTGTTGGACAGCTTTATTAAGACCAGTGCCACAGGAGGCCTGGGTTCGATCAAGGCTGAAGTCATGGCTGATACTGCAGTTGCTTTGGCATCAGGAAATGTCAAATTGGTGTCCAGTAAGGTAAGGCTATCCGCCTTTAGCCTAAAATTACTTTTTTCAATTACTTTTTTCAATTACTCAATACTTTGTTACCGTACTTAAGTACATTTTTTTGTATCTGTACTAGTGTACAGATATGAAGTGGTACTTTTAACTGCACTACATTTTACAGCAGGTATCTGTACTTTTTACTCCTACTTTTCAAATTGTCGCCTGCATTACACATTACTTTTGTTTGTTGTCTTTTTTTCTCATTGTGAATTCATAGTTTCGTTTTCATGCCTCCGGCGCAATCAATAAGCCCCGTGCAACTATACCGTAACTGCTCACTAGAGGTAGCAACACTAGTACATGCAAGATTAGGCAGGTGAACAAGATATTGACCAATAGTAACCACCACACTCTTGTACAGTAGGTGGCAGTATGCACCTGATAGTTGCTTGCAATCCGCCACTAAGCTAAGTTTCAGAGTTTCTGAACTTGTTAAGCTTTTGTTTACAGTGCAGTCAATGCATTTTTTTGGTTATTTCTTTGAATATTGACTCGGATTTCTGTATGTATTTACTGTATATATAGTATATTCGTATATTACATTTTTGCATAGGGAGAAAATACGTTCACTTTTTACTTGTACCACTTTTAATTGAGTCATTCTGTCTTAGATACTTGTACTTGCACCTGTATCTGCACTTTTACTAAGTGTAAAAAAAAAAAAAAGTGAGTGCTTCTTCCATCACTGGTCATTGGAAGATTACGTCATCAATTTCAACCCCCCCCCCCCCCCCCCCCCCCCCAAAAAAAAAAAAATCCTGGCAAATGTTAATTGAATATTCACAAACATTAATCACAGGAAACTTGACTACGACTACAATTTTTCAGTCAACTGAAGTTGCCCATTGGATTATAGATGAAGCATTTTCAAAAACTAAGAACTCTTGTTACTTTTAGGAATGGAAGTTATGAATAAATTGTTGTATTAAGAATTGTTCTGTAAATGGTAAAAAAAAAATACTTACAACTTGAGGAAATAAATCCATGACATTCATAGCTGTAGCATTAGAGAAACAATCTCAACTTGCACGCTTCTGCATGTGATGCATCTCAATCAGGCCTGCGCCTCATAAACAAAAACAACACAAAGACCAAAACAATCGTAAAACCAAGCCCCGGCTCCTATTATTGTAAACACCAGCACTACCCTGAAAGAGGGCCATTGTTTCCACCATTTCATCAGAACATTCAGTGTTACACTTGGAGTCCTGATAATCTTGATTTTAAAAAAATACATACATTTCAGGCTGTTCAACCTACCCTTTATAGACTTTATGGCAATATTACTTTAGGTCGCCTTTTTTTTTTTTTTTTAACCGAACAGTTGAGTCTTTAAACTTATAAACCCCAGCTTTTGTCTGTCTTTTGGATGAAAACACTTATTAGTCTTAGTCATATTTTAGTTATTTCAAAATGTTTTTGTCGTCATCTAGTTTTAGTTGACGAAGTCTCAATACAAATTTCATCTTGATTTATTCCACAGTTACTTTGTCTGGAAAATTCAAAAGTCTTAGTCCAGAAATAAATAAAGCTTTCCAACTATTTCGAATGAGAATAGAACGATGAGCAAATATTGTTTTTTGTTATTATTATTATTATTACTCTTCTGAAGACGATACACAAGAAAGCCCGCCCGGCTCATATCATCAGACCATAGCACATGGTTCCAGTAATCCATGTGCTTCGTTGACATGTCTTCAGCAAACTGTTTGCGGGCTTTCTTGTGTACCGTCTTCAGAAGAGGCTTCCTTCTGGGGTGACAGCCATACACACCAATTTGATGTAGAGTGCGTCGTATGGTCGAAGGACTAACTGGCTGACCCCCCCCCCACCACCACCACCACCTACCTCTTCAATCTCTGCAGCAATGCTGACAGCACTCCTATAACGAGTCACTTGACATTTTGGAGGGAAAGTGAGAAGCAGTACTCAATTTGTACATTTAGGGGTGTAGTTTCTAAGGGCTCACTTTTGTTGCCAGGGGTTTAGATAGTAATGGTTATGTTTTTAGTTATTTTGAGGGGAAAATAAATTAACTCTATTATATAAGCTGCAAACAGACTACTTTTCATCGTGTCAAAGTGTCATTTTGTGAAGTGTTGTCCCATGAAAAGATGTACTTGAATATCTGCAGAAATGTGAGGGGTAGACTCACTTTTGTTATACACTGTAAATCAACTTTTTTTGGTCAATTTATTTAGTTTTCGGTATACTGCGTTTTCAAGTTGTAACGTGCCCAAGAACAAATCTTATTTTGAAACTGGGTTCTGCAAAAATATGCTACACCGCGAAACGTCCTACCAATGCCCGGTGCGCTTGCGCACGCATGCGCAGATCAGTTGCAAGCTGCTAGTACTTATTATTTTCGTTTTTATTGAGTCTTTTTATACCTTTCCATTGCCTCAAAATTCATTTGGTGTGTGTTTTCCTCTGATAGCTTTTAAGCATTGTGTTTTCTTGTGGTAGCTTTAAAGCAGAGGCTTTATCTCGACCACATTAGTCACATAGTGTATTTAAACCACCCTTATTTTATATTATAAGTATTTTCATAAGGCATTTTAGTATGTACTTCCTGTATGCATCTAAACAAAAAAGCTGAAAGCGCACAGAAGTGCTTCAGCAGGGGTCGCATTAACCGAATATTTTCCGTCGTTGACCGGTTTTTTAAAACGGTGACTGAAAAAACTGAAGTCCATCCGTCATTTTGACAGGTTACAATTCACACCCCAGACCACAGGGTGGCAAGTGAGCATATTAATTAGCTATTGTCTCTCTTGATGCATGACGTCGTTGGCCTTACTCGGAAAAATGTCAAGGCAACTGAGTGTTTGCCTGCCACGGCCAGACTGTTCCCCCTGTATTTTTCTAACACTGAGAGAAAAGTCTGGGACACAGAGTGGGTACAAAATCAATCGACAAATCAGATTTGTTTATTTGCGTGACGTGTTCTTCACGAGCAACGTCACTCTTGCGCGCCGAAAGTCGTCTCTACAACAACACGGATGGCGGGAGAGCCGAGAATATGTTCCAATCCGCGGTAAATTCAGTTTTAAATGAGCTAAAACACATCGACACGAGACATTGACAACGGTCTGTCTCGCGCTAGCCATGTTGAATAAACTCCGTTTTCCTCGTATGTTTGCTTCCGCGCGCAAGTCCCTCGTCCTGCCCTCGTCGCTTTGCTAACGGAACGTCTGCCCGTCGCTGATTGGTGCACTCCGCTGTCTGTTTGCCTCTTGTTAAGCTTGTTCGGACAGACTATTAATTAAAAATGAATGAAAACTAAATACAATTGAATATGTCATTATTATCATTTTAAAAATGTAAGTGACGGGTAAAAATAGATTATGACCGGATTTTTAAGACACTGTCAGTCAAAATGACAGACAACGAAAAAGTCTAGCGCAACCTCTGTGCTTAAGGTGTCAAATTCGCTATTGATAGACGTTTCGCCTCTGTAGATATTTTGCCAGAACAACGGTATTAACAAGGAACATTTGTAGCAGACAAAATTCTTAAGAGCAAGATTTGTTTGTGTAAAAACAATGTGAGCATTGAACTGCTCAAAAGAAGTGAACCCTTTATAAGAGGAACAATTTTATTAAGTTCTTTACAAAGCTGCTCACGCCCACGTCACACCGGCAAAGCATGCAGAAACCGTGGAACGAGTCTCGACTGCTTTTGGCGAGGAAATCGTGCTCTTTCGTCCATTCAATGTTAAAAGAAGTCCACCATTTTAGCATGTTAGCTGGCACGGTTGTAAAATGTCGGCGAGGCAAATATGTCGTCAGATAGCTACACGTGAAGCTTTGTTTACATTTTATTGTATTTGATATAGGATGTCTATAACTGAAGCCACTCTTGGCCAACCACAGACCAGTTGTGACAACTTTGGGGCTGAGGTGCGTCACATAAACTGAGCCGTGGCTCATTTTCTTTAAAATTGGTTGTGCCGAACACATCGCTATAAAGTTTAGGTAGTGCCCGTCCTTAAACCAGACAGGTGGTCACTTGTCACCCTACTTACTGACCAGAAAAGCTAAGTGACTCTGCTTTAGACCAGCCAGTGTTTTAAGAGGACGTTCGCAATTTTTAAGCTAATGCTAACGTGAATGCTACTTAAATGGTAGCAGTTACATTTAGCGTCTGATGATCACTCAGCAGAGACCTTTAGAGGCTAAAGAAACATTGCATATTCTTTCTTGCCAAGATAATAAAACAAATCTTACCGTGTTTGCAAATAAGCAAGATGGCACGCAGCCTAGCTTGTGACATCCTAAACTACGGTCAGGAGGGAGAGGCGCAGCACATCTCACATGAGTGACACGACCCAAACACTGCCATGATGCAAGCTGACGGACTCCGAATACAATGTGAAAATGTCACGCATTCTGAACCGATGACAGAAACCATGTTGCATTTTCGTCTCGTAGTAGTCTCGTCAGACGAAAACTGGCCATCATCTAGTCTCGCAAGCCACGTTTTTAGCGCGTCATCGTCATGAAAAGATTGTTTGCCGACAAAATATTTTCGTTATCGTCATTGTTGACGAAAACAACACTGGCTCCAATCCTTTTGAATTGGGAGGTCTGGCGCCCAAATTATTTTGCATATTACATTTATGTTAGATAATTATGTGAGATCTCATTATTACAGACAGTAGGTTCTCACTGCTGTCTTATTTTGATTCTTGATCACAGGTGGAAAAAAAAGACTGATTTGATGATTAGTTTTCCAGGTGACCAAGTTCGATAAAAAGGACTTGAGATGGCTATTGTACATTATCAAGCAAGACCAGCAAGGTCTTTGAAGGTCTTTCTGCTTTTGAAACACATTAAATACTTGCGCTTTTCTCAAGGAATGAAGACACCTAAGTGCAAACTTATCAAAAGATTTACTTTTACATTTTTAGTGTACAAGTAGTTTTGTTTCTGGTAGTTCTGCAACAATGAATCGATTATATCAAGTAATTGGATTAGAAAAAAATCTTCAAATTCAATTTCCAATCTTCAATGATTTGTTTCATCAGAGTGGCGTTGTGGAGGTTTATTTTGAAAGTGTTTGATTTAGTTTTATTGATTTGGGAGGATATACTGCCTTCTAGTGGCAACAGTGATTATTACATGTTTTTTTGTGGAGCTACTATGTTTAAGCATTTGTAATTTAATGTAGAGATATATGTTTGAATGATTTGTTAGGACAATTGTGGAATATAACATTAGCATTTTATAGCATTTAAGCTAGCAGACTTTTGCTATGCAAGCTAAAGCCTGCAAACCGTTTGCTGAAGACATGTCAACAAAGCACATGGATTACTGGAACCATGTCCTATGGTCTGATGAGACGGCCGAGCTTTCTTGTGTACCATCTTCAGAAGAGGCTTCCTGCTGGGGTGACAGCCATGCACACCAATTTGATGTAGAGTGTGGCGTATGGTCTGAGCACTAACAGGCTGACCCCCCACCTCTTCAATCTCTGCAGCAATGTTGACAGCACTCCTGTAACGAGTCACATGACATTTTGGAGGGAAAATGACAAGCAGTACTCAATTTGGACATTAATGGATGTACGTAGTTTCTAAGGGGTGTACTCACTTTTGTTGCCAGGGGTTTAGATATTAATGGCTATATTTTGGGTTATTTTGAGGGGAAAATAAATTAACTCTATTATATACGCTGCACACAGACTACCTATCTGCAGAAATGCGAGGGGTGTACTCACTTTTGTGATACACTGTAACGCCACAAACTGTAGCTCTAATCTTGATTACAAATGCATACATAGGGTTTCCCTTAGGGTTTTTTGAAGCTGTGGTGGTGGGCTGCATCGGAGCCGGACAGCCTCACCATGTCGTGCCACGCCGAAATTGCGTCATATCATGACAAATGACTTTTTTTTCATATTTTTTCCCCAAGAAGAACCATGACAAAGATCTACTTGAAATATTTCATTAGCCAGCCTAAGGTCGTAGCTCTCAGCTACGGTACATGTACGTAAAATGCATAGTTGATTACAGCTACATTACCCTACGTAATAATATTTTTTTTCTCGTAGCAATAGTATGACTTACATCTCGTAGTCCTTCTTTTTCCTTTTATTTGGCCCTAATACGTACTACATTACCACAACAACAATAGTCCTTCTGTTAACGGACCCAATTCAAGGAGTAGGGGGAAATTCTGATAGACTTGTAGAGTTTTACTAGTTTCGGTAAGAAGGTGAATAGTTTTTTATTGGTGTTCGTGAATTACATATCACACAAAGGCACATCGAGGTACCATTAACTTAACAATGAGAGGTATGAGAGTCATTTTGAAAAAAAAGGGGCGTTTATCAAAGTTTAGTCAACCGTGATTGCTTATATCCGTCTGCCGAAACAGCCTGAGAGCACAGATATAAGTACACCTGCCCCTCTGCTATTGGATGCATTGTTGACGTTAGCGCGGCGGCGTTCTGTAAATAGAGCAAGGCTCTATTTTGGGCCCAGCCTCTCGGCGCAAATTCATTCAAACTTGGCCTTCTGTCCAAGACTCACTTTCGTTGAAAAGTCTGATCCAAACTACTGTAATTCCCCGGGTATGGGGAAGACGGAGAGGAGTTGGTATTTTCTTACCCACTTTATTGTGGCAAAATTAATAAAGAAAAACAAAAACAAAATAACAGCGGGCTGCCACGACATTCGACCGCTAACTCTCCCTATCTCGCCCGTTCTCCCATTCTTCCTACTCGCTTCCCTCCTACGTATCAGCTCCCCAGATCGATTGTCTTTTAAGGGGGCCGCGGCAGTGACAGACATTACAATACACAATGAATAGATTGCTGCTGAACCCTTCACACTAGGCTGCCGCTAGTTTGAAACTGCTTAAAAATTCTTTTTTTTTTTTTTTTTTTTAAATAAAAAAAAGTCATTTGCAAGGCATGGCGGCTTTTATTTTGGTGTGGCGGTGAGCCAAAATCTTGTATACGTGGTGGAAACCCTGCATACACAAACATATATTAGATGAATCAATTTACAGCCTAATGTGGGCCAAACCAGAGCGTAGCTGTCCTTATAGCCATGTCACCCAAGTCTGCTCCTCAGGCAATACAAGGTGAGAGTCCAGCCAGACCCAACGTTGCCACCAGAGGGCAGTGTATCCTCCACTAATATATAAAATACAATACCTTTGGGCTTTTTGGACAGTTATAATGAGATTTAGGGGTACTTAAAGGGATTATTCTGATTGACGTGGAAATTCAGGTTACGTTGCCAGCATAGGAACGGAACTCGTTCATAACCCGGGGACTAGCTGTCGGTAAATCATCGATGGCTGCAACTATAATTTCTGGAATGCTTCTTTTACAATCTATTTACAATTCATTCATTGTCCAAGAAGCAACAAATTATTTTGATGAAGGGGTGTTTGTATGATTTTTTTTTTCTGTGACAGGTCATTGGTCGAATGTGCAAGATCATCGACAAAACCTGCTTGTCACCAACACCGACTCTGGAGCAGCACCTGATGTGGGATGACATCGCCATTCTGGCCCGCTATATGCTAATGCTTTCTTTCAACAACTCTTTGGACGTCGCTGCCCATCTGCCGTACCTGTTTCATGTTGTCACGCTCCTGGTGGCCACGGGGCCGCTGTCACTCAGGGCTTCCACCCACGGATTAGTTATCAACATCATTCATTCCCTGTGCACTTGTTCTCAGCTTAACTTCAGAGGTGAGGACTAAATGTGATTGGTTTGTCCTAGACAATGTCATTTGAATGATATACATGGACCTAGAATTACATTTTTGAAATTAATTTCCTTGTTTTTGAATGATTTCAGAGGAGACAAAACAGGTATTGCGGTTAAGTCTGACAGAGTTCTCCTTGCCCAAGTTTTACTTGCTCTTTGGGATCAGCAAAGTCAAGTCAGCAGCTGTCATTGCCTTCCGGTCCAGCTACAGAGACCGCTCCTTCTCCCCGGGCTCTTACGAAAGGGAGACTTTTGCTCTTTCTTCCCTGGAGACGGTCACCGAAGCTTTACTAGAAATCATGGAGGTCGGTCATTTTACCACAACAGTGATCGTATTTTAGAATTGTTCACCTTATGCAGTGCAGTGAAAAAGTACCTGCTCCCTCCCTTTAATTATTTTGTGGGTTTTTTTTTGTTTTGTTTTGCAGTTTCCCTTATATTAATGTTTAGGATCATCTATTGATCCCGTACCTTTCAAGTTTATTATTTAATATTTGATGATTGACAGTATGAAATGCTTTCTTAATATCTACAAATATTCCAACTGAATGTAGTTTGAGATCACTAACATTAGTAATATCCTCAGCTGATTCTATTAAGGCTAGTGATGTAGAACTGTTTGACCTAAATCTATCCTTACTGTCAAAGAGTAAGTTATATTTACTGTATTTATGAACTAATCTGTTGATTAGGGCTGCAACTAACAATTTTTTAAATTATCGATTAATCGGACGGTTAATTAAACAATCGTTTAATCGGATAAATGTCACTTTTTTCAATTACCTCAACAATTTCTCTTTCACAGCATTCTTTTTTATCACGATAGCAATATGCCACGATATACCGTATTTTCCACACTATGAGGTGCACCTAAAAGCCTTCAATTTTCTCTAAAGCCAACAGTGTGCCTTATTATCCAATGCGCCTTATATATGGATTAATATTGGGTAATCATGACAGGACATTCTCTTTAGGGTCTTTTCATCAAGTGGATGCATAACACAACCTCAACTACTACTACTACTACTACTGCTACTACTGGTACTGTGCCTTATAAAGCGGTGCGCCCTATACAGGTATATGAAAACAGTTTTAAAATAGGTCATTCATTGAAGGTGCGCGTTATACTCTGTTGCGCCTTATAGTGCAGAAACAGTCATGTATTTTTTAATCATTTGAAAAAAAAAAAACATATAACATACTCAGAGGTTGCGCTGGACATTTTCGTTGTCTGTCATTTTGACTGACAGGGTCATAAAAATCCCGTCATAATCTATTTTTACCCGTCACTTAATTTTTTAAAATGATAATGATGACATATTCAATAGTATTTAGTTTTCATTCATTTTTAATTAATATTGTAACGCTTGCTTGGCGGCGAAAAATTACACGGAAGTCGTGGTATTTTTCTCCCTCTTTTTACTCTGCTTACCGCCAACAACACCAAAAAAAACAACAACTCCGCCCCCAAAGAAAAAGGGGCAACTATATAGACCCCAATCACCAACGTCACACAATGATCTTAATTGTGGTTGTCAGCCCAAAATCTTCTAAATATATATTAAATGCATCTTACCAGATATAAAATGACTACTACATAGTCTGTGGTGATCGTTTGGTGCCCAGATTTCTTGTCGAATTACAGCAGTCCATCTCGCTCTCCTCTTCGGGTCTCTCAGAATACGGTAGAACTTCAAGTCTCTCCGTCTATCTTCTCTGTTACTGCAACCAACCGCCACACACGCCTTCACCATTTTGATTATTAATGTTAACGAGCAGAAAAACACACCGTAATAGGAGGCATGTACGTAGCGGTAATGTGTAAACACGACGAGCTGACACACAATATGGCGGCTCCAGTCAGGGGGGCGGAGTTGTGACGTCATGTGATTGGGGTGTATACACAGGCGGCAATCTAGTCCACCAATTGGATGACGCGCTGGCACACCGGGTGCACCAATAACAACCTCGCGTTGATGTGTCAATCATGGTGCCGCCGCCAGACCCCGGTGACGCTACAATATTCTGACAGAATAGCCAACGACGTCATGCATTAAGAGAGACAATAGCTAATTAATATGCTCACTCGCCACCTTTGGTCTAGGGTGTGAATTGCAACCTGTCAAAATGACGGACGGACTTCAGTTTTTTCCGTCACCATTTTAAAAAACCGGTCAACGACGGAAAATATTCGGTTAACGCGACCCCTGAACATACTATTACAGCTTTCCACCCTCAATTTTTCTCATTCTTATTTGCCACACAGATAAATGCATGGAGACAATATTATGCAAGTATTATCGTAGTGAGTTTCAACTTTTTTTTTTTTTTAACAATGCGCTTAACAAATTATTCAAACACATATTCCCACCAATGCGTACGAATGCGTACAAAAAAAAATATTAGCTCAAACAAAGACTTACCTTATGTTGGTCTTGACAGGAAGAAGCTGGATTCAGCCATGTTAAATGAGTTTTGTCATATTCACTGTTGCCACTAGAGGACAAGTGTATCCACCCAAACAATAAAACTAAACGCAAACACTTTCAATACAAAAAATTGCAATGTCACTCTAATTAAACAAAACCTCGAAGCAGCAAAATCTGATTCAAAGCTTTTTTCTCATCGAATTACTCATGTTAATCGATTAATCGTTGCAGCACTATTCAAGACCACTTGAAGGCGCTATACAGCAAATTAACCAACATAGAACGTTGACCAAATTGGCTGCAGAGCAAAATATGTCAATAATATTGTAAAATGAAATGTTCAAAGTTCATGTTGTGTGATAAAAGTTTCTTCAGTTACTGTTCATATGTTGCATTACTTGCTTGTTATGCTATTTAGTTTGCTTGTATGTGATCATTTTAGTTTTGTTGTAAAACCATGAATTGGATTGACATTTGGTTTAATGACATGCTATTATTTCTGTCGGTCTGTTGTGAGGTGAATGTTATATTTGAAGGAATCTAGGGGTCGTAGGGGCTGCAGCCTTGTACATTTACTTTCTGCCTAACACATCACGATATTCTCGATAAGAGTAAGTTAAGATAATGACAATATGTCATTTTATATCATTTTGATAATGTATATTGTACGTCACTTTTTGTCATATATGATCTTAAACATTCCGATGGGAAGAGGATGAAAATAATACCCCTAGGAATTGGAGAATACTTTTTCATGGCTCTGTATATTTCTCAACATTCTTGTTTTGAGATTTTTAATTAAATCCTTTTTCCAGGCTTGTATGAGGGACATCCCAGCCTGTAAGTGGTTGGACCAGTGGACAGAGCTTGCACAGAAGTATGGGAAGCTTGTTCAAATTACATTGTAAGCATGATTGCTTGAATGTCTGATGCAAAATGTACTTGCTTACTAGGTTTGCCTTCCAGTACAACCCGTCTCTCCAGCCCAGAGCCCTTGTGGTGTTTGGTTGCATCAGTAAGAGAGTCAGCCACGGGCAGATCAAGCAGATTATTCGAATCCTCAGCAAGGCCAGCCCTCTTCTCAGCATCGACCGGGTAAGAAGGAACACCAACTTGCCATTAGGGGGTGGGAAGCTCTGGGTAGCTCACAGTACGGTACGATTTGCGATACAATTCAATACAATTATCAAATTACATCTAATCAACAGCAGTGAAATGTAACTACTTTTTACGTTTTAGTAGACGTCCAAACCATTTGAAGTGGCAGGGTGGCAGTGAATAAAAATAGCAGGGCCGAGAACCAAAGTGGTATTTGCCATGTGGCAAAATGGATTTTGCCATGTGGCATTTTTTTTTTGCTATGTGGCAAAATGGATTTTGGTTTGTCGCATTTTTGGGGGGTATATGGCAGTTTTGAAGGCCATGCACGTCCAAATTTTCCATTCATATGAAATGGCAGAAAAACGTGTGGCTGTGATTTTTGACCATACGCTTAGCATTACAGCGCATTGACATTCAACTGGCAACCAAGTCAGGCTATGCCATTGACCGCTATGCACGTCCAAATTTTCCAAAATCCAAATCCATATTGCCACATACCAAAAAAAAAAGATGCCACATGTCAAAATCCATTTTGCCATATGGCAAAAAAATGCTACATGGCAAAATTAATTTTGCCACATGGTTAAAAAAAATGCCACATGGCAAAATCCATTTTGCCACATGGCAAATACCACTTTTGGTTCTCACTGTCCCTCAAAATATGCTCGCTCACTTTCATCTCTCCCACGGATTGGGCATCTATGGCCCAATGGTGCCCAGTGACTTAATTTTGAGTTATTTCAGGTCATTTCTTGTTGATTTTCAGTCACCTTATGTTTATTTTTTGGGCATTTACATGCCACTTCGTGTTGATTTTGGGTACTGAACAGGAAGTGACCCGGGAATGTCCCAAAATAAATAGGAAGTGACTCAAAATCAACCAGCAAATGCCCTAAAATGAACAAGAAGTGGCCTGTAAATGCCCCTCAATGCCCCTCTGGTTTCAGTGCCATTGACGGCGCAAGTTATCCAATTCATTTGAATTGGGGGAGGGAGGGTGTGAATGAACGAATAAATGGCACTATTCTAGTTAACAGGCACTATTCTAGTGGAATGTTTTGCTAGCAACCTTTCTGTTCCTTCTGTTCCTTTTTTTTTTTTTTTGCACAAACACAGTAGCACTTTTTAAAACGACATCGATTCTTGGCAGGACCATATTGATGAACTTATGGGATCGCGATACATTACCATTTCGATATATTCACACACCCCAACTTTTCATAACATTTAATTAGTTGGCTTTTCGCTCTGCAAAAGGGACCTTTTTTCATTCTGTATTTTTCACATTCATAGGGTCTTGAGAGCTGTCTAAAGGGGCCTGACAATTACAACAGCCAAGTATTGATAGAGGCTACGGTCATTGCGCTGACCAAGCTGCAGCCTCTACTCAGCAAGGTACATCTTTTGTGATGTTTGATGTTCCACTTTAAAATCTTGTTGGGTGACCGCTGCTTTAAAGTGACTTTTCCCCAAAGCAAATATGGATTATTTGAAAGAGTTTATTTCCAGTGGTTCAGTTAGTAATTTATTTTGCGTCTGACCACAGGAGTCTCCCATGCATAAAGCACTGTTTTGGGTGGCCGTTGCTGTTCTACAATTGGATGAAGTAAACCTTTACTCTGCTGGGACTGCTTTGCTGGAGCAGAACCTCCACACGCTAGACACAATGTGTGTCTTTAATGACAAGGTAAAAAAATTTTTTTTTTTTAATGTGAGCCACAAGGAAAGACTAGGAGGGACCATCTGGTCGCTGCCAACCCGTCCCAGTCAAAATGGATTTGATGTTTATCGTCTTCACTGGCAGTCGATGCTTTAGTTGGAAGCACCGTATGTTTTTGTTTTTTCCCCCGCTTCAGAGTCCGGAAGAGGTGTTCATGGAGGTCAGGCGTCCTTTGGAATGGCACTGTAAACAGATGGATCACTTTGTGGGCCTCAACTTTAGTGCCAACTTCAACTTTGCACTTGTGGGCCACTTACTCAAAGGTAATGACTCTCACAGATGTGGTCAAAAATGGTGTTTGTGGCCAGGTGTATCCCATAATTAGGCTCAGAGTTAAGGGTATTTAATTTTTAAAAAACTTTTTAAAAATTTAAGCAGTCGTTCTCAATGGGTTTACTCCAATTCCTATGTTCAAAAATAATGTGGCTTTCCAATAGGGCTGTACGATTTTGCCTAACAAGAAAATCCTGATTATTTTCTCTCAAACACGATTTTCTTAGATCGATTACGATCATGGCAACATAAAAATAACAACAAATTAAGTATACGAAATGTATTCAATTTAAACTTATTTTTTCTTTATTTGAACTGAAAGTGCCAGTGAATTTAACTCTGGTAATACTAGGATTGGGCATCGAGCATCGATGGGATCCGGGACTAACACTCTGATGCTCCCGGAACCGTTTAAATTTTAAAATTTCGATTCCATGTTTCAGTGTTCTGACTGGCCTTTTTTTGTTTGTTTTGCTACACTAGGATTTGTTCCATCCCATTAGTTGGAGCTCAATAACATGTAAAAATGTCTGCAGCATAAGACACTCTGAAACATAGGCAAAAGAATATGTGTAAATGTTTTCTCCGTGAGCTTCTGAGAAAAAAAACATCTTTGTGAAAGTGGACTCCTGTGGAAAGAAACTTCATCCTATTCAAGTTCAAAGACTGATATTTATATGGCGGAAAACACTCAGGTGACTTGAAGTTCCGCTCTGAGACCCCCAATTTGACCAAATTTTAAAATTGTCCTATATGCATATGTGATACATCATTGGAAAGCTTAAAAGCTCTATTTTTCTTGGGGAGGAAGAATTTTGAACAGGAGGGCATTTAAAAAAAAAAAAAAAATTCTGAACGGCAAAACCCTAACAGGAGGCGAGAGCACGCGAGAGCAGAATAAAAGACGCCATGATTTTAACGAGATATCATCGCGTACTTACCTTGTTTCGATCCAAAAACTCCATGTAGCATGTATCACCGAGTGTCGAGACACAGCTGTGAAAGGCCACAGCCGGATTTTTGGGGGATTTCATTGGTGAAACTTGGTCATATAACAAGGGTCGCGATGCAGAAATCGCAGACATCAAGGAGCGGTCGAGATGTTCTTTTTCATATATTTACCCTTTTAAATGTTTTTTTTTTTTTCTTCTTCTTTGTTTGGATCGATTATTTATCATCTAACATATTGGGGAAAAAGCGACAGTAACAAAAATACAATTAATCGATAGTTATGAGGTAGATATCCGTGACTTTTTTACAAACACCATTTTTTTCATTGTGATGAAATTTGTTTAAAAGTTTAGAATATGCGACTGAATAATTTTTATAAAGTCGTTTTTTTTTTAACGAAATATTAGCCATCAATTAATGATTCTAAGCTAAAAATGACAGACATTGTGATTAATAAATATAATTAATTACCTTCGTTTTATGGCTGGGTTGAAACAAAAGCAGTTGCGCGTCGTCTGTCAAAGGGGGTTTCGAGGGTCAAAGGGACAAATTAAAAATAGTTCGGGGGCTTAATGCCCATGAATCTGCTATGGCAGCATATAGACATATTGTTCTATCAAACACAACTGTTCTCTCGGCTTAAAATACAGCAGTTTATTTTAAAGAGGAGTGCAAGAGCAGAAACTGCTTTTTCACTCGTCTGTGTTTTCCGCCATATACAAGTTTCGTGCATGTTTCGTCCATGGTAGCAGTTGGATAATGACTGACCTTGGGGTGCACAGATGACACTAAAGAGCTCAAATGGATTGTGGGTGGGTTACTCATGAGGTAAAGGTAACTTTTTTAAAGGTAGACTGGCAACTCTTTGAATGTTATAGTTATTGCTGATTCTCAGGGGTACAAATACTTATGCACTCTGTAAATTACAAAGAAATTATTATTAAAAAATCATACAATGTGATTTCTGATTTTTTTTTTCCGATTATCTCTATGAGTGGAAATGCATCTATGATTGAAATTTCAGACCTCCAGTTATTTTCTAAGTGGGTGAACTTGCAAAATCACAAAGGGTGCAAATACTTCTGCTCTATACTGTGTTTGCATTTCACTGATGCAGTCTGCATGAGCTGTACACACATTGGAAATAGCAAACGTTAAGTGTATATTACGTGCATGAGACTGACAGCGGGTTGATTACTCTTGCTACAGAAGTTCACACACCGTACATTTTAGCGACAACAATTTTAGTCAAGCACGCTAGAAAATTCCCTGCATCTGAAAATTCAGTGTACCTCTAATTTAAACAGTGTTTTTCTGTTGTAACAGAATTAATGCTTAATCGTGCGTGTTTTTGTCAACACGTCACCAGGTTACAGACATCCGTCGGCCACCACAGTAGCAAGAACAGTGAGAATCCTGCACACGCTGCTGGCTCTCATCAGCAAGCACTTAAAATGTGATAAGTTTGAAGTCAACACACAGAGCGTGGCTTATTTGGCAGGTGCGTGACAACCGGGCAGGTTTTCAATTTGCCTTGTTTTTATTGGTCAAAAGTCTAGTTTGTTTGTCCTTTGTAGCACTGCTTACTGTTTCTGAGGAGGTCCGAAGTCGATGCAGCCTCAAACACCGGAAGTCGCTCCTGATGTCAGACCTCTCGATGGACCCCGTACCTATGGATACGTACTCCAGTCTTATTAGTGATCCCAGCTGCAGGTGAGCTGGTGCACTTACTGTGATTTTTGAATATCCGATTCTCATGGTATGATAAACTGGAGCAAAAATATCACAGTATCAAATTGAAAGCTCTAAAATGTACTATTTTTCAAAATTGGGGTTATGAAAATTTTATTTTTAAACAATACTTAAATAAGAATAGAATACTTAAATAGTCCCAGGGTTATGACATACGTGACCTATGCGATTTCGACTTTACGACGACGGAGTCTCGTCCGCCATGTTGTCTCCAGTCGGGTTTTTTAAGAAAATTTTATTTTAGTCACATAACCAGTACCTTAATGCACCTCACAGTACAGTGGGATAAAAAAGTATCTGAACCTTTTGGAACTTCTCACAATTCTGCACAAAATCAACATCAAATGTGATCTGATCACACAAAATCACACAGATGAAAAAACTGTCTGCTTTAACTAAAACCACCCAAACATTTATAGGTTTTCATACTTTAATGTGGATAGCATGCAAATGACAGAAGGAGAAAAATAGGTAAGTGAACCCTTTGCCTAAGGAGACTTAGATTGAAACCAATCTGTACCAAACAATTGAAATCAGGTTTGTGCCCAATCACTAATGAGTAGGGGTGTAAAGGTACACAAAAATCTCTGTTCGGTACAGACCTCGGTTTTGAGGTCACAGTTCGGTTCATTTTCGGTACAGTAAGAAAACAAAATGCAAAATATAAATGTTCTAGTTGTTTATTACACACCTTTCAACAATAGGAACATTAGCCAATAGAAAGCTAGAATTCTGCTCAAAAAGTAGCGGGTATTTAAAGATAATCCAACAACAATTTGCCTTTCAGACCCCGCGTTTTGGTCAGCTTTCTTTCTGAAAGAAAGAAGAAAAAAAAGTCCCGTGCTAAAGAGAAAAGCAATCTCAATGACAATGATTTTAACATGTATTTTACAAATGAAATGCCTCAATGAATCATTTTTTTCTTATGAACGGTTTGCAAAAGCTTTATTGGTGGATTTTCTCAAGTTAAAGCACCACACAGAAATTAATCAATTTAATTGTGGAAGCAGGATCTGTGTATTATTCTTATTATTTAGGTACAGCTGTTTTAGCTCATTTCAATTTATTTTATTTAAATGGGCTATTATTTTATAACTTTAGTTCCTATGTGAATATTAGTTCCTACTTGTTTTGTTGTGGTAGGAAGGTTTTTTTATTGAACACAGGGCTGTGTTGGTTATTATTATAGCAGAGAATACAGCTGTAAATCAACAAAGACAAGTCAACTGTGCCCCGATCTACCAAACAAGAGATCTGATGGGCTCAAAAAGTGGGTTACGATTGCATATTAGTTTGAAAATTGACCGGATCCACCTTATTTTTACACGAGTGACTTCCGGTCTGCCCTAGCTACCGGTAGTAGTATTGACGCAGGAGGGTCGTGTCTCGCGCCAAATAATAAACTCTGCCGTTCTTTTCGCGTGCGTCGTGTTGAGCCGCTTCTGGGACGCGTCTAACAAGCGGCCTCACTGCGACTGGTGTGCATTGGCTGATTGACTTTAACGCCTGCATTTCACTGCGTTCTCGCGGCGTCGACGTTTCTGGTTATACTGTCCTTCCGTGTTGGTCCTCATTATAGTAGAGAAGACTGAGTAAATATAATCTACACAAAGAAACTGTAACCCGATCGAATCACAGCCTCGAAAAGTAAGGGTTACATTACGTCAGAAACTCGTTCGGTACGCCTCCGTTCCGAACCGAGCACCACGTACCGAAACGGTTCAATACAAATACATGTACCGTTACACCCTTACTAATGAGTGGTATAAAGCTGCCCTGCGCACTATAAAACACACCTGGTAAGAATTGTCTTGATGAGAGGCATTGTCTGATGTGCATCATGGCTCGGTCAAAAGAGCTGTCTGAACACCTGTGATCAAGCATTGTTGATTTGTATAAAGCTGGGAAAAGATACAAAACCATCTCTAAAAGTCTGGATGTTGTCTACAAATGGAGAGAGTTTGGCACTGTTGCTTCTCTCCCAAGGAGTAGCCGTCCACCAAAGATGAAGCCAAATGTTCAGTGCAGAATATTCAGAGAGGTAAAAAAAGAACCCTAGAGTGTCTGCTAAAGACTGACAGAAATCAATGGCACAGTCCAGTATCTCTGTGCACACATCAACTATATGTAAAACTATGGCCAAGAATGGTGTTCATGGGAGGACTCTACAGAAGAAGCCACTGCTGTTTGAAAAAAACATTGTTGCTCGTTTAATGTTTGCAAAAAGGCACTTGGAAACTCCACAGAAGTTTTGGCAAAATATTTTGTGGACTGATGAAACCCAAAATTGAATTGTTTGGGAGTAACACACAACGTCATGTGTGGAGGAAAAATGGATTAGCTCACCAATATCAACACCTCATCCCCACTGTAAAGCATGGTGGAGGGAGCATCATGATTTGGGGCTGTTTCCTGCCTTGGGGCCTGGACAATTTGCAGTCATTAATGGAAGAAGAAATTCAAAAGTTTATCAGGATGTTTTGCAGGAAAACCTGAGGCCATCGGTCATACATACATCTGGTATTTAAGCTTAAAAGAGGATGGATGCTGCAACAACACAATGATCCAAAAGACAGAAGTAAATCAACTTCGGAATGGTTTCAGAAGAACAAAATAAGCGTGCTGGAGCGGCCAAGTCAAAGTCCAGACTTTAACCCCATTGAGATGCTGTGGCATGACCTAAAGACAGCGATTCTTAGCAGACATCCCAGGAATCTAACTGAACTACAGCAGTTTTGTAGAGAAGAATGGGCCAAGATTAGTCCTGATCGATGTGTCAGACTGATCTGCAGCTACAGGAAGCGTCAGGTTGAAGTTATTGCTGCCAAAAAATATTAAATGTGATGGTTCACTTACTTATATTCCCCCCGTTCTGTCATTTGTTGCATACCAACCTCATTAAAATATGAAAACCTATAAATGTTTGGGTGGTTTTAGTTAAAACAGACACTGTTTTTTCAATCTATGTGATTTTGACAAAGACCAGATCACATGAGATGGTGATTTTATGCAGAAATGTGAGAAATTCCAAGAGGTTCACATACTTTTTCATACCACTGTATATCACTGTTGAGCACTTTTAAAATATAAGTGGGTAACTTGTGTGATCTTTGGAATCTGCTTGATGACAGAGGTTGGTCGAGTAGCCAAAGATTTTACTATTTCACTAGTTATTTGACTACATTACACTTAGTAATTTCGATCACAGCATTTTATGTCATACAGTTGATCTTTTATGCCACATGATTGAACAGGGCAGCATGACCTCGTTGAGAATCTTTGGGATGTTATGTAGAAGCCTTGCACAGCTCTCCGACTCTACCATCCATGATCAATGCAAGATCTTGGTGAAAAATAAATGCAACACTGGATGGAAATTAATCTTGTGACATTGCAGAAGTTTCTCGAAACGATGCCACAGCAAACGCGTGCCGTAATCAACGCTATAGGCCGTCCAACAAAATTTTAGACTGCTAAAAGAGCAAATGTTGGTTAAAACATGCACAATTCAAGGGAAAACAACAGCATCCACTTTGCTGTCTGCACTCTGTGACTGCTCATTTACGTAAATGGCCTCGGCGAACCGCTCGTTAATTCCAGTTGGCAGGTGGCCGAAAATATTAGCTCGTTACCGGTATAGCCGGTGGATGCGGTGATCATATCTGCCTTTTAACCCCCCCTTTTCCTCACAGAACGCTGCGAGAAACTCAACCATGGACATCCCCTCAGGTCTCCGAGCGCTACCTTTCAGCTCATCATTACCCGACCGTGGGTCAAATCAGCCCACGTACACGCAAGTCCATGAGTCTTGACATGGGTCAGCCTTCACAAGCTACTACCAAGAAGCTTTTAGGTACTACTTCACTCTAAGCACACCACACTCTAAGCACACCATGTTCATTATGGAGGACCAGGAGTGCAAAAATTCAATAAATAAATACACAATTAAATAAATGATCAAATGTGTCATTAAAATGCTTCTATTTCGAATTTTTATTGATGTAAAACTTTATTTTTATATTTCGCTTTTAATTTATTTTAAATCTCAATTTTGAATTTTTTTTTAAATTCAATTATTATGTTTTTATTATTATTACCCTTAAATAATAACAATTTAAATAAATATATAAATGTTTAAATAAATCAATGTTGAAATATAGGAATAAATAAATGTTAAAAATAATGAAATAAAATGAATGTTTAAAAAAATATAATTTTATTATTTAATTTTTAATTGTTATTACTATAAATTAAAAAAAGTTATAGATAACTAATGTTGGAATAAATAAATGTTGAAATAATTAAATTTAAAAAATTACTTTTTTAAAATAAATAAAAAATATATATTGAATTTTTTATTTCATTATTTTTCAGTTATTACCCATAAATAAATAAAAACTTTAAATAAATGTTGAAATAAATCAATCAATCTAACCCTAACCCTTGAAATAAATAAATGAATGTTGATATTCTAGTAAATAAATAAAAATAGAGATAAATGTTCAAATAATTATATTAAAAAAAATACAAATATAAATATAAGCTGAAATAAATAAAAATCAAAATATATAAATAAAAATGTAAATGAATAGATATAAATTGAAATAATTATTGAAATCTTGAAATAGAAGCATTTTAATGACACATTTGATAATTGATTTAATTGTGTGTTAATTTATTTCATTTTTGCACTCCTGGGCCTCCATAGCTCCAAAGCTCAATCCAGTTTCCTGCGCTCGCATGTGTTGTAGGCACCAGGAAGAGCTTCGATCATCTCATATCAGACTCCAAAGCACCAAAGAGATCTGAGATGGAAACGGGCATGACAACACCGCCTAAAATGAGGCGGGTTGCAGAAAACGATTACGAAATGGGTAGGTCCGATCAAGGAGCGCTTCCGTGATGTCGCACTGGCTCGCTGACGTAATTCATGCCATTCACAAATTCAGAGACTCAAAGAATTGGAAACTCGCACCTACGCAAAGTGTCCGTCTCAGAGTCCAATGTTCTGCTGGACGAGGAGGTCCTCACAGACCCCAAGATCCAGGCTCTCCTTCTCACTGTGCTGGTGAGAAAGCACTCTTTGTTCTATGAGTCAGACCGTGTATGTTACTTTTGTAACTAGGAGGGGAACCTCTGGGTAGCTCACGATCCGATACGATTTGTGATACAAGGCTCACGATATGGCGGTACAACAATTATCAATACACAGGTCAGGAAATCATTTTACAATAGCTTACAAGACAACTAATAAACAAACAAACAAACAATATATATATATATATATATATATATTTGTATATAAATAAATAAAAAACCAAGCTCTTTTAGTCCTTTAGTTAGTTTTGTTTGATGTTAGTGTATACGTCCAATCCATTTGGACCGAGAGGGTCCTTTCAACCTCAAACGGACTGGACTTCTGTTGCCGTCAATGGTAGCTACAACTTTGGGCCATATTAGTTTAGAGTCAGAGTCCACGTTTCGATTCCGGTTCCAAACGATTCTGGATTCCGATTCTTTTAATAGGCATGGGGGGAAAAAATTGCGTAGTTCATATTAATTTCTTCTCGATTGTTTTTTAAATTATATGAACTTTTCACAGGGCTATTTTTAACTTGCATGTAAATATCTGTCTTTGAACTTGAATATGATGAAGTTTCTTACTACAGGAGGGCACTTTCACAAAGATGTTTATTTTTCAAAAGCTCACGGAGAAAACATTTACACATATTCGTTTGCCTATGTTTTAGAGTGTCTTATGCTGCAGGCATTTTTACATGTTATTGAGTAATGAGCTCCCCCTAATGATCTAATTACAGAATATCAAACAAACAAACAAAAACTTGTAAAACCAAGTCCAGAGTAGCAGCGTGTACAGTACAAAATCAGAAACAGTTTTTGCTGAGGAAAATGATCATATCTGCCTTCTCAGGCAGTAAACGTGAACATTCTGGACAGATAGTGTCTCCTGGAGTGGAGAACACACGCTCACTGGGTGTAGATGAAGCTTGAATGCATAACAGCTGGTGGCTGGTGCTCACAGCAGAGTAGATGAATAAGTGTCACGTATCACTGTAGTGCGTGAAAAAAATCCTTAATGATGCACGTAGATACGACCGAGTATTGGGGCCAGATTAATAAATTTTAAAAAAGGACTAATAGATTAGTCGTACTATTGCTATGAGAAAGTCGCAAATATTACGTAGGGGTAAGGTAGCTGTGAGCCTTTATGCACATTATATGCTGTACATGTACCTTAGCTGGGAGCTACGACGAAGCATTAGTATAAATTATTCTATTGATTATAATTTGATGATCTTTTAATACTGTTGATTTTAACGGAGACTGCAGCACGCTACGTAAAGTACGTAGCTGCTTATATACAGTAGCTACATTAGCCCAACGTAATAATACGACTTATTCTCGTACCAATCATCCATCCATCATCTCGCGCTTAATCCGGGGTCGGGTCGCGGGGGCAGCAGAAAACAGAAGTAATTTTATGTTTTGCTTAGCTAGTTCTGACTTGTTAGAGGTCCGGCGCAGCGCGTCAAATTCGCGGCACTCAGCTCAGCAGTACTCAGCACTTGTATTCCATGAAGCCGGAGGTGTTTAATCATATTGGTCGTGCAGCCACCTTTGCAGGATATACAGTGTATCACAAAAGTGAGTACACCCCTGGCCTTTCTGCAGATATTTAAGTATATCTTTTCATGGGACAACACTGACCAAATGACACTTTGACACAATGAAAAGTAGTCTGTGTGCAGCTTATATAATAGAGTTAATTTACAGTATTTTCCCCTCAAAATATATCCATTGATATCTAAACCCCTGGCAACAAAAGTGAGTACACCCCTTAGTAAATACGTTCATCCATAAATGTCCAAATTGAGTACTGCTTGTCATTTTCCCTCCAAAATGTCATCTGACTCGTTACAGGAGTGCTGTCAGCATTGCTGCAGAGATTGAAGAGGTGGGGGGTCATTCCCACCACCATGCTTGACTGTAGGCATGACACACTTATCTTTGTACTCCTCACCTGGTCGCCGCTACACATGCTTGAGACCATTGGAACCAAACAAATTAATCTTCGTCTCATCAGACCATAGAACATGATTCCAGTAATCCATGTGCTTTGTTGACATGTCTTCAGCAAACTGTTTGCGGGCTTTCTTGTCTACCGTCTTCACAAGAGGCTTCCTCCTGGGGTGACAGCCATGCACACCAATTTGATGTAGAGACATGGTCTGAGCACTAACAGGCTGAGCCCCCACCTCTTCAATCTAAGCAGCAATGCTGACAGCACTCCTGTAACGAGTCACATGAGATTTTGGAGGGAAAATGACAAGCAGTACTCATTTGGGACATTTAGGGATGTACGTAGTTTGTAAGGGGTATACTCACTTTTGTTGCCAGGGGTTTAGATATTAATGGCTATATTTTGAGTTATTTTGAGGGGAAAATAAATGAACTCTATTGTATAAGCTGCACACAGACTACTTTTCATTGTGTCAAAGTGTCGTTTTGTCAGTGTTGTCCCATGAAAAGATATACTTAAATATCTGCAGAAATGCGAGGGGTGC
Organism: Corythoichthys intestinalis; assembly: GCF_030265065.1. NCBI lineage: Eukaryota > Metazoa > Chordata > Actinopteri > Syngnathiformes > Syngnathidae > Corythoichthys > Corythoichthys intestinalis. The sequence continues at coordinate 57,459,553 of NC_080400.1, read as the reverse complement.
ACTCCCTTTTGTGATACACTGCAGCTGTCTTGCAAATGTTGCACTAAGCTGACTGGTCACTGTTCTTTGTGAAGTTGAGCCAAACCTTTGAGCGCCGCTGCCACACAGTGACTATGATTGAAATCAAGTTGCAATGCACAAATTCACACTTCATGTGACTTCCTCTTCGTGGTGTTGGGCAGCTATTTTTTCCGGTCAGCGGTAAGGGCATCGAAACTTGGAATCGAGATAAAAAAAATTGAGTGTTAGTCCCGAATCCCATTGATGCTTGATGCCCAATCCTACCCGTAAATGCCCCCAAAAAATCAACAGGGAAAGACCCAGATTTGCCCCAAAAGGTCATTTCCTGTGGATTTTGGGTTAATGAACAGGAAGTGACCTGGGAATGACTCAAAGTTAGCACAAAGTGACCTGTAAATGTCCTAAAATGAACAGGAAGTGACCTGTAAATGTCCTAAAATGAACAGGAAGCGACCTGTAAATGCCCCCAAAACCGGGAAGACTGACTGTGAATCCTTTGGTTGCAGTGCCAATGACAGCGCAATTCAGTAAATTGGATGTATAGCGCCATCAGTGATGGCCAATGCGTAAACAGACACTATTCTAGTGGGAAAGGTTTGGTAGCAACCTGTTGGTTCTTTTTTCTTTTAAACAATGACACCTTTTTAAACCAATAATATCGATTCTTATCGGTAGAATAATGATAACCTTTTGGGATACAAAGTATTGCGATACATCAACATTTCAATACAGGTAGTCTCTGGGTTTCGATGTACCCGACTTGCGTGATTTTGACTTTACGACGCCGGAGTCTCATCCGCCATTTTTTCTCCAGTCGTTTATTTATTTTTGAATAATAATGACTTTTGTTTTGTGATGCATGCTTTTATGTTGGCGCAGGAAGCATAGAGCAGCTTGTACTTCCACACACGAGTGAGAGCGCATGTACACATGAAGAACATATTTGCACTCACGAGGAAGACCACATTTTCTTCCACGAAGATCTCTTTGTACTGTTTATTGTGCGTTTTTAATTGTGTTCAAATACTTGGGGCGGGTTTCTGTGATTGTTTTTGATGATGTGCGGATGCTAATGGATACATGCTACTCGTTTGTTATTGCTATAGTAGCAGCTAGTTATAAATTCAAATTTGAATTGCTGTTATTGAAGATGCAAGCGATTTACTTTCATTTTTATTTTAGTTCCACTCTGCAAGTGTTGATGTCGTGAGCAGCCGAAAAAAGTCGGCAAACCACACGGACATCTGACATCGCTTGACAATTTGTCTAGCTAGGACTTGGCTCCAACGTCTTGGCAAGAACAGCACAATGACATATAATACATGTCTTTGGATAGTTATTAACTTATTTTGAGATTTGGAGGGTATTTAGGAATACTTAAAGGGTTAATTCCGACTTATGCGGAAATTCTGGTTACGTCACCAGTGTAGGAACGGAACTCGTTTGGAACCTTGGGGCTACCTGTATATTGTCACGCCCCCATTTGTAACACCTACAATTCTCTACCTTACCAGGCCACGCAGGTCAAATACACCACGGATGACTTTGATCAGCGAATTCTTTATGAATACTTGGCTGAAGCTAGCGTTGTCTTCCCAAAAGTTTTTCCAGTTGTGTAAGTAGCCACTCACCGCTCTTTCATCTGCATGAAGAAAATGACAACTCTTAGTGACTTAAGGGTCTGCACATTGTCGAGTATCCAGCAAATGATGATGTTCATGCATTTTGTGTTTGTCCTCTACAGGCACAACTTGCTGGACTCCAAGATCAACACTGTGCTGTCCATGTGCCAGGACACCAACCTCCTCAACCCTGTGCACGGCATCGTCCAGAGTGTCGTATATCACGAGGAGTCGCCGCCACAGTATCAACCCTCTTATTTACAAAGTAAGAGTTACTCCCAGCTTTTGGTATCTTGACATTTTCATCCCGTTATATGTTCAAACTGTGTTAAACTAAACCATTACTGATGTCTTTTCCCTGAACAGGCTTTGGCTTTAATGGACTTTGGAGGTTTGCTGGTCCTTTCTCAAAGGTGAGAAGCAGTGCTTAATTTGTAAATCATAAGGTTCCGGAACGCAAAGTGCATATGACAGCGCAGGGATGACGAGACGGGCACAGGAACATACGCAGAAAATGGTGCTGAAAACAACACGCAAATTCCCACTTGCCATGCTTTGGGACTTAAAAGCCTCAATTTCAGATAATATCCATGGTAAAAATGTTGTGACAAATTTACAATTATTTAGGCTATACTCTGCACAGCAGAGAAAATTGCCCACATAACCACAGGTGGGACTTACAGTACACAGTCAGCAATTAGTTTCTCAACAGGTCTAAGTTATAAAACATAAAAAACATCAGAGATTACAATAAATAACACAAACCCATTCTTTTGCGAGTATCATTTCTTCATCTTCTCTGGCCCCAAAGTTCCCACCGCCTTACAAAATGTGCAGCCCAAACCCGAATTTCCCACAAGGCTGTTTCTCCGGCTGTTGGTGGTCCACCTGGCTGACTGCTGCCGCTGTAGCTGTCCCCCACTGTGGGTGGCGCTAAACCTGACCAGCTACAGTAATATACAGTCTAACTTGTAAAACAGAGGTCACGGAACTGCGGACCTCGGTCCAGGGCCGGACCCCCAAGCTGTCTGGACCGGACCTCAAGCTGTCCAGACTAATACATGTTGCAACAACAAAAATCATTTTTTTCTGCGGGTTTGCAGAGCGGAGGTGGGCAACAAACAAAAACCTTAGCGGTGTTGCGTGTGAGCCAACCAATGGGAGTGAAGCATTTGGAAGTTATTTTTAGAACAGCATGTCTCACACTCGCTTTCCAGACTCCGTGGAGTGACAGCCAAAAACTGTGCCGAATGAAGTTGGAGGAAGAGGCGAAAAGGCACTATGAGACGAAGCATGCAGCTTTTTCGCAGTTTCCCTATGAACTTTGCCATCCGTTCTCAAAAAATAGCGGAATTAAGGGCTCAATATGATCGCACCTCAAGGCTCATAGTTCATTCATTCACTGCACAGCAACGCGCAAATGAATGCTCCCTCAGAATAGCGTGGATATTGGGTCAAAACAAAAAGTCTTTGAGTGACGCACGGATTGTCAAAGATTGTATGAGTGCAGTTGCTGAAACTTTGCTTGATGGTAAGCAAAAAGAAGGGGTCTGTCAAAAAAATAAAGCAAATCCCCCGTCAGCATCCATAACCCAAATAAACCCAAATACCCAAATAAATCAACAAATAAGCTGCACTGGGCTATAGGCCGCAGGATTCAAAATGAAGGAAAAAAGTAGCGGCCTATAGTCCGAAAAGTAAGATATATAAGTTATAATAATAAAATGGTGAGTTTTTTTTCTTCTCTCTCTGCATTGAATTTGGCTGTCCACATAGTAATGGCATTAACAAAGTTTGTCCCTCACCCCGCAGCAAACCCAAATTCCAGACTATGCCGAGCTGATCGTGAAGTTCCTGGAGGCGCTGATTGACAGCTACCTTCCGGCAGCTGAGGAAGAGCGAGGGGAGGAGCAGTTACGGACACCCACTTCCCCTTATCCTCCTACCAGCCAGAGCCAGCTGAGCATCACTGCCAACCTCAACCTGTCCAACTCCATGACCTCACTGGCCACCTCGCAGCACTCACCAGGTTACAACACCATACAAACCGTTGCTAACGTTTTCTATTATGATGGATCAGATGTGCCTACACTATTAGGGCTTCTGCGGGTCCTTAAAAAGTCTTAAATTCAAAATCCGGTTAATCAAGTTCTTAAACTGTCTAAAATTTATTGTAAAATTGCAGTAGGTACAGTGGTATAAAACATATCTGAACCTTTTTGAATTTCTCACATTTCTGCATAAAAACACCATCAAATGTGATCTTATCTCTGTCAAAATCACACAGATAAAAAAAGTGTCTGCTTTAACTAAAACCACCCAAAAATTTATAGTTTTTCATATATTAATGAGGATAGTATGCAAACAATGATAGAAGTGGGAAAAATACGTAAGTGAACCCTCTGCCTAAGGAGACTTAGGCCATGTCCACACGTAGCAGGATATTTGGCAAAAAGAAGAAATTTTTCTATGGTTTGACCTATCATCCACACACACACACACACACACACACACACACACGCACATTTAAACTAGGGGTGCTCTATATCAATTTTTTGAAACCGATACCAATAACTTCCTGCTCCTCAAAGCCGATATTGATACCCGATAATAAAATTATAATTTTTTAAATGTATAACCTGAGTTTTTGAACACCTGGAGGTTTAAAAAAAAAAAAAAAAAAAACTAGTGGTGGATTCAACATAGATTTGCCTTTAATCTCACCAGATTTTTCATAATGAGATGAACAAAACAGTGTGTTTCACTTCTGCACTGCCCGACAGCCAGCTAAGAATGAATGCACTTCCATAAACCACAAGGCTTGGTCTTTTTTTGCTTTTATGGGAAGACACTTGTCTTAATATTGTGACTGTACAACAGAAAAATACACATATTCAAATCTCAATATACAACTGCACAATACACTTATATACACAACTATTATATGTATAGCATAGCACACTAGCTTGAGCTACTAAAGCATTGGCTGGCTTCTATAACACAACTTATGAAGTTCTGTACATATGACCCTTCACCACAGGAGTAAACATATGTTGCACATTCATATGTTATAGTAAACATAAAATACTTACATATATTTCCGAGGCGGAAAGGTCACAGAAAGCTTTCACGACTGTCAATGCTACCAGTAGACACCGCAATGTGTAAGTGATTGAACCAAACTACTGTAACAAAAAATTGATGGAGTGAATTATTCTGACCAGCAGGTGGGAGCAATGCCCCGCAAATGGTCAACTGATTTCCCATACAAGTGTGTAAACTGTAAAGCCAGAACAGTCCATATTATCGGTCCTATTATAAATGTTATTGGATTTATCGGGATGACGTCATAATTCCCATTATGGGACCGATAATTATCGGACCAATAACCACCAGTACTAACCAGTAAGCACCAGTAATTTGAACCAGGGTTCTTAAGAACGACGGGTGAAAGTAAAGAAGTACGAATTCTGCGTTTGTGGCCCCATCATGTCGACACTGATAACTGAAGATTTAACTGAAAACGTCACTGACGGCGACAAACTTTGTCCTCACGTCACGTTTTTTTTAATTTTTTTTTTTTATAACAAACTCTTGCTGTGCCTTTTATTGAAGAATGGTATTATGGACTAGGGCTGCAGCTATCGAATATTTTAGTAATCGAGTAATTGACTGAAAATTCTATCGATTAATCGAGTAATCGGATATATATATATATATATATATATATTTTTTTTTTTTTTTTAGGTAAAGAGCAATTATATACATGAGAAAAAAGACATTTAATCCAATATTGAACCATTTTCAGTCAATGTCTTTATTTTCGATGTACATTTTTGAAAACAGCCAACAATTGCATGTAAGATGTGACTAGAAAAAAAAATTCACTGCTTTCACTCAAAAAACTTCTAGATCTTATAAAAAAACAACAACATATTTCTTACCTAAATATGTTATTACCAGGGGTGCACATAATTTTTTTGCCCAGGTTCTCAGAAGAGGACCTGGAGATGTGACTTGGTCCTCATTGAGCTTGAGAGCTGACCCGCCTGATGCGATAAATTTATGACAAGCTTTACTTAGAGCCAATTAACTTTAATTAATTATATTAACAATTAATGCTTGATTAACATCAACTGGCACAACAAAATTGCCATTACTTTGAAGTGAAATGTAAAGAAATAAAAAGCACCAATTCAAAATAAAGGGCATTATGCGGCTCCCACATTAACTCCAAGCCTTTTTAAAAGTGGGATCTCCTCCTCATAAGACCTCATTGAACGTGCATGTTTAGCTTTGTAAAATGCGAGCAAAAACACGTTTGTCAGTGCATGTCGCGTTTCATTACCTTTATTCCGCCCTATTCCGCCACTTGTCCATAGGGCGAGTGGGTTCCTGTTTGACATCGATAGCTTGTTTAATTGCCACATGCTTTCTGTTTTTTTTCGTGCTTTTCAAAGTTTGGATGGCTGAAATTCTTTGACCCTACATAAAATGCGCTGCTCTTATCGGCGACATTGGGATTCTCACGGCACATTTTGTACCGCATTTCCGTGCGAGCATCATTTGCTTCTAGCCATGGTACCTCCTGGAGCCACTTTTCAGCAAAAGTCATTTTTTTCGGTAGCTTCGGTGACGTCTCTGTCGTCTGTCTGTCTTTTGACGGGGGTGGGGGAACATGGAAGTAATTACTCAGTGTGGCCTGCCTGTTCGACATTTTGAGAAGTTATTTTCTCGTGTCCGCCGCAAATACAGTGGTCAGCCATCGGTACGCAAAAGCGTATGGAAGCCGTTGAGGGCCAGCGCGTTTGTCTACGTCCAGTACGCATGCGCGCATGCGGACCACTTATGTGCACCCCTGGTTATTACGCTTGATAACACACATCACTTGAAAGCTACATGTTTTTCCCACGTGTTTCAATTTAATTTCCATTTGTGTCAAGCTATTTTTAAGTTCTAGTTTTAAGTTAGTCTAAACTGTAAGTACTGATAGGATTTTGAGTTTTTGCAATGTTCAAAATAAATATGATACCTGCTGTATTGGAGCACATTAGGGACCAGTGCTACTTGGTGTTTTATTCAGCAATGACTACTGAGCTAAAACTGACAGTTAGCTTTATTATGTTTTAATTTTACACCCTCATCACTTTACAGCGCTATGTTTTTAGATTAAATAAAGCTTGTATGTAAGACACGTTAGCCACGCATCGACAGTGGTCATAATCAATAGAAACCTAGCCCTCAAAAGGGCTAACGTTACGTGAGCGAGTGACAGTAACGTTATATTTATTAGCGATGAGAAGTCTACTGCTTAAAGATGGCGGCTGTTTACTAACGCTGCCCAGACGCGGCCCAGTCTGTCATTTCGCATCTAGTCCTACATGCATGCGATATCTATGAGACGCATCGGACACTACCACACTAGCATCATGCGGGCTTAGTTTTTAGCAACGTCTACGTTAAGAGTGTGACAATATCTCGATACAGCGATATATCGCGATATTTTGTAACCCGATGGGTTATCGATATGCTCCCGCCAAGAATCGATACTTTTATTTAACATACTGGCCATACTATGGAGTATGGATGCTGTAAACTGCTCAATGTTTGTTGAGCAATTCCTTGGCGGTCCACTAGGGGCGCTCGGGAGTGGCGGTGAGGGTAAAGTGCGCACAAGTTGTCTAGAGAAGAAGAGAGGAAGCTCAAGTGGGTTGAAAAAATAAAAAAGCTCCGTGAGAACGGTGGAGGTAAAAAATGAGAAAAATATTGCTACAAATCACACATGGGGACACACTTTAGATTTTACACCAACAAGAAAGGAAGTAAGGTGAATAAGGACTTTGCTGTATGCAAGAATTGTCTAAGAAAAATAAGTTTCACTGGGAGCTGGTGACGTAGTGGATACCGGAGTTTGTGAGCTTCGCTTTCATCACTTGAGGTAAGAAAGTTATGCAATGAAATTGACTTTTTAATTTACATGTATTATTTCGATGACATTTGGTGTTGAATGATATACAATAAACCAGGACCCTAAACTGGATGAAAATGAATATCGAACAAGCCCACATGAATTTACCGATTTATTTGATATTATTTGAGAACCAATTTCCATCTAGTTTACTACACAAACTGTTATGACTGTCATTTTGATACAATAAGCTATAAAATGGTTTGAATAGGTTCCAAGATATATAAAGTGATGTGCATGATAATTAATGTAGCCTACATATTAAAAATAGGTGATTATTGATGTAGCCTACATATTAAAAATAGGTAATTATTGAATTTTTAATTTCTATACATTCAATTCATATTTTTTTTAATTCAATACTTCCAACACAAAAAAAATCAGGATTTCAACTCAAACGCTATGAAGTAGCTAATATTTTTTGTTTTATTTTGTTGTTTTTAAGGTGAGGAAGACTGTGACTGAGCAAGTCTGACATCTTAAATGCTGAAGCAGATAGCGGAAGTGCTCAAACCAAGCAACAAAGGTCATATACGAAGAAAAGACCCACCAATTTTATCATTGCCCCACTCCAAGCTCAACTGCTGACACCTACGGCACTTTTTATTTATTTATTTTTTTAAAGATTTAAAACTTTAAAGAAATTAAGGGTGCCATTCATCATGATCTCTCCAAGCGATATCAGTGGTCGTGGTTGGTTTCCTCTATATGTGCAGGGGCACAATTTGCAGTAGATTTATATTTTACAGCAATGTTGCACAGAAAAGGTGTCACTGCTTAATAAATGACTTAAACAGTATTTTTTCTATTTTTAAATATCTTTTTTTTTTTTTTTTCCCGTTTCAACAGTTGTATCGTAGAATGTCATGTATCCAATTTCTGACCAATATATCGATAATCGCTGTATCGTGATATAATCATTATCGTGAGCCTTGTATCGCAAATCGTATCGTATCGTGAGGTGCCCTGAGGTTCCCACTCCTAGTCTGCGTAGTTTGTAGCGGCTGTCAGCTGCGGTAAGTTTTTTTTTTTTTTTTTATTGCTTCTTCCTCTACGCACGAGACGTCAGCGCGTTGTCCCGCATTAAAAGTAGTCCGGGCAAAACGTGATGCTTAGAGCTGGCAAAATTAAACGATTCCTCGAGGTGAATAAAATTACTCGGATCAGTTTTTAAACTCGAGTTACTCGAGTTGCTCGAGTATTCGTTTCAGCTCTATTATGGACAATTATTTTATTGTTATAAATATACTTATAAATGAATGAAAGCGGTTGGCTGTGGAAGTTTTTTTTTATTTATTTTTTATTACAAACGTGCAGGTGTGGACGCAGTTATTTTTTCCCAATGTATTAGGGCAGGATCCTCGGCTTTAAAAAACCCTGCTAGGTGTGGACATGGCCTTAAAAGTTGTCTACAAATAGAGTTTGGCACTGTTGCTTCTTTCCCAAGGAGTGGCCGTCCACCAAAGATGACGCCAAGGGTTCAGCGCAGAATACTCAGAGAGGTAAAAAAGGACCCTAGAGTGTCTGCTCAAGGCTTACAGAAATCAGTGACACAGTCCAATATCTATGTGCACACATCAACTATATGTAAAACTATGGCAAAGAATGGTGTTCATGGGAGGACTTCACGGAGGAAGCCACTGTTGTCTAAAAAAACATTGTTGCTCGTTTAATGTTCTCAAAAAGGCACTTGAGGATATTTGTCAAAATATATTGTTCAGTTCAGTTTGGACTGATGAAACCAAAGTTGAATTGTTTGGGAGTAACACACAACGTCATGTGTGCAGGAAAAATGGAACAGCTTACCAATATCAACACCTCATCCCCACTAGGGGCACCCCATGATTCGGTTCGATTACAATTCAGGGTGCCACGATTCGATTATTGAACGATAATCACGGTATTGACGAAGATCACGATTATCAATGCATCGTACATTACTAATTAATAAAGAAGCCAAACAAATTTATGTCCATTATTTATTTAAAATATCCTAACGATTCAACAGGAACGATGGAAACATGCCCATACAACAAAAAGCTGCCCTCAAGCTGCTTTTTTAGTTATTTATTTTTACAAGAAAGTGCAAAAACATTAACCATTTTAAAGGGAGTACTTACTTGTATTTCGCTCAACAATACAATAAAATTTACACAGGTCGAATGAATTCCACATTTTCTGCTAACAAAGTGTCTTTACAAATAAGACCTCTTTTAACCAATATACTTTGTTTTCACAGATTTCTGTACTATTTCGCATATTTGTAGTGTTACCGCTGTACTTAATCATGGTTTTACACGTTCTGCATATAGAAATGCATGTTAGGGAATTAGCTAATTAGCTTAGTGCTCGGCGCTAACTATTAACATCTCAAAAACAACAACAACAATAAAGGCGAAACAGTACAAGAGGGTTGGTACTCACCTCTTACTGACGCACACGGGTCTTTGCAACACACTCAGGACATTTTTCAATTGACATGAATTGAAACTACTACTGGACAACTGAAAGACAAGGAGCAATGAACTATATCTCGCTCTAAAAACTAACTTGTGTATAGAAGCGCGACCGCCAGGTCTCTGCCTGTCTCATACACAAATTTATTTTCCAGTCTTTTGAAAAGGAGTAAATCTCTCGCTCAGTAACCGGCGGCATCCATCATAACATTGTGCGTGCTTCCGTTAAAGGTGTCCGGGAGGCAGACGTGTCTTGAATTTCGTTCCGCTACGAGAGGCTGTCATAAAGTTATAAGGGAAAATCATCTTTTTTAAACCTTTATGAATCGTAATCGAACCGTCACATGTCGAATCACGATGCATGTAATAACCGATTTTTTGGAACTCCCTTAATCCCCACCGTGAAGCATGGTGAAGGGAGCATCATGCTTTTGGGCTTTTTTGCTACCTCAAGGCCTGGACAACTTGCAATCAATAATGGAAGAATTAATTTAAAAGTTTATCAGGATGTTTTGCAAGAAAACCTGAGGTCGTCTGTCAGACAGTTGAAGCTAAAAAGATAACGAAGAAGATAACAACAAGATAATGATCCAAAACACTGAAGTAAATCAAATTCAGAATGGTTTCAGAAGAACAATATACACGTTCTGGAGTCCAGACTTGAACCCCATTGGGATGCATAACTTAAAGACAGCAATTCATGCCAGACATCCCAGGAATATGACTGAACTACAGCAGTTTCGGAGAGAGGATTTGGGCCAAGATTAGTCCTGATCGATGTGCCATCTGATCTGCAGCTACAGGAAGCGTCTGGTTGAAGTTATTGCTGCCAAAGGGGGGCCACAAAATATTCAATGTGATGGTTTACTTACTTTTTCCTCCCTTCTATCATTGTTTGCATACTATCGTCATTAAAATATGAATCATCTGTGTGATTTTGACAAGGTTCAGATCACATTTGATGGTGAGTTTATGCAGAAATGTGAGAAATTCCAGAAGTTTCATATTATTTCTCATACCACTGTATTAAATTTCTAGATGCTGAGGAAATCACTATTGTGCGATGTAAAGCTTCTGATGATGTATATTTGTTTGATTCATGGCTGTGCACTAAATATGACAGTTTGGGATTAATATGTTTTATAGTACCTTGTTCACAACTTCAGCGTACGTCAGCGACATACTTTATCGACCTACATGAAGTTGGCCCCCCATCAGACGCAAATTTATAGAAAAATGATGTAATTCGTTTGTGCTGCTATCATTTTTGAGATATAAACAATTATTTTATAGGTCAATATGAGGTCAACCAGCCCCCCATTTAAATTCAAAATGGTTAAAAATAGTGTCAACTGTTTGTGCTACGTTTGTGCTGTAAAAATTTGTTTGTGCTGCTATTATACCCACAACCGTAGTGGGAGATTTTGCCCGCCTCAGCATCAAAGGGGCTCTTGGAGTCTTATCAGTCCTGTTATCAGTTGGATATCGGGCGTTCTCCGGTGTTCTTTGTGTTGGGACAGGGCATCCCCCCATTTGTTCTGGACTGTCCGGGAGAACTGATTGGGAGAGTTGGCGGTGCAGACGTGGGCTTGTAGATGTCCTTCCTCGTCAGCGTTAATCTTGCTCAGTCAATTGCATGACGCACATGTTCGGCTTCCGAGATAAGAAGGCGTCATGTATCTCTTATACCCTATATTCTGCTTGTTTTCCTTAAACTGTGATATAAGTGCTATTTATTTTATATTGGGTGTGTTAGTCATACAAACAGTCAAACTGTAAATATGAGAAACGATACTATTCCCTGATTGATTATATTAAGTGTGTTAGAGTAACACAAACAGTCGATTGGTAAATACGAGAAAAGTAACTAGGTTACTTTTTGAGGCTTAATCAGTAATTACAGTGCTGCTCGAAAGTTTGTGAACCCCACAGCGATGGTCAGATTTTTTGTAAAAAAAACTAAAATAACCTTATTAAATGTTAAGTTATACCCAAATCCACAATACTGACATTCCAAATAATGGACTGAAACAAAAGAAATAGTTATATTGTCATTCTTTATTTAACAAAAGTGGTTGATTTAAGAAAAACTCAGATATCATGTGTGCAAAAGTATGTGAACCCCTTCAGTTAATAGGATATTGCGCCTCCTTTTGCAGAGATTACCTCAACCAAACGGTTTCTGTAGTGACTAATCAGCCTCTCACATCTACTTTGGGGGATTTTTGCCCATTCTTCCTTGCAGAACGCAGTCAGTTGAGAGAGGTTTGATGGGCGTCTGGCATGAACTGCTCGCTTCAGGTCCCGCCACAGCATTTCAATGGGATTTAGGTCAGGACTTTGACTGGGCCAGTCCAGAACACGAATCTTCTTCTTTTTCAGCCATTCCTTGGTTGTATTGCTGGAATGCTTTGGATCATTATCATGTTGCATGATCCACCTTCTGCCAAGCTTTAACTTCAAAACAGATGGCGTCAGGTTATGTTCTAGGATTTGACAATATTCCTCAGAATTCATGATTCCCTGGACTATGTGGAGTTGTCCAGGTCCTGAGGATGAAAAGCAAGCCCAGATCTTGACATTCCCACCTCCATGCTTCACTGTTGGGAGAAGGTTCTTTTGGTGGTATGCAGTGTTGACTTTTCGCCAGACATGGCGGTTTTGGTTGTGACCAAACAGTTCAATTTTGCACCTACATCAGTTGATGAAAACTCTTTTTAATTTAGTCTCGACAACACAACTGTTAAAAAAACAAAAAAAAACGACTGAATTGATTGATTAGGAAATCAGGTTGAAATAATAGAAAATTCCAAAATGTTGAGGGGGTTCACAAACTTTTGAGCAGCACTGTATATGACTTTTTCAAGTAATCTGTGACAACACTGCACATTAGGAACTAGCAAGCATAATCCGTCTCTGTCTGATTCTAGGTGTGGATAAGGAGAATGTCCAGTTGTCCCCCAGCTCAGCTCTGTCCAGTGGGGGTCGCACTCGCCACGGTTCCGCCAGCCAGGTCCAGAAGCAACGCAGCTCCGGCAGCTTCAAAAGAACCAGCATCAAAAAGATAGTGTGATCCGTCTATGAATCCCCCACCCCGTGGACCCCCGTCATGCTGCATTGAACTTTTTATGCCACCATTTGTATCCTTCCTCCATCAAAGTTGCTTTTCCAGGACAGGTGAAGTCATAACAGCTTAGCTATTGTGATGCTTGAGGTTATTTTCTAACATTCAAGACGGAATGCAGTGAAGAAGCTCAGTTCGGGGTGGGGGGGTGCTTCCCCACGGTCAACAATAACGCAAATTAAGGCGGGACTCTCAAAGGACGTGTGTCCTTCAATGAAAAGGCGAAAGGGACTATACGTATTGTGTAATAAAGGTCCTTCGCCAAAGTCACTTCCATGTTCGGCAGAGACGGACAAAAACAACAAGTCCTGATATTGAGGAAGATGTTGACGTTTTTTTTCCATGCTGTGCCTTGTCGGGATTTTCAGTGTGTACAATTTGTAAATGTCAAACCTCGGCGGGGGCAAAGAACAGGTACTAATTACGGAGGCGCGATGTCGGCCTCCAGTGATCGTCAGATATACAATCATCCATATACCCTATTGCCTGAAAGTATTTAATCCTGTACAGCTAGATAGTGCTACACAAATACTGTTCACAACTTTGTAAATAGCTCTGAGCTGAGTGTTTATCTGGCCTAATCTTGTTATATTTTTAGCGTAAACCGTTTTTTTTTTCCCCTCCAGCAATGTACACTTTTTAATTTGTTTACACGGTGACACTGAAAAAAAAGTTTGGTAGGCAATAATCCACAACTTTTGTCGATTCTAGGGTTACGATTGGCCGACCACAAAATCAGTCGTGAAGCAAAAAGAAATGAGTAATCATGTTTTTTAATTGCAAAAGTAGAATTTTAAATGACTTTATATTACAAATTCGTCAAATCAAACTCGCATGTGATAGTAATGTTCAGGCACAGCAATCAGTCCTCTTTTTTTTTATTTTAATTTTAGAAATAAAAGCTGCATCTCATTCTGAGTGAACAATTGGGAATAGTGGGTAAATTAAAATGAGATGTTTTATTATTATTCGGTGGGCCAAATGGATACGATCTCACAAAATGTGTGAAAGTCAGTCATCTCTACACTCTTCACTGTGACATATTGAGCTCATTTGCTTGCTGTGCTTCTCAAAAAGTTGTCAAATAATCCATTGCCTTTTGATTTAGTTAAAAAAAAGTTTTAAAAACCTGTTTTCTCCCTGTGCCACACAACCAGACAGTTTTCAGTTGTTTTTTTTTTTTCTAAGGATGATGTGTCCGTAACATCTTAACCAAGTGGTTGACTTGCACTAATTTAAAAACGGTCATCAGTAAAGAAAACCTAAAAATGTGGCATGTTTTATTTGATGTTATGCAAAATTAATGTCCGTAGTGTGCTAGTCAGACTTCAGTTTTTAATTCAGTATGTGTGACAGCTGTAAATACTTTGTGTACAATTTGAGATGGTATATTTACTACACTGTATATACATGTGATATTGTATCATTTTGTTTTTGTAAAGCAGTTAGGTTCTGTATAATAATATACAAATTGAGCTACTCCAGTGTTGGTAATAAAATGTTTTGCTCTCCATAGACTGAGCTTTTGAGTTTCTAGCTGTGTTCATTCATTACCAATTGGTAAGAAACGTTTCCATCTTTTGGTTTGCCTTTGCATTAAACATTAAGAATTTACATCACAGGTATTTTAGATCAATTAAAAAAAACTGCAAATGAAAATGAAGAAAAATTTTGCACAGCTCTGCACATTCCTGCTGTACATAGACTTCACTATCAATTGACAGGACACAGGGCCGATCCGTAGGGGGACTATTTGTTATTTTAAATATTTTCCAAATCCAAAGCCGCTAGCGACCAAAAACTAAAACAGTCACCTCCCTTAGGCATATATGAATCTCCATGAGCAGCAACATAAAAAAAAAAAAAAAAATCAGTCATTCCGTAATGAAATCCTGATTATTTTTCTATACAAGTATAACAAAACTTAAAATGGCTATAAAATTCTCAAATTTAATCCTACATGCACAAAAATCACCAAATGTAGGGATCATCCCTTTTATTTTCAGGATCAATAGCAATATTTAACATATGTTTTTGCCAAAAATAGCTTTTTTTTTAAAATATATATATATATGGAGTGCAAGTTTTCAACAGATCACAGAAAAAATTCTTGAAAGTATTCAGAATTATCTTAATTTTACGCAACAAAAGCAAAATTTGCATTTTTCTATATACAATCACAACCCATTGTGGTTGAATTCCGTTATTGTGTGGAGATACAAAATCCAAGACGGTGGTCGTCACAAAACAGCTTTTTAAGTTGAAAATTTTTGTAAATAAATGCTTAAATCATGGAATTTCTATAGATATAAACGTAAAACAGTCTAGATTCTTGGTTAAAAGCAAAAAAAACGCAGTTATCGTTCATTTAACGTAGATATTTCAAGCCAAACTTATGGTATTGTGTAATCCAACATGGCACCATTCACGAAACAAAGAGCTTTTTACATACCTCTCAAGTTTTACGGTTTCCGCGTAATTTGTACAAGCGAGCACTGATTTTTAAATGTGTAAGCCTTACGTTCAAAATCTGTATCTTTTTCATGCATTGTTTTTTTTCCGATGTTCGGATTTTGTCACCGTTTTGGCAAAGAGACAATGTGCGTTACAATGCGTTGCGTTGGTTGAATGACGCGAGAATAGTCAGCGACACGGAGAAAGAGTGTTTGTTGTGACGCTGTAGCAAACGCGATGCTAGGCTAGGTGGCTCCAATATTTAGTGACTGTAGCCGACAGCCTACAATCTACGCCTAGATATCACATGCATATAGAACTACATGCAAAATGACAGGCTCGGTGGCGTTGATAAACAGCCACCATTTTAAAGCAGTAGACTTCTCAGAAAGGCTCTGTTGTAGTGAACCTTCCTTGTGAACCTAAGTAACTTTTTATCTAAAATACTCCTAAATCGGCAAAATCTTGACTTGAATCTATCTTCTAACGGTTGATTCACAACATTAAATGACTTCCAAACATAGCAAATGTTGGTATGTTTTTGTTTTTTTTTTTAATGGAAAAAAAAAAACATGAAAGGTAACACCAGTTACTTTGCCAAGTAACTAATTACTCTTACATTCAGGTAACTGCGTTACTAACTCAATAACTTTTTGGGAGAAGTCATTTGTAAGTGTAATTAATCACTTTTTAAAAGTAAGATCAACAACACTGGTTGTAACGATGAAGTCTGCAGCTATTGCTGATCACTTCTCAGAATTAGCAAAAGAAATGTTCCCTGACTCAAAAATTGCATCGGTAAGTTAATTTTATCAATTGGCCTTTTTGATTTATAATTGGACACACTAACAAACTACCTTCAAGTCAAACTGAATTGCGAGCTGAAGTGCAGCCATCAAAAAACATGATACAGACTGCCAAAAGTGCTCCATACAATTATGACAAAAGTCACAGTTAAATTTTAGTAATCATGATGCAGCGGAAGATATTGATTGTTCTTTGATTGCATCAGGTTATATGTTACAAAATTACCAATAAATTCATATTATTTTTAAATTTGAGGGTTTTTTTGTTCCATATTGCACGCTATATGCGACGTTGTAAGATTAGTCACCAATTTGTAAGGGCATACGTCACTATTTGTAAGATTGCCAACGGCCTCGGGTTGACAGGTATGGTTTTGAGTTGAAAATTCTTGTAAATAAATGCTTAAATCGGGGAATTTCTACAGATATGATATACAGTGCCTTGCAAAAGTATTCGGCCCCCTTGAATTTTGCAACCTTTCGCCACATTTCAGGCTTCAAACATAAAGATATGAAATTTAATTTTTTTGTCAAGAATCAACAACAAGTGGGACACAATCGTGAAGTGGAACAACATTTATTGGATAATTTCAACTTTTTTAACAAATAAAAAACTGAAAAGTGGGGCGTGCAATATTATTCGGCCCCTTTACTTTCAGTGCAGCAAACTCACTCCAGAAGTTCAGAGAGGATCTCTGAATGATCCAATGTTGTCCTACATGACGGATGATGATAAATAGAATCCACCTGTGTGTAATCAAGTCTCCGTATAAATGCACCTGCTCTGTGATAGTCTCAGGGTTCTGTTTAAAGTGCAGAGAGCATTATGAAAACCAAGAAACACACCAGGCAGGTCCGAGATACTGTTGTGGAGAAGTTTAAAGCCGGATTTGGATACAAAAAGATTTCCCAAGCTTTAAACATCTCAAGGAGCACTGTGCAAGTCATCATATTGAAATGGAAGGAGCATCAGACCACTGCAAATCTACCAAGACCCGGCCGTCCTTCCAAACTTTCTTCTCAAACAAGGAGAAAACTGATCAGAGATGCAGCCAAGAGGCCCATGATCACTCTGGATGAACTGCAGAGATCTACAGCTGAGGTGGGAGAGTCTGTCCATAGGACAACAATCAGTCGTACACTGCACAAATCTGGCCTTTATGGAAGAGTGGCAAGAAGAAAGCCATTTCTCAAAGATATCCATAAAAAGTCTCGTTTAAAGTTTGCCACAAGTCACCTGGGAGACACACCAAACATGTGGACGAAGGCGCTCTGGTCAGATGAAACCAAAATTGAACTTTTTGGCCACAATGCAAAACGATATGTTTGGCGTAAAAGCAACACAGCTCATCACCCTGAACACACCATCCCCACTGTCAAACATGGTGGTGGCAGCATCATGGTTTGGGCCTGCTTTTCTTCAGCAGGGACAGGGAAGATGGTTAAAATTGACGGGAAGATGGATGCAGCCAAATACAGGAACATTCTGGAAGAAAACCTGTTGGTATCTGCACAAGACCTTAGACTGGGACGGAGATTTATCTTCCAGCAGGACAATGATCCAAAACATAAAGCCAAATCTACAATGGAATGGTTCAAAAATAAACTTATCCAGGTGTTAGAATGGCCAAGTCAAAGTCCAGACCTGAATCCAATCGAGAATCTGTGGAAAGAGCTGAAGACTGCTGTTCACAAACACTCTCC
This sequence comes from Corythoichthys intestinalis, assembly GCF_030265065.1. Lineage (NCBI taxonomy): Eukaryota > Metazoa > Chordata > Actinopteri > Syngnathiformes > Syngnathidae > Corythoichthys > Corythoichthys intestinalis. Next base: position 57,441,398 of record NC_080400.1, on the reverse strand, counting down.
ATCCAACCTCACTGAGCTCGAGCTGTTTTGCAAGGAAGAATAGGCAAGAATGTCAGTCTCTCGATGTGCAAAACTGATAGAAACCTACCCCAAGCGACTTGCAGCTGTAATTGGAGCAAAAGGTGGCGCTACAAAGTATTAACGCAAGGGGGCCGAATAATATTGCACGCCCCACTTTTCAGTTTTTTATTTGTTAAAAAAGTTTAAATTATCCAATAAATTTTGTTCCACTTCACGATTGTGTCCCACTTGTTGTTGATTCTTGACAAAAAATTAAAATTTTATATCTTTATGTTTGAAGCCTGAAATGTGGCGAAAGGTTGCAAGGTTCAAGGGGGCCGAATACTTTTGCAAGGCACTGTAAACGTAAAACTGTCTAGATTCTTGGTTAACATTAAGAAAAAAAAAAAGTTATCGTTCATTTAAAATAAATATTTCAAGCAAAAGTTAGTATTGTGTAATCCAACATGGCGCCCGTCACGAAACAAAGGGCTTTTAAGTTCAAAATTCATGTAAATAAATGCTTAAATCGTGGAATTTCTATGGATATAAACGTAGAACTGTCTAGATTCTTGGTTAAAAATAAAATAAAAAAAACAGGCAGTTATCGTTCATTTTACGTAAATATTTCGAGCCAAAGTTACGGAATTGTAAACAATGTTTATATCCAACATGGCGCAAGTCACGAAACAAAGAGCTTTTTAAGTTGAAAATTCATGTAAATAAATCCTTAAATCGCGGAATTTCAATAGATATGAACGTAACACACTCGACTCTTGGTTAAAAACAAAAGAACGGTGAGTTATCATTAATTTTACGTGAATATTTCAAGCTAAAGTTAGGCTAATTATTTCATATAATAATTACATTGATTCCTCGACTAAATCTCTCTTGAGACACTGCTGCCTCCTCATATGCAGAAAAACATTTGTCCTATTTCAACCTAAGTCCGGCGTTAGAACGCAGCGTGTGTTTGAGTTTATCACAGTGAAAGCCAACTCAACTTCTGCCTGGGTCCAGCCCCCTACGAGAAGGCGTGGCGCAATGTCTGTGGGAGCTGTCTTGTCAACTGATGGTGGAGTCTATGTACTGTATTACTTTGTAGCTCAAAAATGCAATTTCTGGAGAAATTGAGTTGGGATGTGTCGCTGTTCCATGGGTCACTTCTAACAGTACAGTGATCCCTTGTTTTTCACGGTTAATGGAGACCGCACCCCACCACAAAAAGTAGTGACGGAGCTTATTTTCATAATTTTTTTGTTGTTTTTTGGTGTATTCAATGTATTCAATCATATTTAACAGCATTGGAAAGAGATACATACTGTCTAGGACATATTTTCCCGTCTTTCCCCAAAGAATAATAATAATTAAAAAAAAAAAAAAAAAAAACTCTAAGTACAGTAAAAAAAATAAGTATTTGAACACCCTGCTATTTTGCAAGTTCTCTCACTTAGTAAAAAGAAAAATCCAGACATTACAATTTATGATTTTTTTAACGATTTATTTGTGTGATGCAGCTGTGAATAAGTATTTGAACACAGATTTATTTGTGTGATGCAGCTGTAAATAAGTATTTGAACACCTAAGAAAACGAATGCATAGACGTCATAATATATTGATGGGACATTGGGTGCGGGGCCGATCAATACGGGACCTATCTCCGTCAAAGCTGACCGAGTGGAAACGCAGACAAAGAGCTTTTTATTTGAAAATTCTTGTGAATAAATGCCTAAATCCCTTTATTCTTTATTGATATGGATGTAAAACAGTCTCGATTCTTTGTTAAAAGCAAAAAAAAACAAAAAAAACCACAGCATTTATTTTACGTAAATATGTCAAAGTACGATGCTAGTCTTTAAGCCACTGTGGCGCCGCCTTATCACCACAAAGAGCTTTTTCCATCGCAAATTCTTGTGAATAAATGTTTAAATCCCTAAATCCTTTATATATGTGAATGTAAAACAGTCTCGATTCTTGGCTAAAAGCAAAAAACGGGGAAGTTAGCATTTATTTTACGTAAATATTGTGGATTTTGACTGCAATCCTTTAGCGGTGAAATTTCTCCCATTGATTTTTTTTAAACAACGTTTCAAAATGAATGCATGGTACGAAAAATATAATTTCCTTGAATCCTCGAACAAATCAGTCCTGAGACAATCCTTCCTGTTTGTATGCGGTAAAGCTTTTGCAGTTTTTCAACCTATATCCGGCGTTCGATTGCTGCATGTGTTTGAGAATAACTGCTACCTACTTCGACCGACTGAAGCGGAGTGTGGGACGGCCCCCTACTTGAAGGCGTGGCGCAGTATCTGGGGAATTATGAAGTCTATGACGAATGTTAATATTTGGTGCAGTAGCCTTTGCTCGCAACTAGAAACTGTGATTTCTGGAGAAATTACTATGCGGCTTTGCAGATCTTACCTCCGCCCAGGTTTTTTGGGGGACATTTCGGGGACAATATCAGGTTACTTCCTGTTTATTTGGAGACCTTTGGGGGACACGTCGTATTGATATCTGGTCATTTCCTGTTGATGTGGGACAATGTTTTTTTTGCCATTGAAAAGGAATGGGAAATTTGGATGTCCATGGCCTTCAATGGCATCGACTTACATATGCGTCAATGGAATCCAAGTACATTGACATCAGTACAATCGACATCCATGGCCGTCAATGGCATAAACCAAAGTAAATGCCATTGGAATTTGGAAATGAATGGGAAATTTGGACGAACACGCTGAATAACATTTGAAGAACTTCCGATGTACATTCTTCTTCTACTGTTTTAGAACCAATAAATAAGACGGCCACTAGATGGGGCGCTTTAGCAACTGATAACGATAAAACTGATATAAACTAACAATCATATAAGACGTTATACTGTAAATTTGCAGTGTGACAGTTAGTACAACTCAATACAAATTTATTTTGCATTAATCATTTCGCCTATCAATTAATTACTGTAGGTTATTATTGGTGAGAAATGTAGCCCTGACCGCTGTTCACCCAATCTGTTTGGTCTTATTTTAACTCATTCACTCCCAGCCATTTTTACCGGAGCAAGGCCGTTCGCTCCCGGCCGTTTTACTGGATTTTGACTGATTTTGCAAGGCTCACAGGAAATTCTGTTCTATTGCTATACAAACATGGAACCCACCAAAAGAAAGATTAGACTCTCTTCTTTCAGCGGAAAAAAAAAAAAGTTAAATGTTTTCCCGTTCTTTAGAAATCAGCATTAGAAAATAGCTTAGTTTGAGCAGTTTTCCAATTTCTGATGAAAAAACTTTAACACAGCTTTTTTTTTAGTTACATCCCAAACATCGGAATAATGTTTTCCTTTTACAAAATAATATAAACAACAAGACAAATAGAGCTTTTGATAGCAAAGTAACAATTTACTTACACATAACTAACTTAAAGATGACGCTGTTCCGGCCGTGACAGCCGGTTTAACTTTTCCCTCATCACCGCCGGTCTCATAAAGATGAGACGGGCATCGTCCGCCACACTATTGGTCCAGGTCGTTCTGCTCGGTCGTCCAGCGCCTGGCATCCCGGGCGTCCTACCGGTTGTTCTGCCTGGCATCCATTCGGTCGTCTTCCGCTGGCGCCCCAGCCGTGCGGCTTGGCCGTTCGTTGCCGTTGAATCGGTTTGCTGGTCTTACCAAATGCGCTACTGCCCTCCAGTGGCCAGTTTTATTGCTTTAAAATTGATTTTCAGCTTTGTGCTTTGGAGCTCAATTGAATCAGAACTCAGAGATGTCTTTTTTTCAAAAAAAAAAAAAAATGTAAAAGACGTATAAATACGTCTTTGGGACACTGAAACATTAAAAATAGAACGTATTTATAAGTTTTTGGAAGCAAATGAGTTAATGTCCTGTCCCCAGCAAAAACTGTGCATGTATCTTATGTTGTTATATTGTCCCTACCAATATTGAGACCAAAGCTACGCCCTTGATATGCTGTATATTTTTTACATGAATGTAGAGGGCCAATAATTTTGTTGGATTGTACGATTTTTGTGAAAATTTGACAATTGATAAAGGTTAGTCAAGGTTACCTTGTTTGAGAAACGTACACCCACCCAACTTGCGATTTATTTACTACTTCCCATTTTTATACGGTTTTACCGAAAACGATTAAAATGTTTATTTTTAAAACTCTATTTTGAATAACATCTTATAGCCTAATGTATCACATTTGATAAACTTAGAATTTCATTATTTTGAGACTAATTTAGAATTTAGATTTTTTTATTTTTTTTTTTAATGATGGATGCAAGTCAACACATGCATCTGCAGGTTCCATGAGAAAAAAAATCTGGATTTAGCTAGGGTTATAGATATTACAGCGCTTATTACACGTATTCATTTTGATTTTACTTTTTTTTTTCTTACAAATTTGAAAAAAGTACCATTATGTCCTTATTTTTTAAATTTTGGGATTCTCTGACAATTGCTTCATGTTGCAGGCTTTAAGGGTTAAGCGGAACTGGCTTGCATCACCTGTTCGGCAGCCAGAAACTCCTCCATTTGACAATCGAACTATAGATAGAATATACATAAAGCTAGATGTCTGATGTCCGTGTGATTAAATGGGGATGGTCGTCGCCGCTTGTCGGCCATGTAGTTAGAAAACGCAACAGATGGCTCAGTTTTCAGACGCTTTTAAAAACGCCTTGATTTTTCATAAACGAAAGAGATTGGGTAAATTTACTGCATGCTTTTTTTTAAAAGTTCAACATCTGGTGTGAACCATGGCCACCATAATCCGTTCAAGTTCTCCGACGCAAGATGGCCGCGACTTCCTTATACCGCTACTCCGCTTTGAGACATCTAGCATTTTTATACGTGAGATCTATGAGTAGAGCGTCAAGCGGATCCCAGAAGACTGGTCGTACGAAAAAACATCTCCATTCTTCCAAGTTGTGACGGTCACCGTGAGCAACGTCCTCCACAGAATGGCGTCTGAAGAGCTTGCCAAGAAGCTACAGTCACGACTCGCCGCCTCGGAAGAGACCGAGCCGAGGCCAGAGCTCGAGGAGAACCTCGTCCCGGCCAAATACCAAGAATCGGAGGCGGCTTGCGGCGATACTTCAACCGAGCTTTCCGCTAAACTCAATCGACGGCTGGACATCAACGAAGGCAACGCGCCCCCTCGGGCTAGTCGCGTTTTCAACCCCTACACTGAATTTAAGGAGTTCTCCCGAAAGCAGATTAAGGATATGGAGGTGATGTTTAAAAGGTAAGAACCGATTCGAGCGCTAGCCTACATTCCCGTCATTTGTCCGCAAACACGCCGAAGCGTTGCCCTGTCGTGCGGGTTGAGCCGTGCAAACTCGTGATGAGATTAGGATGAAGATGCTGACGAGTGAAAACACTCGGCTCGTTCATTAAGTTAATTAATTCCTCATTTGGTAGGTGCGGGCCTATTCACGTGGAGCTAACATGGAGCCTTGCCTTTTAGTTTGAACTCGTTTTGGATTTGTGTCGCAGTTTTAATATTCTTGCAGCAATATCGGTGTGCTGTCAGCCTAACACAAAATCCAAAAATAAATAAATAAAACACAAGGAATAGTCAGAGTCTCCTACTCAAAAGAGCGAATTAAAGAGCCTAATTACTCTGGCCAAGTAGGGGATGAGCAGTGTTTTGGGTCATTTGGGAAAATTACTGATTAGAGATAAGGATCAGTTGGGTTCTTAACATTTGGAAACTCTTGCTCATGACTCGGTCATTTCCTCTTTTTACTCACAACGATCATCCTAAAAAGCAGAACCGCTGGCTAGATTGTTGTCTAAAGTGGACAGCAGAATAGTAGTGTATGAAATTCCTGTGTGCTGACTATGAATGTTAACTGGTGGCATGGTCAGGGTTCACTGAACCGAACATCATTCGCTGAGTATTTTCGTCTTTTTTTAAATTCATTTTTATTTTTAATTGAACACCTATTTTGTTTATGCATTTTTTTTAGGTTGCATATTTTAAAAAGACCTTCTGTTAACCCTTAAGGTCCGGGCCTGTTTTGTCTGATTTTGCATGCCTTTGATGTTGCCTTTTATATTTAAAAAAAAAAAAAGTGTTCACAATGGCCTGGTTGGGTCCCCCTTTTTTTCCTAAGGACACCATAACCTTCAAGTCCAAATTGTTGTTTTCTTCACTGACCAATTGTAATCAACATTTTGGAGCGAAAAAGACCCCCCCCCCCCCCCCCAAAAAAAAAGAATAAATCCAAATTTTTTTCCCATTCACAACCAAACATCCCAGATAGCAGACAGACGTTGAAATGATGTTGAATTATTATTCCGCTGTCAATCCTATATCAATGAATCAACGTTGACACCCATCGTTGATTTGTCATGACTTTTGCACCCTCAATTAATAAAAAAAAAAAAAAAAAAAAATCAAATAATTCAACAATGATAAATAATGAAAATAAATCTTGGCTACATTTCAAATTATTTTTAATTGAATCACAACAATAGAAAACTTCATTAACTCTGAGTAAAGTTATTTCGAACTTAAAGTGCGTACGACAGGATTAAAAAAAAGTCTTAAATAGCATTATTATGTGAATTAGAATCATATTTTGAGACGATTCGACGATATACAACAATTTGGCAAAGCCCAGATGACGAGAAATGAATCTTTTAATCCGCCGTTTAGCCACGCGTACCATTATAGTGCTCTAGCGTCCCCAACAGGAGGAGGATGTCGGCAGGGTCATGGTTTCATCCGATTTAAAATTTAGCCCATTGAGGGGGAATTATTCAGAACGTGGAAAATGCGACGAAGAGAGCCACAAAATGTCATTGTTTCAGTTTCTCTACTCCAGTATTTTTACAGGATATTCTTTTTATCCAAGTATTTTTTTCTCAATAGCTAAATAAATGGTATCGTCATGACAGATAAGTCTTGTGCTAAATGGAATATGAAATCATAAAAATGCATTTATTCAGTACAACAAGCCAAAATTACTCCATAATGATCAAAACTGTCGACTTCACCTTGACCTTCGCACCTCCCGAACGATATTTTATGCCACCGTAGTTAGTCAGGCTTTTGTCATTTCCCTGCCCCGGCTTCGGAGAATGTAAACAAACAAAGAGGCATGACAGCTAGCTGACATGCTCACCCGAACCGAGTGATGTTTCAAAATCTTCGAAGCAACAAATCACACATAACTAGCCCGGTTAATTTCACACGACGGCGGGGTTGTCGATTGTCTTCGCCAATCTGCAACCTGCCCGGCGTCGAGCAAGTTAAAGCTTGTCGTTCCCCTGCTGCGGGCAGAGGGTTCGTTTGCGGGGAAGCAGCTGGACAATGACCGCCGGACAAACCGGCCGTCGTCGGAGGAGCGCGTAACTGCCACATGGTCAACGCGAATATGGCGTAAAGTAATGCTTAACTACACGGCAAAGACTTAAATGGTGAGACAGTCATACGAGAGTGGCTGCAGTTGTTGTGCAGCTAACATGGCAGAATGTGTCTGAGTAGAACTTTTCTTCATGTCCGTCCATGATCAAACGCAAGTAAGTAGTCCTTTATTTAAAAAAAAAGTTTGTAGTGTTTACTTTGTAATCACTGTATTCGCGGCCATTTTTAACACAAAGTTGCAATTTCTGATGGGGTTGAAAATTTGACAGAACACCGGGCACACAAAGAGGGCAATAAGCAGAGTGCAGCGCGCTCCTGGTGGGGTTGGGGGTGTGCGACAAGACGCCGGTTGTCAGCTAAGTGGCATTCTTGGTGGACAAGGAGCATTGCCAGCCACAAAATGCAAGCCACCTCCCTATTAAAACGTGTGCCATGATCGCAGTTTTTGACATAAAACACGGTTTACTCACTTCCTCGTAAGTCCAGTGGTCCCACAGTTGTCACACACTTGTCTTGGCCGATCTCGGGGTGAACGGAAACTTTCTGAAATCCAAAAAGGCTCACACACCTCTCTCTGGTGCAGCTACAAAAGCCTGCAGCCGTTTGGTGTGATGCAAAGAATAAACGAATTAGTCCGCAAATTCAGCTGAATCCGCAGTCCATCTGCATGCTATAAAGCAATGCTGCACTGTGAGATGCTGACCCGGGCTACGTCACATTCGCATTCGTCCCAAACCCGAGACTGAAGCCGGAAGACACTCATTTTCGTGGCGCGGGATTCAAAAATTGAATATATAAAACGATCGCTTCTACACACATCCAAGCGGTCCATTTCATTCATGAGCATTAAACACCACGTGAAATATGAAATGAACATATTTTTTGGTGTCATACGCACTTTAAGCCTCCTCCTCAGTCTGATAAGCTTCGCTGCGAACTTTGCCACCAACGTGGTCTGGGGCATAGCGTAGTCACTTATGCACAACAGCAGCAAATGCATATTGTGACGCGTCCATCCCGATCTGCCTCTTCAGTGAATCTGAAAATTACAAACAAAACAGCACTCAGTTAATTTATATCAATGTACTCAAGCAGGTATCATGGGTTAGTTTAACATACTTTAGTATTTTGTGGTGAAGTAAGTTTCTTAACCAATCCCAAACCAAATTAGCGCTACATATGGGAATGGAGCTAATCAGTTAGCTAGCTACGATGGAAAAATGAACGCACTGTCTTGCTGTTCAATTAAACGGCAAATGCACAGTTTCTTACAATGTTGGCAACTTTGTCTCGTTGAATCAGGCAAACCATTTTAAATGCGCTTTATTCAACCGTGAGACATCATTGCTATTAAAGGCTCTGAAGAAAAGCAACAGGCTTTCCTTTAAATATGGGTATCCTTAAATTTTCCAGTGGAGTTTGTTTGAGGTGATATGCTGTCTTCCTGCTCAACCCTGAACACAACTATATTTTTAACATAACTCCCGCTCATCCATAATTCGATGACTTTTCAATCATATTTCCTGGTCAATCAAAAATAAACTATAACATTATTTCATCAACTATAAAACTGTTAACCCAACCATCGTCTGACACACCACAAAACAAAGTTGTTTCAACATCACTGTCAGGTGTCATCGGTATTTGCAGTGTTGATTAGGGTTGCAGCTATCGATTATTTTAGTAGTCGATTAATCGATGAACTAGTTCGAATAATCGAGTAATCGGATAAGGAACATAAAAAATTAAAATACCTGAGCTTAGCCTCAAACGTTATAAAAAAAACAATAAATAAGGATCTAAGTACAACAAAAGAACATTTGGCTAACTTACATAGCAAAAGTCCGCTAGCTTATATGCTATAAAATGCTAACTTTTTTTTTTTTTATACAATGCTCTTAATAAATGGTTCAGGGAATATACCTATAAACTAAATTACAAATGCATTAAAAAACATTAGCTCAAACAAAAACTTAGCTTACGTTGGTCTTAACAGGGAGCAGCTGGATTCAGCCATGTGAAATGAGGCAGACCAGAGGGCAGTGTATCCACCCTAATCAACAAAACGAAATGCAAACACTTTCGAAATAAACCGTTACAATGCCACTTTAATTAAAGGAATACTTGAAGCAACAACATTTAATTAGAATATTTTTTTGTAATCGAATACTCGAGTTAATCAATAGTTGCGGCACTAATGTTGATTCAATATTGTTGTCGAAAATTTCAATGTCATCCATACGGATGATTTTGACGGAAAATCAACGTTTATTCAATGTCTATCTGCTATATGGGAACAGATTGGGTGAACGGAGGTCAGGGCTACATTTCTCACCAATATGAACCGAATTAGTTGATAGGCTACGATCAATGCAAAAATAAATCTGTATTGACTTATGCAAACTTTCATGTGTATTTTTTTTTTTTTAATGGAGCCAGCCTTAAAAAAAAAAAAAAAAAAAAAAAAAAAAATACTGCTTTTGTCCACAAGCACAGCCAAACTCAACAAAAAAATTAAAACTTTTTACCTGGATTATTATAAAGTATGATTATCTGTAAAATGTCTGTCTAGGCTGCAAATAAAAATATATTTAAATAATGTCGAAAATAAATAAGTACATTTAAACGTGCGTTTTCGGGGAGAAAAATGGACCAGACGTTCAGCAAGTGAAAGGGGTAAATGTAAGTCTGAACACAACGAAAATAATTCACTTAATGATGGTCGGATCAAGTCTGTCCTTACAACATATAGGAAGACACTCTAAATGACCTATATAACTGAACCCATATAATGCAAATAAGGTTGCTTTAAAGTTGGTTTGGAAAGCTATGCCCTTGTTTTGGACTCCAAAAGACAAAAAAAAAAAATCCCACATTTTTTGTCAAAATTTGTAATATTGATGTCCCATTGACCAATAAACACGCTCAACAAACCGTTTTGAAGCTCGATAATATTTATTCAACTTGTTGGACTAAACATTCAACAGAAAAAAATGAGACTGAATACTTTTATATTTGATAAAGCAACAGAAACATAGGGGTTTTTGTCCTTTCTACATACTATGGTCAAAACAGGTTATATACAGTAGACCAAACTGTGCAAAATAATGAAGAAAAAAAATAACATCTCGTGCTGCAACGATTCATCGATTAACTCGAGTAATTAGAAAAAAGCGTCGAATTACATTTGGATTTGTTTAATTAATGACATTTGTTTTTAAAGTGTTGCATTAAGTTTTATTTATTCACATTTAGCTGGATACACTGCTCTCTAGTGGCAACAGTGAAAATGCCATAACTATATGTCTAACATGGCTAAATCCAGCTGCTCCCTGTTCAGACCAACTTATGGTTTTGTGTGAGCTAATGTTTTTTATGCATTTGTTGTTTAGTTTAGAATTATATTCAGCAATTTTTGTGGGAATATATATGAACCTATTTTTTGGAGCATAAAAATAAATAAATAAATAAATAAATAAATAAATTAGCATTTATAGTATTTAAGCTTAGCTGTGCAAGTTAGCCAATTGTCCTTTTGTTGTACTTGGATCCTCTTTTTTTTTTTTTTTTTTAATGTCGTTTGAAGGTTTTATTGCTCTTGTGAAATGAAAGTGCAATTCTGCATGGTTTGAAGAAACACTCAGGAATTTTATTTTGTATTGGCATCTAATGCTCTTTTAAAAATGCAAATTTAGAAAGCCGATACAAGTTTTATTGATAGCATAGACACTTATTTGTTTTACATCAGTGCTGCAACGATTAATCGATTAACTCGAGTATTCGTTAAGAAAAAAATATTCGAATTAAATTTTGTTGCTTCGAGTATTCGTTTAATTAAAGGGGCGTTTTAATGGTTTATTTTTAAAGTGTTTACATTTAATTTTATAGATTAGGGTGGGAAAACTGCCCTCTGGTCTGCCTCATTTTGCATGGCTGAATCCAGCCGCTCCCTGTTAAGACCAACGTAAGCTAAGTTTTTGTTTGGGCTAATGTTTTTTAATGCATTCGTAATTTAGGTTATAGGTATATTTAGTCGTTTTTTTTGTGGGAATATGAGTCTGAACCATTTGTTAGGAGCATTGTTAAAAAAAAAACAAAAAACGTTAGTATTGTATAGCATTTAACCTAGCGGACTTTTGCTATGTAAGTTAGCCAACTGTTGTTTTGTTGTACATAGATCCTCATTTATTTATTTGTTTATGCCTTTTGAGGCTTATCCCGGGTATTTAAATTTTTCATGTTCCTTATCAGATTACTCGATTATTCGAAATAACTAGTTCGATTAATCGACTACTAAAATACTCGATAGCTGCAGCCCTATTTTACATATTCTAAAATTTCTTCTGCACCCCATCAAATGTTTGTAATCCTATTATTCAAACTAATTGATAGATTAATTGATTACCCAGTCTTAAACTATTTGCCCTTTTGGCTTGGTCACTGGCATTTTGCCGTCTGAATTGTATGTTAAAAAATCTTTTTTTTAAATTTTGAGTTTCTGTGGATCCCATGAAAATTCGACAACTTGTCTACTGTACCCATTTTTTCTAGTGAAATAACTGAGTCCATTCTTTCATTTGGTAGCTTGGTGATAATATAACAATATTCTGTGTTCTTTTGACATATCATTCAAAGTCATCTAAAATGGCTGGTACTGATGGTTGTTGTGTCATGTTAAAATGGTTGGGTTGAATGAGTTAAACATGGTGCTGTGCTTGTATGCATGGATGAGCACTAGATGATGAAGCCAAGGCTAAACTCCCTCTAAGGAAGAATCCTCGAGCAGACGTAAGACTCATTGTGTGGCAGCAGTCAGCCACGACTGTTGAGCGTGAGAGAATTTCAGCTGCTCCACACTAGCTGTACTTGTAAGAACAATGTTTTTGTGACCTGTAGCACAAAACAGAACTGCCTACTTTAAGTGGGAGGAGGAAGAAAAAGGGCAGTGACTTATCATAAAGACATACAATATCATGGATGGTTGGGGAAAAAAAACATTTAAAGCCTTGTAAGTAGGTTTGGGCGATATGACTATGTATCGACAAAACGAGATACAATATTGTGACATGTTGGGCAGAAAATAAATGTATTAGCCTGCATCTTTTTTTACACTGACTGACCTTAGTTTAGCACATCAGCTATGCTTAAAGAGACCTCTTAATGTCTCCAAATAAGGATGCTTGGTACAGGTATAATGATAAACCAATTTGAATCAGTTGTCGGTCTGTGAAGAACTGGATCTGTAAAAACACAGCCACTGAACACATTGTGCTTATATTGTGTATGCAAATACACAAGCTTACATTTACTTCAACACAGACAATGAGAAATAACAGCAGGTCACTAAATCAAAATAATTAAAACTCACGGTTTTAAAACTAAACTAACAATCGCATAACAAACTAAATAGTCTGACTAGGGGGAACTTCTGGTTGCGACTGCCATGTAGGAGGACGCACGCTGCGTTGCTCTCCTGCTAATCTTCGACAATCCTACACAAAATTGCTTTCTTTTTTGTAAAAGCGTGTGATTAATGTAGGGCTGCAGCTATCGAATATTTTGGTAATCGACTGAAAATTCTATCGATTAATCGAGTAATCGAATAAAACTTTTTTTTTTTTTTTTGGGGTAAAGAGCAATTATAAATATAGACGAGAAAACAAGACATTTCATCTAATATTGAACCATTTTCACTCAATCAATGACTTTATTTTCAATGTACATTGTTGAAAACAGCCAACAATTGCGTCTCAAATGTGCCTTAAAAAAAAAAAAAGACTAATTCACTGCTTTCACTCAAAAAACTTTTAGATCTTATAAAAAAAATATATATATATATTTCTTACCTAAATATGTAATTACGCTTGATAGCACACATCACTTAAAATTTAGGTGTTTTTCCCCACGTGTTTCAATTGAATTTCCACTTGTGTCAAGCTATAAGTTCTAGTTAAGTTTTAAGTTATTCTGTCATGATAGGATTTTGAGTTTTTGCAGTGTTCAAAATAAATGTGCTGTATTGGAGCACATTAAGCACCAGTGCTACTTGGTGTTTTATCCAGCAATGACTACTGAGCTCAAATTGACAGTTACCATTAAGTTTTTATTTTACACCCTACTCACTCTATAGCACTGTTTTCACAGATTAAATAAAGCCTGTATGTAAGAGTTAGCCACGCATCGACAATAGTCATAATGAATAGAAACGTAGCCCTCCGCAGGGATAACTTTACGTGAGCGAGTGACAGTAACATTAATCTTATTTATGAGCGCTGAGAAGTGTACTGCTTTAAGATGGCGGCTGTTTTATTAATGCCGCCGAGTCGGTCATTTCGCATCTAGTTCTATGTACATGTGATATCTATGACACGCATACAGACACTACCTGCTACCACGTAGCAACATGCAAGCGTAGTTTTTAGCAACGTCGGTGCAGTTTGTAACGGCTGTCGGCTGCAGTAAGGTTTTTATTTTTTATTGCTTCTTCCTCCTATGCACCAGCGCGTTGTCACGCATTAAAAGTAGTCTGGGCAAAATGTGATGCCTAGAGCTGGCAAAATTAAACGATTTCTCGAGGTGAATACAATTACTCGGATCAGTTTTTAAACTCGAGTTACTCGAGTTGCTCGAGAATTCGTTTCAGCTCTAGATTAATGACAATGCCGAAGTCACGCAAGGACACGAAAGAAGAAGGCAAATCAACGAAACAACAAACACTGACGGAATTAGGTGTTGTTGGTGAAGGGCAGCGTTCTAGTGACAGTATGGCGACGCCAACGAGACTGCCTCGGGAGGAAGACGACCTTGGCGGAGGAAAGGGAGATGCGATCCTCGCAGCTATCAACGCTTTGAAACACGAATTCTCTGCACGGTTCGATGGCGTGGTGGAAGCAATCGAAAATATGAGAAAGGAAATCAGCGACTGCACCGAACGAATGGCGCACGTTGAACAACGTGTTTCAAACGCCGGGGATGAAATGGCTAGCATGCAAGCTAAGCTAAAGGAGCTTGAAGCAAAAAACGCCATCAATGATGAAAAACTACTGGATTTGGAAGATAGATCACGGCGAAACAACTTAAGGCTCGTTAACCTACCAGAAGGTGCGGAAGGACAGGGCGCATGCTCTTTTTTGGAAAGATGGATCCCGAAGGCGCTTGATCCGGCCACGCTTCGTTTTGGAGAGGGCACATGGCGTTGGGCCGACGAGGGACGCCCGGACGCCGCTGAGGACGCTCATCATGCGATTTCTCAACTACAACGATGAAAAGGCAGTCGTCGCAGCGGCCCGGAATAAGAAGGAAATCCGCTACGAGGACCATCAAGTGCGCTTCTAGACGAAGCAACTAGGACGCATCAACTGAGGAAACAATTCGATGCAGTTCGTCGGGAGCTGCGTAATTTGGGACTTAGACATGGAATTGCCCACCCTACAAAATGACTGGTTACTCACAAAGATCAGTCTCACGTATTCAAGACTGCAGCTCAAGCAGAGGTTTTTCTTAACAAACTACGGGAGGAGATTGTGAAATAATGAACGAAGGACTGCGTTGGAAACGAAGTGGTGAGTTCGATTTGTCCGAAATCACTAACCGCAAAGCTATATAATATTTCAAAAGACATGCACGACCGTATTAAGGTTAGCAGGGAGAAAAGCGAACTTTTTGTGCTATTCTTATTTTCTTTTTAGTGTTCAGGCCTACATTGTGCGGACCAATCCTCATTGAAAGGTCTGGTCCTCAGCGTAACAGGAGTCGAGAACGAATGGAAGTGGAACCCTCATGTATGGAGGGAATTGGAATGGGGGTTTGGTGTTATTACTTCTCTTTGGTTTTGTACAGCACTGTATTTTTGTGGTTATATTGTTCCTCTTTAGATTTGCTTAAAGTAGAAATGCTCCAGCTCCCTGATACAATTTTTTGTCTTTATTCTTTGCCCTATAAATGCCACAAGTTGTGAAGCTTAATTTTATCTCATGGAACTGTCGGGGTTTGCACTTTGCAGCAGCCCAAAAAAATGAAGCAGGTTATGAATATCCTGAAAGATAAAGAAGCTAAAATTGTCTTCTTACAAGAGACCCACCTTTTGGAAAGCGATGTCATTCGGGTTCGGAGGAGGTGTCAAGGGGAAGTATATTCTGCATCATTCTCATCAAGGGCAAGAGGTGTCATGGTTCTTATCCACAATACTGTCCCACTTCAAGTAAAAAAAAATATCAAGGATGGTAGAGGTAGATATATACTAATCCAAGGCAAACTCTTGGCCAAGGATTTAAACCTAATAAATGTGTATGGTCCAAATATAGCTGACCCCCAATTTTTTAAGAACTTTATTTCTCAGCCTTGCTGAACTGTCTCGAATTTGTAATTGCAGGAGATTTTAATTGTACATTAGATCCCATCTTAGATCGGTCTACGGGTGTCGACCAATCACATGGCAGAAGTAGATTGGTAATAAACAGGGGTGCACATATTTTTTTTTGCCCAGGTTCTCAGAGGAGGACCTGGAGATGTGACTTGGTCCTCATTGAGCTTGAGAGCCGACCCGCCTGAGGCGATAAAATTATGACAAGCTTTACTTGGAGCTAATTAACTTTAATTAATTATATTAACAATTAATGCTTGATTAACATCAACTGGCACAACAAAATTGCCATTACTTTGAAGTGAAATGGAAAGAAATAAACATAAAAGCTCCAATTCAAAATAAAGGGCATTATGCGGCTCTCACATGAACTCCAAGCCTTTGTAAAAGTGGGATGTCCTCCTCATAAGACCTCATTGAACGTGCATGTTTAGCTTTGTAAAATGCGAGCAAAAACGGGTTTGTCAGTGCATGGCGCTGTTCATTACCTTTATTCCGCCACTTGTCCATAGCGCGAGTGGGGTCTTGTCTGACCTCGATAGTTTGCTTAAATGCCACATGCTCTCTGTTTTTTTCATGCTTTTCAAAGTTTGGATGGCTGAAATTATTTGACCCTACATA
This sequence comes from Corythoichthys intestinalis, assembly GCF_030265065.1. NCBI lineage: Eukaryota > Metazoa > Chordata > Actinopteri > Syngnathiformes > Syngnathidae > Corythoichthys > Corythoichthys intestinalis. Next base: position 57,425,045 of record NC_080400.1, on the reverse strand, counting down.
AAATGCGCTGCTCTTATCAGCGACATTGGGATTCTCACGGCATATTTTGTACCGCATTTCCGTGCGAGCATCATTTGCTTCTAGCCATGGTACCTCCTTCAGCCACTTTTCAGCAAAAGTCCTTTTTTTCGGTAGCTACGGTGACGTCTCTGTCATCTGTCTGTCTTTTGACGGGGCTGGGGGAACACGGAAATAATTACTCAGTGGGGCCTGCCTCTTCGACATTTTGAGAAGGTATTTTCTCGTGTCCGCCGCAAAAACAGTGGTCAGCCATCGGTACGCAAAAGCGTATGTAAGCCATTGAGGGCCAGCGCGTTTGTCTACGTCCAGTACGCATGCGCGCATGCGGACCACTTATGTGCACCTCTGGTAATAAATCAATATATTAATTTAATTTAAAAACTTGTGTGAGCGTGTCATTGATGCATATTTTGTGTTTGCTTTGAACGTCGCAAAGCTGGTATTGCTTGACTTGTGTGAGCCTGCACTTTAATCCCTTTGGTGTCTGCAGTCTGCTACAAACCTCTGCCAGTCGTAACTCGTATGTTGTTTTGCTGTTGCTGAAATCGCGGATGCGCCGAACAGCACTAACAAGCAGCATCAGAGTACAAGGGGAAGTTACTTGGCAGGAGTCTCTTTATGACAAAACCTTAGCCAAAGGCATGCTGCAACTAAGCACAGTTTAGTAATCTGGATAAAAAACTGTCTATATTTTTTGGTTTATATCATGATGAAAAAAAATCAGCCCTATCGCCCAGCCCTATTTATTCTTTAGGGTTTTTATGAAGTACATAAAAAGAACAGTTGGCTAATTTGCATAGCAAATGTCCGCTAGCTTAAATATTATAAAATGCTAACTTTAAAAAAAAAATTAACAATGCTGTTAACAAAGGGTTCATACACATATTCCCACAAAAACTGCTGAATGTACCTCTAAATTACGAATGCATAAACAATCATACTAGCTCAAACAAAAACTTACAACCATCTGTTGGTCTTAACAGGGAGCAGCTGGACCCAAGCCATGTTAGATGTGTTATGTCATATTCACTGTTACTACTAGAGGGTAATGTATCCACCCAAATCAATAACTCTAAATGCAAACACTTTAAAAACGAACCATTAAAACGCCACTCCTATAACTAAACCACAGCAAATGCACATGTATGTGTTTAAAGACTACTTAATTGTATTCTGTTTGCTGAATTAAACGCTGAACTTATTCACACAAGGTCTCAAATGCACTGTACTCTACGCGACTCTGCACATCAATGGAAAACAACTTCAGAACGAGCGTGAAGCAGCGATGACGTAAATTTATTTTATTTTACCTCATTTAATAATTTCTTTAATACCTCAAAAATACTTCCAAACTGCAGACATACCTTGTTATAATACACAACAAGAGGACTAAGGTTCTAAACCCTTTTCAGTGGTAAACTTTAGGCCTTTTAACAGAAAATCGAAAAAGCAAATAAATTGCATTGACCTTTGATCAGTCACATGACAGTCCAATAAAGATATACTGTAAAATAGCCATCTGTGAAAATAGAGAATCATTTGTACTGAGAACATTTATAGGCCTTTAAAATGATTTTCATGTTCTGAACTGCTTATCCTCACAAGGGTCGCAGGGGTGATGGAGCCTATCTCGGCTAAGAATGCTGTGATAAAAATTGAGCGAGGGGGATTGGAGGGTGTGTCCCAACTAGTCACTTGATTTTGAGACTCTGCTGATACCGAATACTGATACGATACTCCTAGTGCTGCAACGATTAATTGATTCGAGTAACTTGAGTAATTCAATTAGGAAAAAGCTTCAAATTTTGCTGCAACAATGATTCGTTTAATTAGAATGGCGTTGCAATAGTTTGTTTTGAAAGTGTGTGCATTTAATTTTATTTATTTGGGTGGATACACTGCCCTCTAGTGGCAACAGTGAATATGCCGTGTGACATGGCTGAATCCAGCTGCTCTCTGTTACGGCCAACATAAGGTTGTAAGTTTCCCTTTGAGCTAGTACATCTTAGCGGTCTTTTGCTATGCAAGTTAGCCAATGGCGTACCACAAGCAACACGTCACTTTTGCCCATTAATATTCATGACCTTAGCAATTGTGGCTAGGCGGGTCAACCTCCCTTTTGTCCCCAATAGTAAATTAACGGAAATGGTGTACGAACGAAATGAGTACTGAGCTAAATCTACCAATTCTGTCCGAAAATGATGTCCCTGGTGCCAAATTCACTGGTAAAGATGTAGAAGAACACACAAATGTTCCGTTAAAGAGACGGCTTGAGTGTCAAGGGCTGAAAAAGACAAGCCGACTTGATCCAGAGTTAGCTTTTTTTACCGACACCTTTTTCTTGTGTGCATTGCCTTACGCCATTGACAATGACATTCTCCTGTTTCAACAATCTATCCTTTACCACCATATGCCCTGTCTTTCTTATATATTATATCTTCTGGTTGTCTTACGTCTCTGACCGTTCTTGGGGGCAGTTTACATTGCCATTTTTGTGTAGCGATCGCAAATGCTACTCAAGTGACAGCCAACGAACACTTTTAATTTTTTTCATTAATAACAAATCTGTATTCTATAATTTATTTACACTTCCCCCTTACTAAAGTTTTTATTTTTATTTTTATTTTTTTATTTTTTTACAACAGAAAAGGTAACAGTGGCAGTCAGATACCATTTTAATTTTTTTCAGGTCATTCATTGTCAGATGGCAAAACGCCATGCTAAAAAATAAGCAAAAATATCAAAATGGCTTACTCTTCGTCCTCTGAAGGACCATGGCCCCCCAAAAAATGTTTACTGCATATAACGTGAATGGCTTCACCTTGCTGGCGTTAAACTGGTCTTTTGGACGTCCGCGCAAGTGGATCCATTCTTCACATTTTTTCCTCCCGAATTTTTTGGTTTCGGAAAATGTATGAAGAAAACATCCTTAATATGTCGTAATGTCTAGAGTCCTTTCTACAAGTTCCATAGCAGCTGTGTTTTATCGGCATGGTCTTTTTTAAAAGATTAGTGAAGAAAATAAGCAGGAATAACATGGTTTGTATGCGAGGGCTTGTCGATAATGTCCCACTTCCGCGTTATGATGGCGACATCACGGTCTAAAAAAGCAGTCGTGTGGTAGGTACACTGCTGTTCATTTTGTACTTAGATCCTCATTTATTTTTCTTTATGCCGTTTGAGGCTAAGCTTTGGCATATCATTTGTTTTAAATTCCTTTATTACTCTTGTGAAATGAAAGCACAATTCTGCAGTCTATAGAAACACTCAGTTTGTATAATATTATTACAAGCATTAACACTTGTTTCTTTCGTTTTACATCTCAAATTTATTCTGCAAGGCATTAAATGTTTGTAGTACTAGATTATTCGAATTGACTAATCAATAGATTAAATGATTAGTTAATCGATAGCTGCAGCCCTTGATACCGCTGCAGTTTATTCGTTTATCCATTGATTTGCTACAAAGCATATTTTTTTGGTCTTTTTTTGACAGTATACCTGTGCGTCTTATTTTGTTGCTTTCTTAAAAACACGACCTTTTCCCACCTGATTCCGAAAAGTCAGGGATTTTCTTATGAAGCTACATCACTCACGAAACTTCAGATTAATGGTTAAAGATGGATCGGTGGATGGGCCTTAGCAATTCATCAAAACATTGAGTGGTTTTGATTGTAAGCATGAAGTAAATTGTTGTCTCTGGTATATGTAATTCTTGTTACGATACTCTCAAACAATCAGCCAACAAATTGGCGTTTGCAGTATGTGTGCTCAACAGTTCAGCTTTGTTTGCCTTGTCTGTAAGAATGTCGCTTTATTATGTTGCAACTATTGAGAACAGAACCTCTGTTGTTGTTGATAGTCGAATGGATATCTGCTGCTCCCATCCCCCCATCAGAATGTAGTTAAATTGCTTTGCATCATCCTATTATCTCACTTACTTTGCAGTCAGTATTCAAACTATTATATATATTATTATAACTATTTTAGAAGTGGGATGTGTAGAAAGGAAGGTGGCAAGTTGTTACGTGTTTAAATCCCAACATTCTGATCCTTATTTGCTTTACCCATAGCTTTGCACTGGTGGTTAGTCAAGTGATGATGACTGCTGTTTAAAAACACTGGTTTTATTGTGTTGTTTTCCGCTGAATTGGTCATGCATTCATAATGTGACCCAGAGACTCTATTGGAAGAATACAAAGTAGATATAGTCCAACACTGCATACAGTTAGTTAAAAAACATAGACCATATTCAGTTACATTTGTCTCAAATGCCTTTAGTCTCACTTACCCGCCTGCACTGATCCAGTACATGATACACGTTCCCATGGGAAAGTTACCACCCAGTGACCCATTTTTTCTTTCCTTTAACAGGCTGTTTTCCCTTATGGCGTATTCCTGAAAAAATACTTCAACTTGTTTAATATTTCTACGGCACTTTCTTTTGGATTGGACCGTATCTAACAATTGTACTGTATACAGGTAGTCTCTGGGTTACAACGTAGCCGACTTGCGTAATTTCGATTTTAAGACACGAGAGTCTCGGCCGCCATTTCGGTCTGCAGTCGTTTTTGGGGTTTTTTGGTTTTGTTTTAATAGTCGTGTAAACAGTACCTTATTGTACCTCACAGTATCTTATTTTTTAATTAATTTTATTACCTAATTTTTGGACTATAAGCCGCTACTTTGACACCGGCAAATTATTTCCTTAACTCCATTTTTGTCCAGCTCACATCTTTTACATCCATACAAAAGTGAAATCATTAATGCCCATAACATTGTGATGTCATAATTATGATTGTCTTATGACAGTCTTATGGCGCCACTATCAAAAAAAATTACCAAATACCATAACTAGTAATGAAGTAATGAAACAACTGGAACAGTAACTGAAGAAATAATTAGCAAATAATTTGAATTTTGATTGTTATTTGCATCGGTAGTGCTGCAGTGCATGCTTGGAGGCATGTTGGACAACAACAGTGTTGACAGCAGGTGGCAGCAGAGGCTGACTGTCTCCCCCAAGGGAGCACTGATGGGCAAATGAAGCTTCTTGAAGCAATGAAGCTTTGTAGCCAATTGGTTCAAAGTAGGCCTGAACGATATTGGAAAAAACTATTGTTGCGATTTTTTTTAGGTGTGCAATATATTGCGATATTATATTGCGATAGTAAAAAAAAAAAAAAAAAAAAAAAAAAAATTTTAAAGAAATATTCACTAGATGACTTGAATAGCTGTTTGGAAATACTTTGCATGACACACCGTGACCACAGTGTATTCATATAATACCGTTTCATTTGTGAATGATTAAGATTGCTGTATTATTATGAAGGGATCCAGGAAGCCATGTCTGCACAAAATAGATAATTTCTTGAACACAATATTTGACACTTCAACAGCAGCAAATACATTAAATGACAAATAAAAGAGCAGGTGCATTCGTCCCCTGAGTTTTTGACAAAATATAACAATAAATAACAACTTCGGTAAAATAACAACAAAGTTGTAAACATATTTGAACAAAAATATTAAATATGACAAATAAGAGTTGTTCACAAACTATAACAATAAATAAGAACCTCAGTAAAACAATAAAGTTGTCAACATATTTGAACTTAAATATTAAATCTGTCAAATAAAAGTGCAAGTGCATTAGTCCCCTGAGTTGTTTACACAAAATATAACAATATAGAACTGCAAAACTGCAACAAAGTTGTAAAAATATTTAAAAAAATATTAAGTATCAAAACTTTATGTGCAGCTGTACTATAGTTATTTGAAAAATACGATTTACAGTTAATTTAAATATAAAAGAAACAGAAACTCAATTGAACTTGTAAATAATTGAACTGAATAACAGCAAATAACTGATGAATAACAGAACCATTTTAACTCCCAAATTTATGTATTTGTCTGCATATCGTCCACCTTCCTTGCTCAGCAATTCTCAACTGGGTCTCATAGGTTTTTGGCCAAGACTACTAGTTTATCCACCATTGCAGGCTTGAGACAACAACGTTGGCACGTAACAATGTTCCCACCTGTACTAAAAAGCCTCTGATGGGAAGCTCGTAGCAGGAATGCATAGATACCTGCGTTTTAAATGGTCCCACATGTTCGACGGATTACTTCTTGTTGAGGCAACCATGGCGAGGCACTGTCAACAGGGCTGTTTTTTGTTCCTTATATTCTTGTCGATAGCCAAAATACTTCCAAAACTCCTTTTGGAGACAGTCTTCCCTATTCAACGTGCTGCTTGATTGCTTGCTTTCACTTTGAAAACGGCCCCTCCTCCCTCCGCTCTGCTGTTCGGCCCCTCCTCCCTCCACTCTGCTCTAGCAGGGGAGGGGGAGGAGCCGATGACTGCGAGCTGGAGAGAATGAGAGACTGTGCACTCTCTTTCTCGCTCCTTGCTCAAAACAAACGTTTGTGGATTTAAAAAAATGAAATGAAAAAACTATCGCACGTCCTTGCGATGGGACTATTGCGCATGCGCACATCGCGATGGCGATGTTTAAACGATATATCGTTCAGGCCTAGTTCAAAGCTTCATGCTGGTTCATTTATGACAGTCTTATGATGCCGCTGTCAAATAAAGTGTTACCAGTTAATATCTTTTAGTATAAACATCCCATAATTCAGCGAGGAAAGCTATGGCATATAGTCCAGTGTGGCTTATTTATGAACAAATGTCGTTTTCTGGTTCAAATTTGGTGAGTGGCGGCTTATCGTCAGGTGCGCCTTATAGTCCAAAAATTATGGTAATATGACTGTTCTGCCCTTCAGCGAAATTTGTCCTTGATTATAATATTGACTTTCGTTTGGTTGACTTTTTGTATTTGTTTTCGTCTTGGCAGCGACAGTACACTGACGTTTAATACATTTTTTTTGATAGCTTTATTGAGATTTAGGGGGTATTTAGGGATACTTAAAGAGTTAATTCCCATTCACACGGAAATTTGGGTTACCTCGCCAGTGTGGGAACGGGGGTCTACTGTATTGTTCTACTGTTTAGGGGGGGAAAAAACTCTTTAAAACTTGACTGAACTGGATGGTTACAATACCAAAGTACATTGACTGAGAAAGTGAATGCCCTTGGCCAAATCCTCAGTAATCTATAATTAACAAGGAAAAATTAGAACAATGAATCTCGCTATAGCCTCTTGCAGGCAACAATATGGAGTAATGAAAACTGTTGCCAAATTAAATATCAAACACATCCGTGAAAAGAATTCTTTTTTTCTGCATTTGACATTGTCCCCATAAACTGTTTTGTAATGACCATTTGTTAGGGTCACAGGATACTGGTACGTGACCATTGGTGGAAAGGCTGCAAGAGAATGTATGGTCCTTTGAGTGTACAGTATCGTGTGCCTTTTTCTTTAAACAAACTGAACAACAAAATTGAAAAAGGAGGAGGCACACTGTAATGAATCTGTTTTCTTTATCAAACAGTTGTTCAGAAATACAATCCAAATTTTCAAAGCACACAGTCTTGTATGCAATTTACAGTTTGAATGGGAGTTTGTTTTGAAAGCGGACTCTAAGCTGTTATATGAATGGGTTTATGTTAGGGCTGTCCCAAACGACTTATTTCCTCCCGATTAGTCAGCCGACTATTTTTACGATTAGTCGACTAATCTAATAATGAAAAAAAAAATTTTTTTTTTTTTTTTTTACTACTTTAATAATGAAATTTTTGCTCAAGCTTAATAATTCACAAAAAACATTTTGGAACACCTAAATTCTTTATTAACATATAAATAAATAACAAATACCAATAATAAATCACAAACAATGAGGTCAAATGCTGCTGGCATTAACTAGTGCAAAAAATGTAAACGGAAACACTGTGACTTCATCTCTTTAACAGGATTCAAAACAATTCTTACTCTTGTATGTCATTGTCTGTATTGTTCTAAATGTTCAAATGAATTGCAATGTCCCGGACAACCATTTTCAGAATAATTTGTGTCAGTTCAGATGCTTTTTCTGGTGTGCATTCCGCATTTTATGGGGGGGTGGGAAAAACTGTTCAACTTTTGTTTTAACCTGAAAATAGATCAAGTAGAGGGCACACTGAAATATTCTTCTTAGCCAATGTGCTACCGTGGTATGCGAGCTCAGCTTAGCCAAAGAGTACACAAAGTGGCACCCTCCATATTTTCCTTGAAATAATTCCAAGCTCTGGCTATTCTGGTCCGCTTTTTTGGCTTTATGCCGCTTTCACGTGTTACCAATTCTGCCCTTTTTGGTAATTGGCAGTGTTTTCAGTTCCTCGCCATAGTGAGGAGCGAACCGGCGATTCACTTGGCTCGTTGTCGTCAGTTCGTCCGGGTTCGTCAGATTTCTTCCTCAGGAAGGCGGCGGCATGCATAAAAACACCGAGAGGCGTCGGATGGCTCTTTATGGATACTTTAATTGACCAAAACAAAAACGGGGGACACAGACAATAAACTCTGCGCTACCCGCGCACTATTCCAACTCACTGATCTCGCTCCCTCTCTCTCGCTCGCTCGCCCACTTTCTTCCTCTTTGCTCAATCTGACAACGTATGTTTGGTATGTTTTGCCCGTCGACGCATTTACGTCATCGATGACGTCGACAACATCGACTAGTCGGGACAGCTCTAGTTTATTTGTGTGGCTTCTTTATTGAAAAAATACAAACAATAACTTACTAAATGCTAATATGCGTCTCCAAAACACAATAAAAATGGACACTAAAGACACTGAATAGCATAATCGCTAACTACTGTAGCTTAGCACTCTGCGCTAAGTAGTTACGTCTCATCAACAAAGAATACAAACAATACAATTGGCATCATTTACTCGCCTCTTACGGAGGCACACTGGATCTTACAATATAAAAGACAATCTAACTCTTGACAATTTGTAATATTATTGATTCAGCAACTAAAACTGAGTGTAGCAGTGAACTCTCACTCTTGCTCTAATTACTGGAACGCACACGCAGCCTCACATTATACACAACCAAGGACCCAAACGGCACTGCTCACAGCTGCCGGCAAAAATCGATTAACAAATTTGTTGTCAACTATTCTATTAATTGCTGAGTTGTTGCAGCCTTAATTGAGACACATATAGTCACTATAAATGCCTTTTCCACCACTGTACAGTGTTTTTTTGGTCCTGGATGACTTAACATGCATCTAAGGGGCCGTAATCGAATTCTTCCACTTTGGAGTCAGGATTCAGAATTTTTTTCCCAATTTTTTTGCAATCAAAAACCACCGGCCCAGGTTAATGCGTCAGTTATTGATCCCATTGATCACGAAAAAGAACAATTTGCGTGAATAACGTGAAGAACCTTTTTTTTTTTTGGTAGATTTAATGAAAAGTGCAGCAAAATGATGCAAAAAACATGAATCTAGTAAAAATAATCCTATTCCAATTCCATAATCACATACATAATCATTCCATAATAACTGGAGTATAGCCGGTTCTTCCTCCATCTCCTCATTTGGCTGACTTTTGCACCCTAATGCCAAGGTATTGTATCCAGGGCGTCTTATTTTTGTGTACCATCGGCGCGTAACAAACTGGCTTGTGGTGTCAGCATTTACAGATTTTCAACTTTACGGGGTGCACCAACCTGCACATGAATAAGCCCAAATAAACTCCACTGACCTCTTACACATAGTTTAATGTTTACGGGGGAACAAACACACACACACAAAACATTTTTTCTTTGGCGCTCCAGGGGGAGGCATGCCCACGGGAGAGCACTCCATTGTCCTGGCAACAATTATGATGTTACTATGTCGTTATGATGATATTCTCCGTATTCATGCGGATGAATTATCACGTTAAATTCATACCATAGGTTTCATATCCGTTCACTTTTCTCTAACTTTTTTGTCTGCGTATGTGGACATGGATCTGCACAAATCACAGTAAACCTCGTTTCCTTCCAGCGGTCTTGCCACTGGGGCTAAAACTCTCTCCGTTTTCTTTTCATATTGGATTTCACTTTCCCTCAACTCCTCCGGTGGTGGTCTCTTTCTTGAGTGGTCTTTTTTCCCCCCGGTGCTTAACCAGGGGCCGGGGGTTTGAGAAACATGTCGTCTCGTAGTATTATGTAAGGCGGGTACTGAAATACTGACAATCAATCAGCAGTAGTAATCGGTTTACGCGGGAGCGAGCGAGTGAACGAGGTGTGTTTATGCCCCACGGAGAGCAAGGTTGTCTTTGATCAAGATAGCGTAACATCATCATAACACGGAACCACTGGGAATTAATGTGAAATCTACGCATTGGGGGCAAGCGGTTGAAGCATTCTGGTAGCCCTGACTGTACATCCGGGCCACCGTGCTATTCATATTGTTGACCCCTGAAATGTGTCCGCTATTAGTGACTTAGTTTTTTCATGTTATGATACAAAAATATACATATAGTTGTATAAGGGAAACAACTTATTTTGAAGGGAAGTTAATAACATGAGCTGTTTTTCTATCGAATTGGGCGTGTTTTACGGTATGATTGGACTGGACTTGAGATTGTTTTTGCGTTCTGGCAACCTTGATCACACCAAACCCTTCGAGCTGTGGCTCATTGCTCATCTATTAAGCACGGCTGCTATGCTTGGCAGTTGGTGCAGCAATTGTTGAATTGTTACATACCTCTACTTACAGCTTCTGTCAAATAAAGAACACACTGTATATCAAGAGAATCTGACACCTGACATTTGAGCCTGATATGAATTGTAATGTTTTTGTTAAAGTGTCTCCCATTTGGAAGAATCTTGTATGAGAATTTGTAAAACAGAATTTTATTTTCCCCGTTTAGAAATACGTCAATAAAAGCCAATATTTACATGAAGTAGGCAAAATTGCGCCGAGCAGTCATTTTTAAATTCTAGAAGTCTTTTGACCAATCAAATGTGAGTATAGTGTATCATTTATTCATTCATTCATTCTGCCTCCTGCCCGTTATTAGCTGGGATAGTCTCAAAGACCCTCATGAGGATAGGCAGTTCAGATTATGAATGAATGAGTCTCTTTTGGGGGCTAATTCTGTATTCAACAAATTCATAAGATGCACCGTTTTATTGGATGTGGGCATGGTAAAACATACAGTGCTGGCCAAAAGTACTGGCACACCTGCAATTCTGCCAGACAATGCTCAATTTCTCCTAGAAAATGATTGCAATTACAAATGCTTTGCTAGTAATATCTTCATTTATTTTGCTTGCAATGAAAAAAACACAAGGATTTTTTTTTCTCTCTCCTTTTTATCATTTTACACAAAACTCCAAAAATGGGCCGGACAAAAGTATTGGCTCCCTTTGAAGAAATCATGTGATGCTTCTCTAATTTGTGTAATTAACAGCACCTGTTACTTACCTGTGGCACATAACAGGTGGTGGCAACAACTAAATCACACTTGCAGCCAGTTAAAATGGATTTAAGTTGACTCAACCTCTGTCCTGTGTCCTTGTGTGTACCACATTGAGCACGGAGAAAAGAAGACCAAAGGACTGTCTGAGGACTTAAGCAGCAAAATTGTGAGGAAGTATGGGCAGTCTCAAGGCTACAAGTCCATCCCCAAAGACCTGAATGTTCCTGTGTCTACCGTGCACAGTGTCATCAATAAGTGTAAAGCCCATGGCACTGTGGCTAACCTTCCTAGATGTGTACGGAAAAGAAAAATTGGAGAGAGATTTCAACGAAAGATTGTGTGGACGGTGGATAAAGAACAAAGTTCAAGCTGTCCTGCAGTCCGAGAATACAACAGGGTCAACCGGGACTATCCGTCGGCGTCTGAATGAAAAGGGACTCTATGGTAGGATACCCAGGAAGACTCCACTTCTGACCCAGAGACATAGAAAAGCCAGGCTGAAGTTTGCCAAAACTTACCTGAGAAAGCCAAAAACGTTTTGGAATAATGTTCTATGGTCAGATGAGACAAAAGTAGAGCTTTTTAGGAAAAGGCATCACCATAGAGTTTACAGGGAAAAAACGAGGCCTTCAAAGAAAAGAACACTGTCCCCACAGTCAAACATGGCGGAAGTTCCCTGATGTTTTGGGTTTTTTCTGCCTCTGGCACTGGACTGCTTAACCATGAATGGCATTATGAAGCCAGAAGACTACCAACAAATTTTGCAGCATAATGTGGGGCCCAGTGGGAGAAAGCTGGGTTTCCCTTTGAGGTCATGGGTCTTCCAGCAGGACAATGACCCAAAACACACTTCAAAAAGCACTAGAAAATGGTTTGAGAGAAAGCACTGGAGACTTCTAAAGTGGCCAGCAATGAGTCTAGACCTGACTCCCATAGAAAACCAGTGGAGAGATGTGAAAATGGCACCCTTCAAATCTGGCCAAAGAAGAATGGTCTAAAATTTCAGCAGAGCATTTTAAGAAACTCATTGATGGATACCTGAAGTGGTTGTTTGCAATTATTTTGTCTAAGGGTTGTGCTACCAAGTATTAGGCTGAGGGTGCCAATACTTTTGTCTGGCCCATTTTTGGGGTTTTGTGTAAAAAGATAATGATTTAATTTTTTTTTTCACTCTTTTGTGTTTTTTCATTGCAAGCAAAATAAATGGAGCTATTACCACCAAAGCATTTGTAATTGCAATCATTTTCTAGGAGAAATTGAGCATTATCTGACAGAATTACAGGGGTGCCAATACTTTTGGCCAGCAGTGTAAGCTAGCTTTGAACACGCATGCTCCCCAAAATATAGCATATGTTTTTAAAAAGGGAACTGGAGCAAAACTGAATTCAGTTGTACCTTAATGACGTATACAGTGCCTTGCAAAAGTATTCGGCCCCCTTGAACCTTGCAACCTTTCGCCACATTTCAGGCTTCAAACATAAAGATATAAAATTTTAATTTTCTGTCAAGAATCAACAACAAGTGGGACGCAGTCGTGAAGTGGAACAAAATTTATTGGATAATTTAAACTTTTTTAACAAATAAAAAACTGAAAAGTGGGGCGTGCAATATTATTCGGCCCCCTTGCGTTAATACTTTGTAGCGCCACCTTTTGCTCCAATTACAGCTGCAAGTCGCTTGGGGTATGTTTCTATCAGTTTTGCACATCGAGAGACTGACATTCTAGCCCATTCTTCCTTGCAAAACAGCTCGAGCTCAGTGAGGTTGGATGGAGAGTGTTTGTGAACAGCAGTCTTCAGCTCTTTCCACAGATTCTCGATTGGATTCAGGTCGCCAAACATATAGTTTTGCATTGTGGCCAAAAAGTTCCATTTTGGTTTCATCTGACCAGAGCACCTTCTTCCACATGTTTGGTGTGTCTCCCAGGTGGCTTGTGCCAAACTTTAAACGAGACTTTTTATGGATATCTTTGAGAAATGGCTTTCTTCTTGCCACTCTTCCATAAAGGCCAGATTTGTGCAGTGTATGACTGATTGTTGTCCTATGGACAGACTCTCCCACCTCAGTTGTAGATCTCTGCAGTTCATCCAGAGTGATCATTGGGCCTCTTGGCTGCATCTCTGATCAGTTTTCTCCTTGTTTGAGAAGAAAGTTTGGAAGGACGGCTGGGTCTTGGTAGATTTGCAGTGGTCTGATGCTCCTTCCATTTCAATATGATGGCTTGCGCAGTGCTCCTTGAGATGTTTAAAGCTTGGGAAATCTTTTTGTATCCAAATCCGGCTTTAAACTTCTCCACAACAGTATCTCGGACCTGCCTGGTGTGCTCTCTGCACTTTAAACAGAACCCTGAGACTATCACAGAGCAGGTGCATTTATACGGAGACTTGATTACACACAGGTAGATTCTATTTATCATCATCGGTCATTTAGGACAACATTGGATCATTCAGAGATCCTCACTGAACTTCTGGAGTGAGTTTGCTGCACTGAAAGTAAAGGGGCCGAATAATATCGCACGCCCCACTTTTCAGTTTTTTATTTGTTAAAAAAGTTTAAATTATCCAATAAATGTTGTTCCACTTCACGATTGTGTCCCACTTGTTGTTGATTCTTGACAAAAAAAATTAAATTTCATATCTTTATGTTTGAAGCCTGAAATGTGGCGAAAGGTTGCAAGATTCAAGGGGGCCGAATACTTTTGCAAGGCACTGTATATCAATGTACTCACATTATTTTTGATCAATCATCATCCATAAAGTCTTCATCTTCTGTTTCCGAAATGAACAGCTGGGCAAGTTCGCCGTCAAACACTCCAGTTTCCCTCTCGTCCTTTTCGGAGTCTGTCTCGTTGCCATGCGGCTACTCAGAAATACGAAATTTTAGTTTTCGTTGACTAAAACTAGACGAAGACAAGCACATTTTGAAATGACCAAAATACGACTAAGACTATTAAGTATTTTCGTATTTTCGAAAATTAAAATGGCTGCCAAAAAGGCTACGATCTTACACATGAAGGTCATTTGTACTTAAACATTACTATTTAATACTGGAAGTTGGAAGAATTAACATTTGATGTTTCTGTGAAAAACGCAATGTTGACATTTAAAAAGCCTTGAATAAAACAATGACCTGTTTCCTGTTGGCAGCAGATAAGTCTCCAAGGTCAACAAGGCAAACCAGTACACTTGCGTAAACAGTTGCCGAAAGCTTCTAAAAATACATTTTAATATAAGACATGGCCCATGGCTCACCCAGTTGCTGACAACAGCTGGCTGCTTGAGTCTACTTTGTAATTTCCGGTTTAAATGTGGCATTGTTATGGCAGAAATAATCTCGTTTAGTTTGATTTTGTGGTGATTGAATGAAACGCATACAATACGTTTTGTGAAACCCACACAATTTATCCAATGGAGTGAAAAGTGGGACTGCTTGCTGGGGAACACAAGTGGCACAAGATGCACCATATTAGCCCATCCCCCTCACTCTTTCTCTTGCTCTACATTTAATCTGACTGCATGTGTGTGGTTTATTTAAGTATCTCTAAAAACAATGTGAATTTTTCCTTTAGGCGTTCGTGACTATGGAAGGTGTGCCACCACAATTCGCCACCTTTTGTCTGATAATAAATGTGATTTCAGTTTAACCTGGTAAAAGTCTAGAGGACAAACTACACACGCCCCGAACATCACGCCACTACACTTTTCATATTATTGACAAGTCTGTATCAGTCCCACTCTCTCCTTTCTTCCTTTATCTTCTTTGCCCATTCAAATCCCTCAAACACATTTTCCCTACCTATATCCAAAAGCCGTATTCTTTTGGGCAGCTCTTTTAATTTTCGTCTTAGTCTTTGGGATGATACTTCTTAGTCTGTCAGTTATTAGTCATCTCATAATGTGTTTGTCTTCGTCTCGTTGTAGACAAAAAATGTTTTCAGGTTTCTAACCATTTCTAATTAGACGTGCCGATTACCGGTTTCAAAGTATGCCGTGGTATGAACACGTCAAGGCTTCAAAACCACGGCCGCAGCTTAGAGGAGGAAGGCCAACCGACATGTAAAACATGTTTGCGAAGGGTGGCTGCCGAGGAGGCAATACCTCCAATAAGATGTCGCATTTTTACAAAATTAAAGGTTACTAAACACTGTCATGAACGTTTCCCACCAGCTATGACAGTTAACTCCAGCGTGTTCAGTGTGTCTAGTGGTGGTAAAACATAGTGTTTTTTTCTTTCTAGCAACTGTCTGTGTTAAGAAAGAGGTGTACATATAATGTAAACATGACACAGTCATACACACGTGCGTTTTATGGAAAATATTTCTATTATTTTTAGGGCTGTCAAACGATTAAAATTTTTGAGTTAATTACAGCTTAAAAATTAATTAATCGTAATTAATCGCAATTCAAACCATCTCTAAAATATGCCATATTTTTCTGTAAATTATTGTTGGAATGGAAAGATAAGACACAAGACAGATTGTCATTTAACATACTGTACATAAGTACTGTATTTGTTTATTATAACAATAAATCAATAAGATGGCATTAACATTAACATTCTGTTAAAGCGATCCATGGATAGAAAGACTTGTAGTTCTTAAGAGTTTCAGGAATTTTATATTAAAACCCCTCTTAATGTTTTCGTAAAATTTGTAAAAATTTCAATCAAAAGTAGAGTTAATATAATAATAATAAGAATAAAAATAACAATAATAAAAATAGAATGACCAAAGTCTGACTAAGTTTTACGTGTATTTTGCATAGCTATTTTGATATGGAATGCCAGTTCATTTTGCATTGTTGTTTAACTGTGTGTCAGAAATAGGGCCTCATTACTATAGACTGAAGTGCTTTTCTTTTTGTGAACATTATTTTTTTTGGGAGAGATAGGAATATTATTTTTGTTGTGCTTTCACTAAACGATTCTTATGTTTGTTGTGAAGGAGTTGCTGAAGCTTATGCCAATAAACGGCGCGGTCCAAAGAACGCCTGTGTCCACTCGCCTTTACTGTATAACATATCTGTACATATCTTACCCAAAATACAACAAGAGACACATAATTGCCACTAAAAGGAAGAAAACTTACCGAAATATGTGTGGAGCACAAATAGCAATTTGCATTGCATTGTGAATACAGCATAAACGTCTCACAACTACTAATTCTCCCACGTTTAGAAGAAATAACATGAGTATGGAACGGCACTGCCCCCAAGCGGCCGGTGGCATTCTCTTCACTCTTAATGTCCATAAACGGCCTCATTTAAATCTGTTTGAGGCAATGTGCGAGCGAATCATTCAGTGCATGCGTTAATTGCGTCGAATATTTTAATGTGATTAATTAAAAAAATTAATTAACGCCCGTTAACGCGATAATTTTGACAGCCCTAATTATTTTTGTTCTGATGGTAATAATGTTAAGCCGTGGCAGTAGATTTAGGCTCACCTAACCTGTAATTGCAATAGCATGATACTGTGACATTTTGGCTTAAGGTTATCATACCGTCAGAATGTCATACCGGCACATGCCTATTTCGAATGAACATTGACAGACGAGCACGTACAGTGCCCTCCATAATTATTGGCACCCCTGAAAAAGATGTGTTTTTTAGCTTCTAATATATATTTTTTAATTATAATAATATGGGACCTTAATGGAAAAAAAGAGAAAAATCCAACCTTCAATACAAGTGCATTCATTCAGTGGGGAAAAATCCCACCTGAAGAAAAATGTATTTGACGTCAAATAATTTGTGTCACAATTATTAGCACCCCTGGTGTTAATACTTTGTACAACCCCCTTTTGCCAACAAAACATGGTCTGGGGACTGAAATGGCCATGGGAGGAGCTTGATTTTGTGTCTGGTGAACCATTTCTGTGTAGATTTGGCCATATGTTTAGGGTCTTTGTCTTGCTGAAAGACCCAGTGACAACCCATCTTCAGCTATCGGGCAGAGGGCAACATATTTTGATTTAAAATGTCCTGGTATATCTAAGCATTCATGATGCCATGCACCCTAACAAGATTCCTAGGGCCTTTGGAAGCGAAACAGCCCCACAGCATCTCTGACCCACCCCCATACTTCAGTGGGTATGAGGTGCTTTTCAGCATGCGCATCTTTCGTGGCACGCAAGACCCACTTAGTGTTTGCTGCCAAAAAGCTCAATCTTGGTCTCATCTGACCAAAGCAGTGTACTTTTGTTTGGGACCAAGACTGAGCTTCTTGGCAACAAACACTATAAGTGGGTGCTTTGAAATACCAGGACATTTTAAATCAAAATCTGTTGCCCGAAAGCTGAAGATGGGTCGACACTGGGTCTTTCAGCAAGACAATGACCCTAAACATATGGCCAAATCTATACAGAAATAGTTCACCAGACACAAAATCAAGCTCCTCCCATGGCCATCTCAGTCCCCAGACCTTGTTTTGTTGGCAAAAGGGGGTTGTACAAAGTATTAACACCAGGGGTGCTAATAATTGTGACACACATTATTTGATGTCAAATGATTTTTTTCTTTATGTGGGATTTTTTTCCCCCACTGAATGAATGCACTTGTATTGAAGGTTGGATTTTTCTCTTTTTTTCCATTAAGGTCCCATATTATTTGAATAAAAAAGATATTAGAAGCTAAAAACACATCTTTTTCAGGGGTGCCAATAATTATGGAGGTCACTGTATTATACCGTCTACAAGGACAACACCAACACACTCAGCAGGAAAACAGTACATTATTTTCAATTCATTTTACCCACCTGGATGCTACGAACTGTATGTATATTTATTTAAAAAAAATTTTTTAAAAAGACGAAAACTGGCTATCGTCTTGTTATGTTAGTCATCCAAGACATGTTTTCAAAAAACAACACTGGTCAAAAGTGTCTATGTGAGCTGAGTGCAAATTGAATACCAATCCTGACAATGCGAGTTTGTATACTACAAGGTATAAATTGTTTTTAGTAGGTTCTTTTACTACAGGTACCAGTTCAGTTCCACAACTGAAACCGACTTTGATTTTTTTCCTTTCTAGGTATGACACTGGTAAAGATGGCTTCATTGACCTGATGGAGCTGAAGTTGATGATGGAGAAACTGGGGGCTCCACAGACACACTTAGGCCTAAAGAACATGATCAAAGAAGTGGATGAGGACTTTGATGGAAAGCTGAGCTATCGAGAGGTGAGTCTGTTTAGTGGATGGATTTGTGGATTTGGTCATTTAACAGTTGAAAAGAGAAATCACATGAATAGAATTCAGTTAAAGTCCAAATACAGTAAAACATCTGATTAGAAAGAGTTGTCTTTTATAAAAATGAGTTGTAATTTGTAAAATGCAAATGACAAAAAAATGGGTTAAAAAAATGTCGACATCGGCCCGCTATATCGGCAGGCCGATATCTCGATGACCCTGTAAAGACTAACCATTTGCCGTGAAAGAATCTGACCTTTAAGCCAGATTGCGGGAATCATGCCAGCCGAACCGCTGGAACAACGCTAGCGCATTTCCAACGACCCGGGCTGGTGGAATCCCGGCCAAAAGGCCAAACTCTGGGTGTTCACCTTAGTCTTAACCCCTTGTATTGACTTCATTTTAAAAGATGGAAAAAGGCTTCAAAATACAAGTTAACAATTTATTCCGACTCGACAGCAATCATACAGCATAGAGAGACCCAGGCGTGGATCCAGGCTGACCCCATCACAAAACAGTAAAAAATTCCTAAAAAAATGACAACGATTAGTTAAACATTCAGTCTTTTAAAGGCTCTGGAGAGGCGGGCTGTGGACCGGAAGAAGGGTGTGTTTGGACGTTGTTGAGGATTATTGTCTGTTTCTGGATTGGACTGGAGGATTCGGGCGTTACTGTTGTCTTTTGCCACCTCAGCGCCACGTTAGTGCTGAGTGTTCACTTTTCGGTCACGGGTTCCTCCGTATCAGATGTTCCTTGTGGCAAGACGAGATGTCCCACTTTTTGTTTTAGACTGTCCTGAAGAACTGATTGCGGGATTTGTTGGTGTAGACGTGGACTTGTAGATGTCTTGCCTATCACCTGGTTGTCAATCTTGCTCAGTCACCTGCATGATACTCGCGTTGGGCTTCCGTGGTCAGTAGGCGTCTTGTGTCTTTCTGTCCTTATCTGCTCGTTGTCTTGGCTCTGCAAGTTCTAATCATTCCAAGTCCAACTGGTTATAATATTAAATTTATTCAGTTTATTTTTCTTAAACTATGATATAAATGCTATTTATTTTATATTGGGTGTGTTAGAGTAATTCAATAGTAAATATGAGCCAAGATGCTATTACCTGATTGATTATATTAAGTGTAGTGCTGCAACGATTAATCGATGAACTCCAGGAATTCGATTAGAAAAAACATTTGAATTTAATTTTGCTGCTGTGAGTATTCGTTTAATTTAAGTGGCGTTGTAATGGTTTGTTTTGAAAGTGTTTGCATTTAGCTTTATTGATTTGGGTGGATGCACTGCCCTCTAGTGGAAACAGTGAGTAAGACATAACTCATTTCACATGACTAAATTCAGCTGCTCCCGGTTAAGACCAACAAAAGCTAAGTTTTTGTCTGAGCTAATGTTTTTTTTTTTAATGCATTTGCAATTTACTTTTTAGATATTTTTTTTTTTTTTTTTTTTTTTTTTTTTTTTGAAGAATTATTTGGTGGAATCATTTGTTACGATCATTGGAAAAAAATAAAATAAAACGTTAGCATTTTATAGCATTTAAGCAAGCGGACTTTTGCTATGTAAGTTATCCAATTGTTCTTTTCCTGTACTGATCCTCATTAATTTTTTAATACCGTTTCAGGCTCAGCTTGGGCATTTTAATTTTTTATGTTCCTTATCCGATTACTCGATTATTCAAACTAACTAGTTCATCGATTGACTACTAAAATAATCGATAGCTGCACTCCTAGTAAAGTGTGTTAGAGTAATACAAACAGTCAAACAATAAATACGAGAAAAGATACTATTCCCTTCAGCCGTGAAGACCGATTTAAAAAATGGACATCCACTGGTTACTTGTAGTTTCAGACTGGCTAGTATGTTTTTCTCTGATTTGCTAATAGTTTTCTTTGTAAAAGGGAACTGTGCATCCATAGCTGATAACATTAACTTGTAACGATATAATGTTACATGAAATACACTCCTTTAAAATTGCCAAGTTTATAATGCTTATGTTTTTTTTTTTTTTTTTTTTTTTTTTTACAAATGAAGTAATAAAATGTACAAACTCTGTACATATTGAGTGGTCAGATATGAAACGGCGCCCCAGAACAGTTTGTGTACGTACACAACTGACATTCACCATCAAAATTGAACTACTGTTTCTCTTTCTTTAGTTCTTGTTGATCTTCCGAAGAGCAGCAGCAGGGGAGCTTCAAGAAGAGAGTGGTCTTATGGCACTAGCCAGACTTTCTGAAATCAACGTCTCCACTGAGGGAGTGAGTGGGGCCAAAGACTTCTTTGAAGCTAAGGTATGTTTTTATATTCTCAGGAGGGAAAGTATTGTGGAACATTATCATTTGTTTTGTTTTACACTATAGGCCAAAAGTTTGGACACACCTTCTCATTCATGTTTTCTTTATTTTCATGACTATTTATAAATTCTCACTGAAGGTAATTAACTATGTAACTATGAATGAACATTTGTGGAATTATGTACTTGGCAAAAAAGTTACAGTAACTAAAAACATGTATAATATTCTAGTATCTTCAAAGTAGCCACCCTTTGCTTTGATTACTTTTTCCCCACTCAGGGTTGATTTAGTGGAATTTATCGCTTTATCAATGGGGTTGGGACCTTCATTTGTGGTGCATTGAATGAGGTATGTCCAAACTTTTGACCTGTACTGTATGTACTACCAACCAGCGTTATTTTTTTCAGTAGTGAGTAATCTAATTAACTTTTCCCATCTTTGCAGCGCTGTTACTGTTACTGAGGATATGGGTTAGGGGCATGTTTATACAATTTGGTTGAATGAAACGCGAGTTGTCGTATTTTGAAAGCTGCCTAGACAGAGCAAAGCGGGAAGGGGGTGGTTACATTGTTGCAAACGCGAAGACATTGATGATGATGATAGTGGGACGGACCGTTAGCATAGAGTTAGCTCGCTTGTTAGCATTAGCATTTAACTTGGCGAGCGTCATCTTAAAACTCTTGGGCAACTGCATTGTCATCACCAAGTTAGCGTTGCCTTGTAGACTCTACAATATAATAATACATATATTTTATTATTACCAAAAATAGGCACTTGCCCTAAACATTTCTTGAATGACCTATCCATTGTGTGATGTTTTTTCAATCAAAACAACTAGAGCAAAGACAGGAAAGGCAGAAGATTCAGAACCTCACATCCATATGGAAAAATACATCTACAGTATATACTAGTGTATATGTTAGGGGTGTGACGATACACACAAGTCATGGTTCAGTACGTACCAGGGTACGGGGGTCATGGTTCAGTGCTGGTTCAGTACACCAGGAAAAACAAAAAGGCTTTGTTTCTCACAGCATTTGAACGTAAAGTTTGTACTGTTACACTCTTATATTGGTGAAATTTAAAACAAAAAAGTGTGACCTACATTTTTTTAAAAATTAAAAATAATTTCAATTCAATCAGTTAATACAAACATCTTTGATGTGAAAGATGTTATAAAATGTATAATAACGTGTAGAACATGAAAAGTCACGTCAGTCACTTTTCTGAATAACTACCGTATTGGCCCGAATAAAAGACGGCCCTGATTATAAGACGGCCCCCTCTTTTTCAAGACTGAAGTTTGAAAAAAGACTTTTTGAACACCAAATTAATTTTTATACAGAAAATAATTACTGTTCATCCGAAACAAATGATTATAACAATATAGTTGAGAGAAAAAGCATGTTATTTTGCCTTATTGAAATCTTAATATCTGAACATTTAAATATGTAAACTAAAGTGCAATCACATTCGTATATGAATGACTTCTGGTTTTTGAAATGTAAATAAACCAATCTATTGTGATAAAACATCAAAATTGCAATAACAGCATTAACCATCAAAGTGAAGTCTAACTGTAACTGTAGTCTTGAAACAAATCTGAATAAGGGAAAAACATTGCAATGAAATTATGCAAACTGGTCAAACTTGAGAGTAGCTGAGATCTGTCATGACAGAACATCGCTTCAATGATATCTGGCGCCATTTAGCGTCGTGAATGGGTATAACATCTAGACCGAGAATATAAGACGACCCCATCTTTTTCAGTGTTATTTCAACGCAAAAAACACAGTCTTATATTCGGGCCAATACGGTAATTACTCTTACAATGAGGTAATTGACTTACTAACTCAATTACGTTTTGGAACAAGTAATTTGTAATTGTAACTAATTACTTTTTTAAAGTAAGATTAACAACACTGCTACCAACTAGATCAGGGGTGTCAAAAGTGTGGCCCGCGGCATGGAAATGGCCCGCCATGGGCCCAATCCAGGCAGTGTCCTGACCTGCATATTTTATTTCATTCATACAGTACTCTTGCGATCGAACATTTGGAGACACTTAACTATCAGTAGATGAGAAAGTGTCTCAAAACCTTTGACCGTGGGTGCACATAAAAAAAAACACATCACACTTTTATTGTGACTCGGACCCATCGAGCAACAAAAGGTTCCTGCAGAACCAATGCCTGTGTGTAGAGTAGCCAAAAATATTACTCGAGTAAGAGTAGCATTACTTTAAAATATCACTCTATTTCAGTATAGGTAAAAGTAGTCATCCAAAAAAATTACTCGAGTTAAAAAACAAAAACAAAAAAAGGATTCAGCGAAATTAATATTCAAGTAATGAGTAACTGGCAGTGTTGTGTTCGGCAACTCTTCTAATGTTTGTCTTTGTCTTTTGGATGACAATACTTATTAGTTTTATGGGCCGTTTACATGGTGACGCTGCAACACCAAGACGCGACAATTGTGTTGCGGAATGGCCTTGCTTTTACTTGGAGATGGCGAAAACGGAAGGGGAAGACGCACACTTTTGATTCCGGCCCTCAAATGGAACACTCCCGCTCTGATGACGTCAGCACTCGCACACGTCGCTTTAGGCATGTGCCGTCGCTGTTAGTAATCATTCATGACTAAAAAAAAAAAAAAATTTTTTTTTTTTTTTTTGCCTTTTGAAGCAAAAGGAAATGACGCATGGATGCCATAGCTTTTTTTTTTTTTTTTTTGCCTTTTGAAGCAAAAGGGAAAAAAATGCATGGATGCCATAGCTTTTTTTATTTATTTATTTATTTATTTTTAAAATCTTGACAAGCAATGTTATACAATCATTTAAACTTTAGATTTAGATTAAGAAATAGATTTTTAAAATAATATGAATTTATCGGTAATATTGTAACATATAACCTGGTGCAATAAAGAACAATCAATACCTTCAGCTACATCATGACTACTAAAATTTAACAGTGACTTTTGGCAATTTCTATCATGTATTGATGGCTGCACTTCATGGCACTTCAGCTGGCAATTCAGTTTGACTTGAAGGTAGTTCGTTAGTGTGTCCAATTAAAAGGTCAATTGATAAAATTAACTTACCTATGCAATGAGTCAGTGAACATTTCCAAAAATTAAGTTGGTAACTCAGTTACCTGAATGATAGAGTAATTATTTACTTGGCAAAGTAACTGGTGTTACCTTTCATGTTTCTTTTGTCATTTTTTCCCCCCAAAAACAAAAACTTAGTAACCTTTGCTGTTTAGAAGTCATTTAATGTTGTGAATTAACTGTTAAAGTTTTTAAAATTGCTCCTGTTTTTGCATTAGTCCTTCTGTCTACTTTCGACGTGAAAGTTTTAAAACTGTTTCGTCATTTAAAGATAGATTTAAGTCAAGATTTAGCCGATTTAAGAGTATTTTAAATAAAAAGTTACTTAGGTTCGCTTGGAAGGTTTACTACAACATAGCCTTTTTGGGAAGTCTACTGCTTTAAAATGGCGGCTATTTACAAACACCGCCGAGTCTGTTATTTCGCATGTAGTTCTATATGCATGTGATATCTAGGCATAGATTGTAGGCTGTTGGCTACAGTCAGGAAATATTGGAGCCGCCTAGCATCGCATTTGCTACAACGTCACAACAAACACTCTTCTCTCTCTGTGTCCATGACTTTTCTCGCGTCATTCAACCAACGTAGTAACGCACACTGTCTCGTTGCCGAAACGGTGACAAAATCCGAACGGAGAATGACTTTTCTCGCGTCATTCAACCAACGTAGTAACGCACACTGTCTCGTTGCCGAAACGTTGACAAAATCCGAACGGAGAAAAAAAACGTAATGCACGAAAAACGTACAGATTTTGAACGTACGGCGCACACATTTAAAAATCTGTGCTCACTTGTACAAATTACGCCGAAACCGTACAACTTGACAGGTATGCTATAGACCAGTATTTGTTGATTTATGTGGGTTAATAGGTAACACTTTATTTGACAGGGGCATACTAAGACTGTCAAAAGACAGTCATAATTATGATACGACACTGTCATGGGCATTACTGAATGCTTAAGTGTCATCCAGTAAATTATGTCACGAACCCCATTTATGTCCAGCTTGGATCTTTTACATCCATTTATAAGTGAGATCATTTGCCGGATAACACTAAATGACATATGTTATTAGCAATCATTAATGGTCATGACCAGTGTTGTTAATTTTACTTTAAAAAAGTAATTAATTACTGTTACAAATTACTTCTCCCAAAAAGTAATTGCGTTAGTAACTCAGTTACCTGAATGTAAGAGTAATTAGTTACTTGGCAAAGTAACTAGTGATATATTTTTTTTCTCCCAAAAAAAAAAAAAAAAAAAAAAAAAAAAAAACAGGTCACACAATGTGAAGCTTAAAGGGTTTGGGGGACAATTGGCCCAAGCCCAATTCTTTACCCTCCACTTAACTAGACACAAGGGTATTGCGATAACTAGCTAGTAACCTTTGCTATGTGTGGAAGTCATTTAAAGTTGTGAATCAATCGTTAAAGTTGTTGAAATTTCTCCCGTTATTGCATTAGTTCCCTTCTGTCTACTTTAAACATGTGTAAGTTTTAAAACTGTTTCATCATTTAAAGATAGATTTAAGTTAAGATTTTGCCGATTTAGGAGCATTTTAGATTTTAAAAAATTACTTAGGTTCGCTAGGAAGGATCTCTACATCAGGGCCTTCCTGAGAGGTCTACTGCTTTAAGATGGCGGCTGTTTACAAACGCATGTAGTTCCTAAAACATGTTGGCAATGCAGCAGTGTCTGTCATCTGCATCTAGTTATATAATATGATATCTACCGTGTCATGTGGGCGTAGTTTGTCGGCTATGGCTGCAGTCAGGTATTATTGGAGCCATCTAGCATCGCGGTTGCAACGGCGTCTTTCCCACTCCTGCTCTGCTCTCGTCCCCGTGAGTCCGTTTCTCTCAGACTTTTTTTAATTCAACCAACTTAGTAACGCATAGTAACGCACGCCTTTCCCGCCTCAGTAACGGTAACGGCGTTGCCAAGATGAGAAAAGTAATTAATTAGATTACTCATTACTGAAAAAAATAACGCCGTTAGTAACGCCGTTATATTGTAACGCCGTTATTAACAACACTGGTCATGACAGTGTCATGTAGGCCTGAACGATATTGGAAAAAACTATTGCTGCGATTATTTGGGGGTTTGCGATATATTGCGATATTAAAAAAAAATATATATATTTTTTTTTTAAAGAATTTTTTACCAGATGACTTGAATAGCTGTTTGGAAAGACTTTCGATGGCTCATCATGACCACAGTGTACAGTATTCCATGGTTTTTCGCGGTTAATAGGGACCAGAACCCGCCGCGATAAGTGACCCCCCCCCCCCCCCAATTTTTAATTTTTTTTAATTTGTGTGTGTGTGTGTGTGTGTGCTCAATGTATTTATTCAGATCTAGCACTGGAAAGAGATACATATAAGATATGTTTTTTCTCACTTTTTTCCCCCAAAGTATGAGTTTAAAAAATGTATACATGTGTATATATGTATATATATATATTTTAGTAAATGCTTTTTAAGCACTTCAAATGTAATAATTATGATCAGCTTTAAACATAACTGTCCCACCTTATCATTTTTAAACAAGAATAAAGTACTGTAGTAGAAAAATGCTTGGCTTTATTAAGTGCTTCTGTTTACCTAACAGGGCTGTGACTCTTGGAGTGACATGTAGAAATTAGAAACTCTACATGATCACTTCTGGCGTTTATTTTATATGTCTCGAACATCTCCACATCCCCCCCACACACACACAATCACACATTCATTCCAGCCCTCGCTTCCTTGCAGAAACGGTTTAACAAGTTAAACAATGATTGACACATTGCTGCCCGTGTGAAGTCAGCTTCTTTGGCCAGATCAAAGCCATCGTTAACTTTAATAAGCAAGTGCTGCAGTGATTGAGAGCTGCGAGAGGGGGTGGGGGAGGCTTTGGGAGCGAATAAAGCAGAACAAAGGCTTGTGGATTGGGGAAAAAAAAACAAAAACTATCGCACGTCCTTGCAATGGGACTATCGCGCATGCGCACATCGCGGTGGCGATGTTTAAACGATATATCGTTCAGGCTTAGTGTCATGTCATAATTATGATGGTCTGGTGACAGTCTTATGGCGCCACTGTCAAATGAGGTGTTACCAAATACCATAACTAGCAATTAATACAACAACTGGAACAGTAACTGAAGAAATCATTAGCACAGCACATAAATTTTCATTGTTATTTACATCTGTAGCGCTGCATTGCATGCTAGGAGGCATGTTGGACAACACCAGTGTTGACAGCAGGTGGCAGCAAATGTTGTCTCTTCCTAGGGCGCAGTGATGGTCAAATGAAGCTTCTTGAAGGAATGAAGTTTTGCAGGCAATTGGTTCAAAGCTTCATGGTGGTTCATTTGGTCTTATGATAGTCGTATGATGCCACTGTCATCAGTTAATATCTTTTGGTGTAAATATCCCATAATACAGTGAAGACAGTTGCGATTTATAGTCCAGTGCGGCTTGTCTATGAACAAATGTCGTTTTCGTGTCAAATTGGGTTGGTGGCGGCTTATAGTCAGGTGCGCCTTATCGTGCGCTTATTACGGTATGCAAAACTGTCCTTCAAAAGACTTCTTTTTCTATACCTCACCAGATGCAGGCGCTGTCGGTGAGCAGCAAGTTCGAGGCCGAGATCCGAGAAGAGAAGGAAGAACGCAAGAAACAGGAAGTGGAGAAAAAGGAGAGGCAAGCCGCCTTCAAACAGCTTCAGTCGGCGTTCTGCTCATGACGATCTAAAGGAAGCACACGGCAATCCTGAAAATGCACATTCATCGTTAGACAGATTTCAAACTACATTCACATATCTTACGTTCTTCAAGCTCCGAATTTGGCACTTTATAACAAAGTTAGTGAAACATGCAATTCAAATATTTTAGCAACTAGATAAGATTAACTGTTTAATGATAACGGAAAAGTAAATGCACTTCATCAGATAAGAAAACAAATAGGGACCAGTCCAAATGTGTGTGTGGGTCTGTGTTTGTGCGTGCTCCATTTTAGTGGATTTACACCCAGTAGTCCAAATATTAATTTTAGTATTTGATAAACACTGTACATGTTGTCTTGCATTCCTTCATTGACTTCAAACTTATTGTCTAATGCATGTGATGTTTCAGTATTGTCATGTTGTTTCACTCCGCTTTTTTTTTTTTTTTTAAGAAAATGTGTTTATTCAAAAGTGACATGCAGTGTACGTGTGTTTGCGTGACCTAATATATTTTAAAAATTTAATTGCATGACAATAATTGCTCACGGGGGGGGAAAAAAGAAGCCTCATGCAATGTTGGCGCATGACTGAGTCTCAAATCTTTCCTAAAATTATGGCCTCAGCCATTTTTTTCCCCCCTCGGTGGTTTCAAATCATCTGTTGATGGTTGCCACCTCTGCTATAACAGTAAAACAGATTATGCAATTTTTCACCTGAAATGAAATGAATAAATATGACATTCACTGTTTAGTTCGGTTTTTCAAATCTGTTGAACTGGTGAAAGGCATTTCTTGTTTGTTCTGTACACTGTGAAATCCACCTTCATCACATTTTTTTTTTTTTTTTTTTGTAATTGTAACAAGACATGACAGAACTCACTGTGTCAATGTTTTTGCAAGCGCAATCTGGAGGGAGGTGTCCTCACTTGGTATACAGAACTGGAAACACAGGGAAGCTCTTCAAAATGCAGCTCAAGATTTTTTTTTACGCAACAGTTCATCCATTTATACACAGTGTCTGGTATAACATTTCAATGGTTCCTGCCAAGTTGGCATTCATCAAGGGATCGCGATCAATTCAGAGTTCCAAGTTTTTTTTTTTTTTTTACCCACCCTTGCTAATGGAACTTTTTTTAACTTCCAATTATTTTGCATATTAAGATTAGTGCATTGTGTCAATTTATTCAGCACGCATAGCTATTTTAGGCTACCAGTATACTTGTATGAGAACCACTGATCAAAATGTAGATTGTACCGAAGTATATTTTTTCATGAAATTGCGTCATATCTTTCCCCTACATTCAATTTCTTCATTTGTAATCATTCTCTTGGCTACTCTGCTTCCAGTATGTTAATATGGATGCTGATTTTTTTTTTTTTTTTAATGTTTGGCCCAATCAGATTTTAACCTCTATGTGCTGCCGGCTGTAACATAAACTGTATCTGCAATGGGACATTTTTGTTCTCCAGCTCAGTGGTCCCCAACCACCGGGCCGCGGACTGCTACCGGGCCGCAGAGAAATAATTTATTAACGACTGCAATCTGGCCTGTGGCTCTTGACACGTCAATATCCGTGTCTACTCTATAGACTAATCAGAGTTAAGATTTGTATAGGTTGCCATCAAGTGGTTGGCTGCAGTTTTTGGGGTGTTTGCACACCTATAGCAGCCCAGCGCTAGTTAATGTAAACAGTAACTTTAGCTGCTGTTGGCTGTGGGCGGCGACATCTTTGGACAGCTTTTTTTATGGAGAAAAGGCCACCTGAGCCAGAACCCTACTACCAGTCCATTCCCGCATAATATGTGACTAAAAGCTAGCAAACGAGGCAAGAAAAGCGAATGCACTGAAAGCATCATAGCTCATGGCGAACCGTATTGCTAAAGCTAAAAAAACCTTACACGATTGAAGAAGAACTCATTATGCTTGCGACCACGGATATTTGCCGTTTGTCATTTTCTGCCATACATTTTCTGCCGGTCCGTGAAAATAAGGCCCATATTACACCGGTCCGTGGTGCAAAAAAAGGTTTGGGACCACTGCTCTTGCTGAGTGTCGATAACGTTAAACTTTTGTGTTCTCTAATTGCTTGGTCAGAACATTACATTTTAAAATAAGTCTACAAGACGTTTGAAATTTTTTGAAACCCTCAATTTGCTGACCGAGGAGAAATTTTATTATAGGCTGATATTTTGTCCATCAGAAACTATCTGTAAATGCCAAACTGAATCTGAATTACTTCACTAAGAATGACTAAGATTATTTTAAACGATTAATTGGATGAATCACTTTTTTAAATTACCTTCACAATTTAACTGGAAATAGTTTTAGGCATGTGGTAAGTAACAAGACAGAATGGATGACCATTCAAAAATATTTTATTAAAGCGTCCTAATTTAACTGTAGTCTACAACTGTACTGTTTAAAGTACACAAAATGTGTTAAGTATTTAAGGTTCTGCGTAGAGAACATAAAATTTCTCGGTACACAAATAAGACAAAGTCCTTGACATTTTTTATCTTGTGGGCAAAGTGCAGATCTAAATTGTGTCAATGACTCATTTATTTTCTTTAAACCAAACAAAATCGAATGAGGAGGAGGCAGACTGTAATGAATCGGTTTTCCTTATCAAACAGTTGTTCATAAATACAATCCAATTTCAAAGCACTCTCTCGTATGACAATTTACAGTTTGAATGGGAGCTTGTGTTGAAATGAGACTCGAAGCCAGGGGTCCCCAAACCTTTTCCTGTGAGGGCCACATAACTTTTCCCTTCTCTGATGAGGGGCCGGGTCAGTTTGTAACAGAAAAAGTGTGACAATTGCAGGAGTGCCTTAAATGTAAAAATGTATTGTTTTTCAGAAAGCCACAATCAAATAACCCTTTCTGGATTCTTCACGGAACAAAAGTAAATAATAAAAAAAAATAATAATAATAATGTAATGTAATATAATAATAAATTATAACACTATTAATTAATTAGATAATAACCCAAAAACCCTCTCTGGGTTCTACACAGAAAAAAGCCAGAAAATAAATAACACTCTTGGGGGGGGAATGTTCAGGGGGCCGGATCAAATGTGGAGCATGCCGTAGTTTGGGGACCCCTGCTCTAAGCTGTTATATGAATGGGCATAGACTTTATAATATAGTCACGGGGCGCGGGGCCGATAAATAGGGGGCCTGCATTGTTGGCGAGGCCGTCAAAGCTGACCGAGTGGAATCACAAAGAGCTTTTTTCGTTGAAAATTTTAATGAATTAAATGGTTAAATCCCTGAATTCTTTATCGAGATATGGACGTAAAGCAGTCTTGATTCTTGGTTAAAAGCAAAAAAGAACGAAATGTGCAGTCAGCATTTATTTTACTTCAATATGTCGAAATACAATGCTAGTCTGATAGTAAATGTGGCTAGCGGGCGCATTATGTAAACAGCTTTTTTGGTGAAAATTATTGTGAATAAATGCTTAAATCCCCGAATTCTTTATAAATATGGATGTAAAACAGTCTTGATTCTTTGTTAAAAGCAAAAAAAAAAAAAAACGTTTTACGGAAAAATTGCGAACTATGATGCAATTGCAGTAGCGGCTAATTTATTCCATTGATTTTTTTTCACAACGTTTCAAAATGCATAAATGGTTCAAAAAATATAATAATTACCTTGAATCTTCGAACAAATCACTCCTGAGAAACCCTTCCTGTTTGTATGCCCTACAGCTTTCATTTTCAACAGAAATCCGGCGTTAGATCGCTACGTCAGTGTGTTTGTGAATAGCTCCTCTTGATGTGGGCAGCCCCCTACTTGAAGGCGAGGCGCAGTGCATGACCGATCTGACCCATCAATACCATTATTAAGTCTATGGAATGGGTTTATGTGTGTGGTTTCTTTATAAAAAGTTTTGAAACAACTTTACTATCTAACAATAACTCAAGTGCTGATACACTTCTCCATAACTCAATACAAACTGACACTTAAGACACTGATTAGTCTCATCGCTAACTACCTTAGCGCTCTGTGCCAAATAGTAATATTGCATCAACAAAGAATACAAACAATATAATGGCGTACCGCAAGCAACACGTCACTTTTGATCATTAATATTCATGACGTTAGCAATTGTGGCTAAGCGGGTTAACCTCCCGTTTGTCCCTAATAGTAAATGCATGGAAATAGTGTACGAACGAGATGTTTACTGAGCTAAACCTACTAATTCTGTCAGAAAATGATGATGAAAAAACATACAAATGTTCAGTTAAAGAGATGGCTTGAGTGTCGAGGACTGAAAAAAGAGCCGACATGAACCAGAGTTAGCTTTTTTATTGACATCTTTTTCTTGTGTGCATTGCCTTATACCACTGATGATGTCATTCTCCTGTTTCAACAATATATCCTTTACCACCATATGCCCTTCCTTTCTTATGTACTATATCCTCTGTCTTATGTCTCTGACCGTTCTTTTGGGCAATTTACATTGCTATTTTTATGTAGAGACCTCAAATGCTACTCGTTGACAGCCAGCGAACACTTTAAATTTTTTTCATTAATAACTAATTTTAATTCTATAATTTATTTACACTTCCCCCTTACAAAAATTATTTTTTTTACAACAGAAAAGGTAACAGTGGCAGTAGATACCATTTTTAAATTTTTCAGGTCATTCATTGTCAGACAAGCAGCACGGCAAAACGCCACACTAATAAGTAAAAAATATCAAAATGGCTTACCTCTTCTTCCTCTGAATGACTATGGCCCCCCAAAAATGTGTAATGCATATGTAATGTGAATGGCTTCACCTTGCTGGCATTAAACTGGTCTTTTGAACGTCTGCGCAAGTTGATCCATTCTTCAAAATTTTTCCTCCGAGTTTTTAGGTTTCGGGAAACGTATGAAGAAACATCATATGTCGTAATGTCTAGAGTCGTTCCTACAAGTTCCATAGCAGCAGTGTTTAATCGTCATGTTCTTTTTTGAATGATTAACAGAGAAAACAAGCCGAAATGACATGGATTGTATTCGAGGGCGTGTCTATAATGGCCCACTTCCGCGATACAATGGCGACGTCCCGGTCTAAAAATGGCATTTGTGCGGTATGCTGTTGGATTCATTTACTTACCTCTGACGGAGGCACACTGGATCTAACACCACAGGAAACCCCCGACACTTTGTAAAGTTATTCATTTAGCAACCCAACCTGAGTGTAGCAGTGAACTCTCTCTCTCTCGCATGCTCTAATCACAGCCTCATATTACATAAAGACCCAAACGGGACTGCTATTAGGCGCTGGGAAAAAAATCGATTATCAAATTCGTTGGCAGCTAATTTATTAATCGATTTGTTGTTGCAGCCTAACGTTCACTTGAATCTGAATAATGTGGTTTGAACTGTAATTTTGCAAACAATGTGAGAAAGTAAAATTGAAACCTATAAATAAAGTAATTCGGATTCAGTATGGCATTGTCAGATTCAGTGTCTGATGGCAAAAATATCAGCCCATATTGAATGGGTTTCGGGAATACAATCACTTAAAAATCCAATGAATTAGGGGATTTATTAAGAACAGCTATTCATAGTGAGGAAAGGTAATGGCATGTTTTTGTTTTTGATCGTTTCTATACTGTAACTGTGATAATGGTTTTATCAGGAAGGTCGGATGATTTGCATGCAGTAAAGGTTTTCTTGTTGTGTGTCTGACGTCACAAGGTTTTTGTAAATTGTCCGGTCTTGTTTTGGCTTCCAAAATAAGGGCAAATTAACATCCCAGTGAAATTGGATGCAATTGAATGAATGTGTAGCAATACTTGCTGCTGATGCAGTAGTAAGCAAGTTTTTTTATCCCTTTAAGTTCTCAAACGCGGATCTTGTGTTAATCTGTTATCACATCTGACAAAGTTCACAATGGTGTGCTCATTTCATAAATAGGCAGCTCATAAAAATAGATCTACTTGGTTGTATTTTTATTTCTTGCAGACACTTTAGAGTGAATCTTTTGTAAGCAATTATTTCCCCCATTTTAGAACAAGTGGTTTTCTCTTGTGTTACTACACATATAATTTACACATTCCTAATTGTGCCATAGATTGAAGTGTAGCCTCATACACTTGCGTTTTGTTTCTTCCTGTGCAGATTAGACATAGAGAATAATTCAATCAAAATAAATTGTTAACCAATCATCCTGCAATGTGTTGATGTACTTTGCTCTTTACTCCTCACCCCCACACTTACTCCACCTTCCTCCTGTCGTTACCTAAATGACAAGTACTTTAACTCATTGGCTCCCATTGACGATGATGGACAAGAAACACATCGGTTGTAAAAAATAAATGGTAATTACATTGGTATGAAAGAGTATATAAACCTTTTGGAATTACATTTCTGCATAAAATAACCATCAAATGTGATCTGATCTTTGTCAAAATCACACAGATGAAAAAAGTCTGCTTTAACTAAAACCACCCAAACATATATCGGTTTTCATATTTTAATGAGGGCAGTATGAAAACGATGACAGAAGGGGAAAAAGTAAGTGAACCATCACATTTAATATTTTGTGCCCCCCCTTGGCAGCAATAACTTCAACCAGACGCTTCCTGTAGCTGCAAATCAGTCGGGCACATCGATCAGGACTAATTTTGGCCCATTCTTCTCTACAAAACTGCTATAGTTCAGTCAGATTCCTGGAATGTCTGGCATGAATCGCTGTCTTTAGGTCATGCCACAGCATCTCAATGGGGTTCAAGTCTGGACTTTGACTTGGCCACTACAGAATGTGTATTTTGTTCTTCTAAAACCATTCTGAAGTTCATTTACTTCTCTGTTTTGGATCATTGTCTTGTTGCAGCCTCCATCCTCGTTTTAGCTTCAACTGTCTGACAGACGGCCTCAGGTTTTCCTGCAAAACATCCTGATAAACTTTTGAATTCATTCTTCTGTTAATGATTACAAATTGTCCAGGCATTGAGGTAGCAAAACAGCCCCAAATCAAGATGCTCCCTCCACCATGCTTAATGGTGGGGATGAGGTGTTGATGTTGGTCAGGTGTTCCATTTTTCCTCCACATATGACATTGTGTGTTACTCCCAAACAATTAAACTTTGGTTTCATCAGTGGACAAAATATTTTGCCAAAACTTCTGTGGAGTGTCCAAGTGCCTTTTTGCGAACATTAAACGAGCAACAATGTTTTTTGTTGTTGTTGTTGTTGATAGCATTGGCTTCCTCTGTGGAGTCCTCCCATGAACACCATTCTTGGCCTTAGTTTTACATATAGTTGATGTGTGCAGAGATATTGGACTGTGCCAGTCATTTCTGTAAGTCTTTAGCAGACAGTCTAGGGTTCTTTTTTACCTCTGAATATGCTGCGTTGAACTCTTTGCGTCATCTTTGGTGGACGGCCACTCCTTTGGGAGAGAAGCAACGGTGCCAAACTCTCTCCATTTGTAGGCAACTTCTGTGACTGTCGATTGATGAACAGCCACTTTTAGAGATGGTTTTATATCCTTTCCCAGCTTTATAAAAAAATAACACAACTTGATCGCAGGACTTCAGACAGCTCTTTTGACCGAGCCATGATGCACATCAGACAATGCTTCTCATCATGACGTTTCTTACCAGGTGTTTGTTTTATAGTGGGCAGGCCAGCTTAAAACCAATTATCAGTTAAAAAAAAAAAAAATGTTTTCAATTGCTCTTTAAATCTCCTTAGGCAGAGGGTTCACTTATTTTTTTGTCATTGTTTGCATACTATCCTCATTAAAATATGAAAACCTATAAATGTTAGGGTTATTTTAGTTAGAGCAGACACTGTATTTTCATCTGTGTGATTTTGACGAAGATCAGATCCCATTTGATGGTGATTTTATGCAGAAATGTGAGGAATTTCATAAGATTCCGATACTTTTTCACATCACTGCACATTGACCTCATGGTAATTTTGCAACCTCTTACAACAGGAAACCTATCAGCAACCTTCGTGCTGTTGCAACTACTTTGCTATTTCACCATCAATGCCACTGAAACATCTTTCAAATGCCAACCATCCCTGCTCAGATGGATTCCACGTCATTGGCGGAGAATGAGCTCATATCAATCAGAATACTTGTCGAGTATCATTATAGCAGTCATATTAAGCAGTAAAGATGTCAAGAAAAAAGGGGGAGCGCTCTGTATTGCCGCATTATTCAATCGTTAGTCACATTGCGATTTATGACAAAAGCAGCCAAGTATACGACACGACAGCAGCAATTATCTAAAGGTGAAAAGGTCACAAATCCGAGAGGGCTTAAGATATTTGAATGGCCCATATTATCTGTCTGGTAAATAGTTGCATGTTGTACTTGTATCGCAGAGACTACTGTGTGTATCACTTATCCTGTTGAGTACGTTGTTGCTGTTAAAAAAAGAACATGTATTTTTGTCATAGATAAAAATGGTATATATTGTTTTAGCAGAGACTTATAAGTTACCAAACATAAAAATGATGAGAAAAATATATTTTTGCGCACCGGAATATATGTTCTGTGATCTCACTTCCTGCTTAGAAAATCAACGGAAAAAAATTAATAAATAAAAGATGAAAAGCAATGATATGATGCAGTCCAACAGTCTCATTACTGACACCCAGTGCTGTTATTTGGAAAAGAGTTCATTTAAACGTAATGTATGTTTTTATCAAATATTTTGTTTTGACATTGAAAATAACCATTTTCACACTCTACCGGCTATTTTCGATGATTTAGACTGATCTTTCAAGCGTTGCATATATGGCTACATTAACTGTGCAAATTTGATTTTAGAGTATAAAAAGAAAATGTTTTTGTTGTGTCTCTGTGCACTGTAGTCATTGACATCAATCTCAGACACCTGTGATAGATTGCCTCTCAGGTGAGCCCAAATAAAGAAAAACTGCTTGAAAGTGATGTTCCACAATATTAAGCAGGACACAGGTTACAAGCAATAAGGGGAAGAAAAATGATCTCTGCTACTCTGTAAGACAGTACAGTACATTGCTCAGTTTATGAAAACAATGCATACAGTATATAACAAAAATGAGTACACCCCTCGCATTCCTGCAGATATATATATCTTTTCATGGGACAACACTGACTAAATGACACTTTGACACCATGAAAAGTAGTCTGTGTGCAGCTAATATAATAGAGTTAATTTACTTTCCCCTCAAAATAACTCAATATATAGCCATTAATATCTAAACCCCTGGAAACAAAAGTGAGTACACCCCTTAGTGAAAGTTGTCAATATTAACATACAACATGTCAACATGAAATACTTTGTGTGGCCACCACTATTATCCAGAACTGCCTTTACTCTTCTGGGCATGGAGTTGACCAGAGCTTCACAGGTTGCCACTGGAATGCTCTTCCACTCCTCCATGACGACGTTGCGGAGCTGCTGGATATTTGAGACGTCGTGCAAGTCCACCTTCTGCTTGAGGATCCCCCAAAGATGTTCTATTGGGTTCTAGTCTGGCGACGTTTGGCCAGTCATTCACCTTTACGCTCAGCCTCTTCAGTAAAGCAGTGTTCATCTTGGAGGTGTGTTTGGGGTCATTGTCATACTGGAACACTGTCCTGCGACCCAGTTTCTGTAGGGAGGGGATCGTGCTCTGCTGCAGTATTTCACAATACATGTTGGAGTTCATGTTTCCCTCAATGGAATGTAACTCTCCAACACCTGCAGCACTCATGCAGCCCCAGACCATGACATTCCCACCAACATGCTTGACTGTAGGCAGGACACACTTATCTTTGTACTCCTCACCTGGTCGCCGCCACACACGCTTGAGACCATCGGAACCAGACAAATTAATCTTCGTCTCATCAGACCATAGGACATGATTCCAGTAATCCATGTGCTTTGTTGACATGTCTTCAGCAAACTGTTTGCGCGCTTTCTTGTG
Source organism: Corythoichthys intestinalis (assembly GCF_030265065.1). Lineage (NCBI taxonomy): Eukaryota > Metazoa > Chordata > Actinopteri > Syngnathiformes > Syngnathidae > Corythoichthys > Corythoichthys intestinalis. Next base: position 57,387,454 of record NC_080400.1, on the reverse strand, counting down.
TACTGTCTTCAGAAGAGGCTTCCTCCTGGGGTGACAGCTATGCACACCAATTTGATGTAGAGTGGGGCGTATGGCCTGAGCACTAACAGGCTGACCCCCCACCTCTTCAATCTCTGCAGCAATGCTGACAGCACTCCTGCGACGATCTTTCAAAGAAAGCATTTGGATGTGACGCTCAGCACGTGCGCTCAGCTTCTTCGGACGACCAACCCGAGGCCTGTTTTGAGTGGACCCTGCTCTTTTAAAACGCTGGTTGATCTTAGCCACTGTGCTGCAGCTCAGTTTCAGGGTGTTGGCGATCTTCTTGTAGCCTTGGCCATCTTCATGTAGCGCAACAATACATCTTTTAAGCTCCTCAGAGAGTTCTTTGCCATGTGGTGCCATGTTGGAACTTTTAGTGACCAGTATGAGGGAGTGTGAAAGCTGCACTACAAATTTGAACACACCTGCTCCCTATGCACACCTGGACCTAGTAACACAAACAAGTCACGTGACATTTTGGAGAGAAAATGACAAGCAGTACTCAATTTGCACATTTGGGGATGTAGTTTCTGAGGGGTGTACTCACTTTTGTTGCCAGGGGTTTAGATATTAATGGCTATATTTTGAGTTATTTTGAGGGGAAAATAAATTAACTCTATTATATAAGCTGCACACAGACTACTTTTATTGTGTCAAAGTGTCATTTTGTCAGTGTTGTCCCATAAAATTAAATATCTGCAGAAATGCGTGGGGTGTACTCACTTTTGTGATACAATGTATTTCCAAAGAACTTACGCATGACCATCGAACTGTACTGCATATTAATATAGGATCCCTTGTTTGATATCACTTTATAAAGCCTTACACCCATTGAACTTGTGAGTTCTTGTACAGTTTCGTATATATTTAATTTATTTGCAGGATGTTAGAATAGCGTCCCAGAGCTGCTCCTTGGATGTGAACTGTCTCCCACTGTTGAAGATCTTTTGGTGGATGATGCTCCAGAAGTTCTCAATAGGATCTAGGTCAGGAGAAGATGAATTTCTCTTCTTGTATGCTCATAGCAGCCTGTGACTCTGGTGTTCTTGCAGCATGAGTTGGGGCATTGTCATGCATGAAGATGATTTTTTTGTCGGAAGGTATGGTTGTTCGTTTTGTACCATGGAAGAAAGTGGTCAGTCAGAAACTACATACATTACAGCAAGGGTGTAGGTTTGGTCTCAACATTCAAAGAGACGGCATAACCTGCATGAACACTTTTTTTTGATGGGGACGCAACATTAATAAGACCAAGCAGATTGGGTGAACGGGGGTTAGGGCTACATTTCTCAAGAGTATGAACCTAATTAATTGATAGGCTAAAGGATCAATGCAAAAATAAATCTTTCATGTGTAATGCTTTCAGGTGATTGACCATTCAATTCAAACCTTTGTATTCAAAAACTACTAAAGAAACATTTTGAGAACTTGTATGTATGTATGTTCAAATATTTTAATTTAAATTTGCTAATAACTTCAATCATATTACTATACACAATAAATACACGTGTTTATAATCGCTTAACTATCCAGGAATGCAAAAAATAAACATTTGTCTTAAGACCAAGACCAAAAATGTGTAAGTTTCGCTCAGTAAACGTCTCCTTCGTACACTGTTTACATGCATCTAGCATGAGGGACAAATGCAAGTTTGACCCCCCTAGCAACAGTTGCTTATGTCATGAATATTCATGAGCAAAGGTGACGTGTTACGCTAGTTACGACGCAACTCGTATCACCATTGGCTGACACTCAGCGGGATTCGCAACGCTATTGTCTGCCATTCCAAGAAATGGGGCTGAAATTGCAAGAAATCAGAGAACCCTATTGGCTGACATTCCAGAGAATGAACCTCGACTATTACTCGCTCGCAGCACCTGCGAAACCGCAGAGTGTTCCTCTTTTTGTCAGACGCTAACCCGAAGAACAATGAGTGAAGTTTTGAATCAGAAAAGTCAGTTGCAGAATCATCACTTACAGGTGCTGGCCAGTAAATTGGAAAATCATCAAAAAGATTATATATTTTCGTAAATGCTTTCAAAAAGTGAAACTTTAAATTACATTATTTTCATGCATTGCAGACAGATTTTTTAATTTAAAAAAATTTTTTTTACATAAAATGAAAAGCGCAATAGACCCTACTCACCAACATCACAGAATGACGTGTCGCTGTATCCGGCCGCCATATTGTCCGTCTCTGTTTAGCCCTATTCTCAATGGTTTCAATTAGTCGTTCAGTTTATAGAGCAGTTCATGGAAGAGGCTTATAAATACTTCGTTGCTGGTTGGGTGAAACAGGTCCTCGTCCACGAAAATTCGGCAGGAATCTATCTTGTGCTCGGGAAGGTGCACTCTAAGCAACATTACCCTGTGTGATTTCTAAAATGGCGACAATCCAAAAAAAAAAAAAAAAGTTGACTGCGATGGCCGACGCTTCAAGGATAGGTGGATATTGGACTATTTCTTCAATAAAACACGCAACAACTGTGTCTGCCTCATTTGCAAAGAGACAGTCGCTGTTTTCAAAGAGTTCGATGTGACGCAATATTACTAAACAAGACACGCTGACATGTACGACAACATTACAGGGAAGATACGCAGCGAGAAATTATAGCAACTTGAAGCTAGTTTATTTTTTCACAGCAGCAGTATTTCGCAAGAGTCTGAATGTCGAAAGAGAAAGCCACAAAGACAAGACTGTTGAAATTATAATTAAAAAAATAAAAAATAAAGCAAATGTGACACACAGAAGGGCTTGCTAAAATTTGTTTAAATATATTGTTCTATGTAAATCAGCCAAGGTAGCCCCCCGCATTTTTACCACACCAAATCTGGCCCCCTTTGCAAAAGGTTTGGACACACCTGTTTAACTGGTGATCCGTAGACGAGGCCAGCTTCTTTCACTTGGTACCAGCTAAATATTATTCAAAATGTAATGATGGTGGAAGAAATAAGCATCTTGAATTTGAAACTGTATGTTGTCGGCGATTAGCCTCGCAATGATCTTAATTGTGGTTGTCAGCCCAAAACCCTCTAAATATATATTAAATGCATCTTACCAGATATAAAATGACTACTACATAATCCGTGGTAATCGTTTGGAGCCCAGTTTTCTCTTCGAATTGCAGCAGTCTATCTCGCTCTCCTCTCCGGGTCTCTCGGAATCCGGTAGAATTTCAAGTCTCTCCGTCTATCTTCTCTGTTATTGCAACCGACCGCCACACACGCCTTCACCATTTTGATTATTAATGTTAACGAGCAGAAAAACACGCCATAATAGGAGGAATTTACGTAGCGGTAATGCGTCAACACGACGAGTAGACGGACAATATGGCGCGGAGGCGTGGTTGTGACGTCTTGTGAGTAGGGAGACCCGGAGAGGAGAGCGAGATGGGCTGCTGCAATTCGACGAGAAAACTGGGCTCCAAACGATTACCACAGATTATGTAGTAGTCATTTTATATCTGGTAAGATGCATTTAATATATATTTAGAGGGTTTTGGGCTGACAACCACAATTAAGATCATTGCGAGGCTAATCGCCGACAACATACACTCAGACGTTGTGAATGAACTACCTGAAAATATATAATTATAAGGGGATAATAAGACAGTTGTCATACAATTAATTTACAATTTCACTATTGAGGTCAAAAGCCAAAAAATAAATTCAACTAGGGACAATCTGGAGTAGTGCTATCGCACTTCATATTTATTACATATTATATATGTATGTAGTGAGAGGGCTATCGCTAAACCATATAAACATTAAAAGCCCTAGCTCCATTGACAAATGACATGAAATACATTAGACTTGACAGTGGATGTTAGCAAGAACAAAAGATTTTGAATTGAAAATTTCGTAACTCACCTTCCCGAGCACAAGATAGATTCCTGCCGAATTTTCGTGGACGAGGACCTGTTTCACCCAACCAGCAACGAAGTATTTATAAGCCTCCAAGCTCTTAGAGTTTTTCAAACTTTCGTGAGAATAGGCTGATTTTGTGTGGACAAGATAGTTGTAAATATCAGGGCAGATGTCAGGCAGAGACGGCGGAGACAGCGGATCGAAAAACATCGATTTAGGCATCAAATATCTGGCGAATGGATAAACTGAAGCTTTTCCACATAACGCCTTTTATGCAACGCATCCAATGAGTTTACAGCGTCAGATAACACCGGGGCTTCCATGAATTGCTCTATAAATTGCGCGCCTAATTGAAACCATTGAGAATAGGGCTAAAAAATGACGGACAATATGGCGGCCGGATACAGCGACACGTCATTTTGCGACGTAGGTGAGTAGGGTCTATTGATGGAAATAAACCTATCAACTACCAGTGCAAACACTGACACTGGCCCATTGTTGGCTAAGCAGTTGTTAACAAAGGCGACAGCACCCTCACGTGGATAGAAATGCAACTGACATACGAAGTAATAAACTGTTCTGTGAGTTCAATATTTCCGCAACGGCGACGCTTTGATTGCTTCCTTTAACCATTCAGAGTCGCTACGATTTGCGGCACCTTGCCCTCCTTTAATTTTCAAAATGAAAACATCTTTTCCTATCAGCTTTTTGCATAATCGCCATGGCAGCCAATCAGAGGGGTGCATATGGTAGCCTTGTGTGATTTTCTTGATAATTTATGCCAATACAAGCACTACGATGACGGGGGGAAATGTTGAAGAGGGGTTTTTAAAGGCCCATATATACCACTGTGTGGTAACCACTGGTATTTGAGTATCTCAGCACTTGTCATCGACACCGTAATCGTAAAATGTATTAGTTTTTGCTTTTTTCATATTCGATTCAGCTCCTGAGGTACATTGCGTAGCTTTGGCTTCGCATATGCTACAATTGGAACGATACAGAGAAGATTAGCATGGCCCCTGGCGCAAGGATGACACGCAAATTCGTGAAGCGTTCCTTATTTTGTTAGACGCTGACCCGCAGAACATTGACGGTGTTGCCACAGACAGTGCCGCCTCCAGAAATTTTTCATAGGGTGGCCAGATGGGGCCACTTAAAATCTGGGGGTGACACATCAAAACTAAAAGCCATTATTTCAGGTTTTTATTATATTATTGCAGTAAAAAGATCAGGGGAAAACTATCAGAAATACTTAAGGACACGGCTACTGATATACTTTGGTGTATTGTGTAATATTTGATGTTACTAATGATTTAATGCAGGGGTCCCCAACCTTTTTTGCACCACGGACCGGTGTGATTTGGGTCTTTTTTCACGGACCGGTGTTCTGACTAGTGTTGTATCGGTCGCGAACGATTCGTTCTTTTTGAACGAATTGTTTGGGTGAACGAGACCGAACTAATCACCATCTGCACTGATTCGTTCTATGAAGTTGGTGGCACTTGTTCGCTGCGTGGGAGGGCGTTGAGCAAGCGGCAGCGTCTTCTGACATCGCACACGACCAATCAGACGCCAGCCTCATCGCGGGCAGGGGAGGGAGCGGAAACAGAATCAAGGCGTCTGTCACTCATTTCCACGTGTGGCCAATAAGCAGCCAAGCGTGCAGGCAGGGGGGGAAAGACTGAGTTTTGTCACTTCCCGTTCAGTGATTCGGTCCTCCGGTTCCTGACCTAGCTTGCTGCTAACTTGACTTTCCAGTAATGACTATGCGGTGAACGAGTCATAAAATGAAAGGAAAGGACTTTGTCACATATTTGTTAACGTGGAGCCTATCAAATGCTGCTCAAACAGACAAAAACACCACACAAATCTAGCGAGCATGGTTTAGTGTTCTACTTTTCTCAACAGACTCGGGACTGTACCTATGACGATATACTATCAAATTTACAGTAATTTAAAACACGCGTAGCTACGAGGCAAGCAAAAGCTGAGCTGCGGTCACGTGACGGCAGTGAAGCGGGCGGAGAACTGTCACTATATGGAGGCTTCATGGCAGCGATATTTACCTCATATGTGCACAGAAAAAAAAGAATATTTAGTATGATCACCATAATACTGATTTGCAATGAAACTGTATATACATGTCAATTTTTTCCGAGTGTTTTATTTTTTTTTTCGTGTCAGAGGGTGTCGGTTGGTTTGACAAATTATGTCAATCCGTCCATCACGTGCTACTCAAGCGCCCAAAAACAAAGCGCGCGGACACGGGAGATGTCGCAATATGTCAACATTTTTTTTTTAACAGACTAATGAGAGTAGAAAGGCGACATCATAAAGAGCAAACAACTATTTCTCGTCAGCATTTGACGATCTGAGATGCGGGGACGACAGGGGAGCTGACCGGATTATTTTATTTATTAATACCAGTGCAAAAATTCAATACGATCATCTTAATAATAAAAAACAAAAATAGAACAGAGCGAGAGGTAAATATGATGTGTTGGTCGTTCCATATTTAGAAATTAAACTTTCGATTTATTTTTATTTTCGTGACAGCAAGCATGCCGCGTTGGCTGGTAGCAGCAGCATTGAATATGTGAGCAAGATCATGCTAAAGAAAGTCCGTGCGCCCCCGACCCCAAACCCCCACTTCCCCCTCAAAAGGAAAATGTTTAACCGTGTCCTAAATCGAAATGCAAGCACGAGCCATGACTTTGAGCCCATAGAACTAGGACAGACGACGCGGAAGTTCTCCCTCACTTTTGCAGCAGCGGGAGGGAGACGAGGCTGTCTGTGAAAGCAGAATGATATCGCCTGTCACTCATTTCTGAAACTACGACGAGTGGTCAATGTGCGATAGAGGGAGGGACCAAGCAATGTCACTTCCCGTTCAGTTATACTGCAAAGCGATCTTTGGTGATTCGTTCGGCAACGTCACTTCCCGTTCACTAACCGAACGATTTATTTGGGCGGGGAGGGAGATGAGGGGGGCGAACGATTCGTTGAACGATTCGTTTGAACCAATCTTTTTACTGAACGAACCGGAATGGATTCGTTTACTCAAGTGAACGACAGATCCCGTCACTGGTTCTGACAAATTTTGCAACCCATCAAAAACTGCAACTATGCGGTTCCGCGCATGTGCGTAACATTAAAAATGGCCGCCACTGCAGCGATTCCAAATTAAACACTACAAACTTTCTTTAAAGAAAGGAATATTAATTTACGTTTGATAGTGGATGGACAAAAGTTCTCCTCAGACCCATCCTGTCATGTTAGCTGCACACCGCTCTCTCACTGTTAACGCCTTCGCCGTGTCGTTAAGCATGAATGAAGAAGCCCGCTTTACAAAGATGCGTGCAAGGTTTTCAGTGTTCTTGTAGCGCTGTCAGGATATTCCGCAATGACTTTAATTGTCTCAAATGTACATTTCAGGTTGCCGTCATTTGCGATCTCTACAAGCTGATCCTCCTGTTGCACAGACATGCTCGAATCACTCGGTTTATTCACAAACGGGTCAGGAATCCACTCCTTCACAGTTCGTGGGTCTTTGAGGTTGTAGGCTCATCTTCTGGCTAGTCAGGTGCCCTTTTTCGCCGTAAAAAATATCTCCAAAGACGTCTGTTATCCAGTAATTTTAGCTAGTGTGGGGGAACAAATGTGCTGCGCCCGGGGCCTCGTCATACGTTATTATGGAGGACAAACGCACATAGATATATTATATATACGGAACAAGATGTACTATACGGAACAAGATGTACTGCTTGCAGTCCAATCAATGGATTTCTATGACGACATTCTAATCCATACTGTAGTATTATATCTAGTGTAGACAGGGATGTTGATGTGTTAAGCAGGGGCACAGGCCAAACTTAATTCGGCCAGAATGCGGTCGTTAATAAAATATTATTTCTGTGCGGCACGGTATTGAATGCCGACAGATGGGGACCCCTGCATAGTCCATAATCAATAGTCCTGGCTGTGCATTTGGGATGAAGGCATAACTGATGCTACAACAATCTAACGATATACTGGCAAGCGGGGTGGCCAGTGGGGTGGACAACAAATTTATAGGGGTGGCGCCACTGGCCACAGACTACTTGAAAATGTAATCTATTTACTGATTAAGCCAGGGGTTAATTTGTGCTGGGTCCTGCCGGAACAAGATCAGGTGTTGTACCGAAATCTGCGATCCATCAGAATCTGTGACCAAGGACGGTGCTCTTGCCACCAGCAAGGCCGACAGCAACGAAGATGATAATTCGTCAGTGGAGTTGACCGAAAGAAATTCCGTATCGTTTGTTAGTCTTTTATTATTTTCAGGGCTCCTCAGTGATTATGTTAATGCAAGTCAATATGTATAAATATAAATACCAATATTCACAGATCTAACATAGTCAAATAAATTCAAAACGCAGCTCAATGTTCAAAAACCCCCTGAAGCCAAAACAATGTCTCACCAAACTGCCGTAATTCATTTAATTCTGTGGGACTATTTTTCCATATGCGTAATGACACCAAAATAGAGGGGAGTGCTACGGCCATTCGTCTTCACCACGGTCTGCTATGCACAGTGTTCACGGAAGGACGTTGTTCTATTCTAGACTGTATCACTAGAATAGAATAAGGCCGAAGAAGTACACGAGACGAGCGTCTTCTCTTCACATCCACACTTCTCCATTTTTTTTTTTTATTCAACTCTACTTCTTCTCCCTTGCAACCCAAGTACAGTCACATACTGACGCCCACTGGCGGCATGGTGGCATTGCAAATCAAAAGTGTAATACACAACAGACGTCAACATGGTGAAATGTGCTTTTAGAAGCTGTGGAAACATACAGAAGAAATGGACAAAGGAAAGTTTCCACCGCTTGCCTGTGAAGAACGAGGAACTATTCAAAATGTGGTTACTTTGGTGGATATGACATACACACACCGGGGGAAAAGTACTGTACTGCTCTGGAGTATTTGCATTGCGCATTTTCATCGGTATCCTCTCCTGAAACCAAATGCTGTACCTTCGACTGTCCAAACGTCTTCAAGAGCTTCTGATAAACAGGTAAAAAAAAAAAAAAAAAATTCATATATGAAAGAATATCGCATGCACACCTCAATATCGCAGCTCGCGTGAGAGAGGCTTGTAACTAACCCCATGCATATTTGTGGTTCGCGTTTTTAAATAGGAAACAATGGTCAATGTTCTGTCCAAAATCTCACGAAGTGAATTTTTTCATTAGTGCTATTATTTAAACAGCCGTTTGACAGGAAGGAAGTACTGCGGCGGCCATTTTTGTAGTATTTTCGTCAGTCCGTCGTTTGGTGAGCGCAGGTTGCGTTGTTTGCAGTTTCGAAGCATCGTCTTTTCGCTCTGATTCATTTTTGGATGCGACAGTGCAGCACAATAAAGCACCTGGACCTCCGACGCTACCTCCCGTATTTATTTTGAATGGAGTTGTGTTCACTCACACACTCAAGGGGAACAGTACAGTCAACTTCCAGGTCACCATCCCGAATGCAGTAAATCCTTCCACTTCGGGTTGGGATTCGGTTTACGAATGGTTCGTGGGTTATGTGCGTGAGCAACCACCGTTTTTTGCACAACCCCACACACAGACACGTAATCTGACTCTTCCTCATTGGAACTAGTAGTTGGTTGTATGTAAATAAGTAATATGTCAATCATACAATATTTTTTTTATCCTTCACTATTCGCCCCAGACACCTCACGCAATCAGTTATTGAATGGTTATTTATAATAAGGATTGTGAGTGAACTGGGGGATATTGCAATACTTTATCCCTTTCATGAAAATTGAGAAGAAACATTTTGACCGTACGCTTAGTGATAACTGTTACGTTTCTATGTCCTTAAGTGACACCTACCTAGCTTGTAATAAATAAAGGAATAAACCAAGATGTAGTCTCCGAGTTGGTCTTTGAGAAAGCGTTGAACAACGCTCCTAAATACGATTTAAATAATAAATTCTAAAACTTTTTTGCTGAATATGACAATCCTGGATAAGTTTTTTTTAGATATTAGGGTTTACCTTATTCCGTGGTGCGGTTGTGTCTACAACACAGGCATATTATCATGACAAATATAACAAGCTATTTTTTACGGTGATCTCTAGGTGACCTGGAGATGCTGTAGGTACACCCAGAAGAGGCTCCACTTTGTTTTCAACTCCATGAAGGCAAGGGCGCCAGCAAGCGAGGAATGCTGATGGTAGGCTCTATCAACATTTGTCCCATTAACAATTTCACTCTACCCTTCTTATGTGTACATATCTCAATCAGATTTACTCTATTAGGGACTTCGAGATACAGCTTGGAGTTTCCTAAGCAAACAAAAAGATGGGTTGCCTGGAGGAGTTACAAGCCAACAACGCGGACATTCTGACAGAATTTGGTGGCGCATGTCCTGGAAAGACTGCAGGATTCATCAGTGAAATTTGCTGACCCAGACTTTTATTTCAAGCCTCCAACTACAATTCCCCAGGCATCAAAAGGCCTGATAAAGAAAGTCATTTTACATGTCAGTAGATTTAAAAAATAATTAGGCTGACATTTTCCTTTTTAATAGATTTTTTTGAATGTACTATAAGAAAAAAAACACATATTGTCTTATTTGTGAAATCTGAAGGTTTAAAAGATCAAAAGTTTCTGGGTATGTAGGAGTTGTACTTAGAACAATTGCAGAGCATCTTCAGTTTCCCTAAAACCATTGTAGTTCCCACTGACAGAAGTGCACTTGTCACGGATGTGGGAGACCACACATGATGGAAGAACACGTCGCTGGCCTCTTCCCAGTTGTTTGCCTTTCAACGCCTACTCAAGAACAACCCTATATGGCACCAATCAGAGTTGCCTAAAACAACAAAACCATAATAGAGGGTGATTAAAAAAGAAAGAGCCAAAATCATCAAGTGATAGATCAAAAAATTATATACATATAATTTAAAAAAGTTACAGAACTCTAGCTTGGACACATGTTCAATATTCCCAACACATAAGCAGCACTCTACTATATGCAGCTGGGTTCAAAATGAGGGGGAAAAAAGTAGCGGCTGATAGTCCGCAAATTACGTAACTTCAAGTTTTTAAATCAAGTGCTCTAAGGGGACAATCACCGGCAATTGAAATACATGAAATAATACTTGAAGTTATGTTCAACACATTTGCCTATGTCAGTTTTATAATGTTTTTAATTTTTGACATATTGCGTGATGATTTAGGCACATTCTTGTAAATAATTGCCATACTGCTACTGCTTTTTATATTGACATGCTTTTACTCTCACAATGCATTACTGTTGAGATGATATAGCTGCTTTCCTGAAGTAGAACTAAGCTTAGAGTATACGAATATTCGCCCAGCGACAAAATAAAGCATGCAGGAATCCACTTACCTCATTCATAGCTGCCCGTTTTTTTCCAGTTGGTCTTATCTACGAAGAAAAAAGTTTCAAGAACACCTTTGTTGAGAAGTGGTAAAAAGTCTTGGTGTTCACTTGCGACCATTTATTGAGTTCTGAAAACTGTTCAGCTCCAATTCTTCCCTGCATTTTGGGGGCGGGAAGTCGCTAAGTTGCCACAATAAAAAAAATTTAAAAAATAAAAAAGCGGTGAAAAGACCAATGTGATATCCCTCCGCGCAGCCAGCTTGTTCTCTTCTCTGCAAGGCAACTGGATTACTAATGTTGCTGTTCTTACTGCAGTTATTGACATGCAATGGTAAGTTTTAATAACTTTATCCTGAAAACAGCCAACACTATTGATTGCATGCGTCATCAGTGATTCTCCTACGTGCATATGTTGTTTTCATGAGCATGCTAATTGGCCATATTGACTTGCATTAGCATAGCCACTCCGGAGCCCTGAAGAATAATTGAAGACTAACAAACGATACGGAATATTTTGAAATCAACTCCACTGACTATTTAACCCCCCCCCCCCAACTCGAAGAATAAGCCTGATGTAAAAAAAATCTGAACTTCCCCTTTAAGAAAATGTCTGCTTAAAAAAAATCACATATATTATGAATTTTTGATGTTTCAAAAATTTCTCCTTGAATAGATTATTTTTGATATTGTGAAATAGTAAACTGCAATAATTTGCTATTTTTCTTCTTATTCTTCCTGACGAGGTTATTGGGTACATATCCCATTCAATGAATTACATTCATTATATGACTTTTGACATTGTGAAAATGTGTGCTCTAATAAATTACATTGCTGTATTGTATTTTTGAGATTATGAAATTATCCGCACTTATAAATGACTTTCATTCTATGAATTTCTTACTCTTCCTTACACACTCACGCATACACAATTTTCAATGTATAAGGACAATGAATGATATAAATGTAAATGGGGTAGTTTGTGTGTGGTTTCGCTGTATTTTCATTATGCTAATTCCAAGACCATTGAAGGCAATTCCATACTTATTTGACATCCCCTTACTATCATTTTAATGCATATTTCCTCAAAACGACCTCCAGATACTATATTTTTAGTGTCATGTTTTCTCATAGGTGCAGATGTGGCTGTCGGATACTATATTTTTAGTGTCATGTTTTCTCCCAGGTGCAGATGTGGCTGTCGGAAATGGTGATACTCCTCTACTGTGTCTAAGAACAATCAAATCACTCTTAAAGCTCTTTTTCTGATCCCCCGACACTATCCCTGCTCCCTCCCTACCACATCTCGTCTCAATTGGACCCCCAGAGTCTGTACATTTTATCATGACATTTTCTGATAGGGTCAAATGTGGCAGTCAGAAATTGTGATCCTCCCCAACTGTAGGTGGGGCTGTAATAATGACCCTTGCACTTTGCGATAGCTGATTAACCCAATTTTCAGCTCTGGGGGTCCAATTGAAAAAAGATGTACTAGGGGAAGTGGGGGCTGTCATTAGATCAGCAAAGATCACATTTTCTGATGCTGACAATTTCTGTCAGCCACATCTGCACCTATCAGAAAATTTAATCCTCCTGTATTGTGTCTAAAATCAGTCAAGTCACCCTTAAGGCTCTTTGCTGATCTAATGATAGTGATGTCCAGTGATGACAAAATGTACAGACTCTGGGGGTCCAATTGAGAGGAGATGTAGTATGGGGTTGTGGGGGGTCAGAAAATCAGCAAAGAGCCTTAGTGGTGACTTGATTGATTTTTCAGATGACGGTAAAAGAATGTCAGATGAGTATGGATTTGTCTTTATTACATACATACATACATTACTTACATACATTATGAGGCAATAACAAAATTGTTATGTACTTCCTTAAGCTAAGTACATGTAAGGCTGAGACTTGAATGGAACAACACTTCTTTATTCAGTGTGCTTCTCAGCATATATGTCACCGAAACATCACAGAGATTCCTTTTATACTGTAATACCACACCCACAGGAAATGCACACTATGGCAACAGCAGTGTGACATAAATATGTCACATCACCTCCCCCCTTACATAGCATGTCCCCGAAACGACTAAACATCTCCCCTAACTTCTCAATTGCCTTTTCCGATGTGGTTGATTTCATGATAGCTACCTCTGGCCACTTACTATGGGCATCGATAGCAACCAGAAACATTCGATTTTCAAAACGCCCCGCAAAGTCAATATGAATGCGGTGCCAAGGGTCCTGATGAAAATCCCAAGGATGAAGTGGGGCTGCAGGTGGATTGTTGCGAATCTTCTGGCAAGATGAACAACTTTTTACCGTCTCTTCGATCTGTTTATCTAATCCTGACCACCAAAAATAACTTCTTGCCATTTCTTTCATTTTAACAATACCACTGTGACCTGCATGCAGTTGCGCAAGCATTTTAGCACGCAATGACTGTGGCACAATCACTCTCCTACCCCACAGCAAACAACCCGATTGAACAGTAAGTTCCCACCTCCTATCCAAAAAAGGTTTGAGAACAGTGTTGTCACACTTTGTTTGTCCTTTAATTACCATGTCCATGACGACTGACAGTTCGGGGTCGTTCCGAGTTGCACGTTTCACTTGCGAAACTGAAATTGGTGCATGTTGAACATTTCGGAAATAGAATATGTCCACTGAGGTAGGTTCATGTTTTGTGACAGGAAGCAGCAACCTCGAAAGTCCATTGGCATTGCAATGCAAATCAGATTTACGATACTTGATGTCGTATGAGTGAGCTGATAACAACAAAGCCCACCTCTGAAGACGTGCAGCAGCCAGCGAAAGGATTCCTGCATGAGCTCCCAAAATCGTTGTCAGTGGTCTGTGATCAGTTAACAGAGTAAACTTCCTTCCAAACAAATATCGGTGGAACTTCTTCACACCAAAAATAATGCTCAATGCTTCTCGTTCCAATTCAGCATAGTTTGACTCTGCTTTGTTAAGTGTTCTCGATGCGAAAGCAATTGTTCTTTCATCTCCGTTCGGGAACACATGGGAGATGACAGCACCCACCCCATAGGGTGAAGCATCGAATGCCAGCTGTATTGGATATGAAGGGTTGAAATGAGTAAGAACCTCTGATGAAATCAGGGCGTTTTTCGCATTTCGAAAAGCTTTGTTACACTCATTCGTCCATTTCCATTTTACATCTTTGCACAACAGCTCATGCAATGATTTAAGAAGCGATGCCAAATTGGGAATAAACCGTCAATAATAGTTCAATAGACCTAAAAAAAGATCTAAGCTGACTCACATTTTCTGGGGCGGGTGCATCCACAATTGCCTTTGTCTTTGATGGAGCCTTGTGTAGTCCTTTGTGGTCTATCACATGCCCGAGATACTCCACCGATGGTCAAAAAAATTCACATTTTTCCTTGCGCACTCGAAGACCATACTGCCTTAGCCTTTTTAAGACAGCATCCATGTTGCGAAGATCTCATCCTCGTCGCCACTTTTGTTATGTACTTCTCTTGCCGAGACTTGAATGAAACAACACTTCTTTATTCAGTGTGCTTCTCAGCATATATGTCACCAAAACATCACAGAGATTCCTTTTATACTGTAATACCACACCCACAGGAAATGCACACTATGGCAACAGCAGTGTGACATAAATATGTCACAAAAATAGTAACTAACTTTAAGAAACTAGAAACTAACTTTATCAGATTACTCCTTGATTCCTTGTTACTGAAAGAAAGTGTCAAGTTATGCGGCGACCACAGATCCCTCCGGGGTCGGCCGGCCGGAGCCGCATCTCCTCGTACCAGGTACCGGGGAGGTGCTCCCTGGTGTCATACTGCGCACCTGTACTGGACCGGAGGTGGGTTGGGGAGACGTACCTCCGTCTCCTTGGGCTGTCTCTGGCCCTGTCTGCCTCTCCGGACCGTGGCGGCTGCCACTGCCGTCCTGTCGCGGGGCCTCTTGGGGCCCATGGGGCCTTGGGTGGGGCTTGTTGGTCCCTGCCGGTGTGGTGGATATCCCATGGTCTCCGGAGGTTGGCGTAGCGCCTGTTCGGGGTGCGGGGTGGCTGCTCGGCCGACGGGGGGAGGGGTGGGTGGACGCGGGGGCGCCGTTTGTGGTCTGGGGCGGGGGTTGATCGGGGCACATGCACGCCAGGCAAGGGCATAGGTTTGATGTCAATATTGGTAGGGACGCTATAACAGCGTAACCTCCATGTACACTTTTTGCTGGGGACGGGACATTAATATGACCAAACAGATTGGATGAACGGGGGTCAGGGCTATATTTCTCACTAATATGAACCTAATTAATTAATAGGCTCAATGGAAAATAAATCTTTATTGATTTCACACTGCAAATTTATAATGTCTTAATTTGATAATTTTTCTTAAATCTAGTCGAATAACTCGCCATCTTGTTTTGAGTGTTAAAGACTAGTTGACAGATTAATACGTCACATTATTCCACTTAAGTAAATATTACTATTTGTTCTTATTAAGTCCATACATCTAAAAGTCGGTCATTTTCAAGAAAAAAAGGTTTTAAAATAATGTTTTGAAAAATATCAATTCTTGAATTAAAAACATTTCTGACAGTTTTTTTTTTTTTCTTTCTTTTAGATTAAATATACAAACTTTTTGCTTCTAAATCTGTTAAGCTTATTTTCAGCTAGCTATTTTTCTTCAAAAAATCTGAGTAAAATTTACTTGAAGCACTGGCAGATAATTTAACATTTTTGGTAGATTTACACTGAAAACAAGGAAATTTAAGTTTTTTTTTTTTTTTCTGTTTAAAGTATTGGTTCCGGTGATACACCGTTCGATTCAAACCTTTGTTTTCAAGACCTAAAAGATTTTGAAACTTCAAGAATAAATGTCTGGACTTATTAGCAAATTTAAATTGCATCTCTTATCTCAAGTACCCGGGAATTCAAAAATGAAAAATAAACATTTGTCTTAATACCAGTCAAAATTGTCTGAATAAAAGATCACAAAAAAATGTCTTAGGGAATAACAAAAATGAATAAAAATGGAGCCTATCTTCAGGAAAAACACCACTGCTTTTGTCCACAAGCACAGCCAAACTCAATAAAAATAAAGCTCATTTGAGCTGCTTTAAGACCACACAAGTAAAATGAAAACTGGGGAGAAGGAGGTAAACCTTGGTTCACTACATTTCTTACAACTGAGTAGAGTTCATTATATTTCTCACAGTTTAATTAAAGTTAACATAGTAGAAAACATATACAGGAGGACACTTCTCCCTAAGCAGCTTCCTACTCAGGTAAGCAAGTTCACACAGTTTAATGTAATGGTATTGCTAACTCTGATGCAGGTTGGACTTTCAGAAGAAAAATTAGTGGTGTGTTTCCCAGCTTCACAACAATGACCTTTTACATTACTAACAGTGGCTGCTAGCCGAAAAAAAACTTCTAATATCCGTCCTCTTCGAAGAGGGTGGAGAAGGCGGCATGCCGACATGTAACGTAATTCTGTACTTTGAGAGTGTGTGTGGGGGCGGTCAAGTCATCAGCCAATCAAACGTGCGTTTCAGGAAAAAACATGGACTGGCACATTCAGCAAGTGAAAAAGGGGTAAGTCTGTTAATAGTGGTAGGGTCAATTCTATCATTACAACATATGGGAAGACAATCTAAATGACATACCAATATAACTGAACACATTATATAATGCAAATAAGGTTGCTTAAAGGTTGGTGGGGACAATTTGAGCATCCTGAAAATATGGTAGTGTTTTGTCCCTACCATCACGATGCAAACCTATGGTAAATGGTAAATGGTGTTATACTTATATAGCGCTTTATGCCCTTGACGTCAAGTTTAGACCTACCTCCAGATGGGGAAGCGTTGCCACTCCAAGTGAAAGTTAAGTCCATATTCGGCACACAAAGTGTTACGAACCAGGCTTGTTTAGAAAATATTTATTTCTTGTAATGTACACTGTACAAGGGCATCAAAACATGTGAGACGCAGTGACATCTTTCCCTTCACAGTCATTCACTGTGAAATGTTCCTTCTCATTTAGGTCAATCAGCTATACAGATTATTAAGAAGAAAAAACATTGTTTGTGCAATGATTATCATATCAATAACAATACAAGCACCAATTTGTATACTACGATGCATAGAAATGTAATTTTCATAAGTAAAAACAAAAATCAATATGATTCACCTTTTGATTAGTGCAATGATTTTTCAAAATTAAAAGTAATCATTTACAAATCAGTACTTTTCCAAACGTTTATTGTTTTTCATGTCAGAAAAATGATTATCATTGTAGGCTTATTCAAAGCACAAATACATTAAATAACGTTAAAAAAAAATCAAAACACTCAACTTTAACTCAAGCTATGTTTCCTCTACCATTATTATTGAAGCCTAGATAAAATTGGACTGCTACAATAAAACATAACTCTTCGCTCATTCACCTTTGTGGCCAAGACACATTCAACAACATATGCTACGTGTTATTTCTTTATGAGCAATTTTGATCTTAAGTTTGGGTGAAGCAGTGCAACGTTCAAGTGGTTGGCATGTACGTATCACAGTTCTGACTCCTAACTGTACATTTGTGTCAATATAAGCATCTGTTGTTTACTTACAGTATGTATTGGTGCACTGTGGTCAGAGGTGGGTAATGTGTAAGTAAGAGTAGCATTACTTCAAAATAATATTACTCAAGTTTCTTTCTCAGCACAACTTAATCAATATTACTTTTACTATTATACTGTATCAGGCGGCACGGTGGCAGAGTGGTTAGCACGTCTGCCTCAAGGGTTCTATCCTGGGCTCCTGCCTTCCTGTGAGGAGTTTGCATGTTCTCCCCGTGCCTGTGTGGGTTTTCTCCGGGTACTCCGGTTTCCCCACACATCCCAAAAACATGCATAGTAGGCTGATCGAACACTCTAAATTGGCACTAGGTATGTGCGTGAATGGTTGTTCGTTGTTTGCCCTGCGACTGGCAACTGATTCAGGGTGTACCCCGCCTACTGCCCATAGTTAGCGGGGATTGGCTCCAGCACCCCTGTGACCCTAGTGAGGATAAGCAGCTCGGAAAATGAATGAATGAATGTACTATAACCTAAAAATAATTGAATTACGACTAGAAAAAGCAACAAATATGTAACATCAACTGTCCAAAGTGCATAAATGCCCTCTGGTGGAGAAAAATATTTCCTACCTTGAAATTAAAATGGTCATACTGTATCTCCGGTTTTCTGTGGTGCATCAGTGCCAAATAAAAACTGAGGCAAAAGTTGAAATCTATGGAAGAGCAGAGCTGCCAGTGTTAGTGAAACATATCTTCCAGGGCTGTCTCGTTCTAACGTATTCCCAGCTCGTTTTAACGTACAGACAACTCGTTTCAACTTATTGCTAACCTCGTTTTAACCTATTGCTAACCTCGTTTTAACTAGAGGTGGGAATCTTAGGGCACCAGCTATAGAGTCTGGCTACCGTTCCATGGATCAAATTTCCAGGACGCGCAAGCTACAGCAAACAGACAGCGGACTGGATCAAACAGCGCCGGGCGGACGTGACGTTGGAAAAGCAACAAGAAACTCGAGTGCGTAGAAATAAGCATTCGAGGAGAGAGGAGAAGTTAATTCAACATGGCTAGCGCGAGACAGATTGTTGGTTTTAGTGACTCGATGGGTTCCTTTCCGCGGTAAATTTAGCGGATTGGAACAAATTCTTGGCTATCGTTCGCCAGGGTTGCCACCTGTCCCTTGAAATAAGGAACGCTCCGAAATTGGGAATTAAATGTTGCGTTCCGTATTGAACTAATACGGAATATAAATGAATGGATACATTTCTATGCATTTTAGGAGTTTTGGGGACGTCCCTTTTTTTCTCTGCCTATACAGCTTTGTGCGCGAGGGGGGCGTCCCATATTTCTTATTTCTGAAAGGTGGCAACCCTATCGTTCGTCAAAACGGTTTCATCATTTAAATATAAGTTCAGGTCAAGATTTTGCCGGTTTAGTATATTAGATAAATAGTTAATTAGGTTTGCTTGGAAGGTTCGCTACAACAGCCTTTCATAGAAGTCTGCTGCTTTAAGATGGGGCTGTTTACTAACGCCAGCAAGTCTGTCATTTCGCATCTAGTTCTATATACATGTGACATCTACCGTAGCATAATGTGGATGTAGTTTGTAGCAACGTGGGCGTTGTTTTAAGTGGCTGTCGGCCGCAGTCAGGCATAATTGTTTTTTTATCTAGCGGCATAAGTTGTCGGTCAGTTCCTCATTGCATCCTGAAGACCGCGCTGTGTTTTTTAGTTCCGCTTTATTTGGCACATTTCAATATTTGGAATTTGGATGTTTGTGAATCGTTCTCGAATCTTCCACGACCGTATCGCGAATAATCTACGAATCTGAAATTTTGCTTGCCTCTATTTTTAACGTATTACAGTCTCGCTTTATTGTAATAACATCTTATTTTAACGTATTGATAACCTTGTTTTAACGTAGTGCCAACTCGTTTCAACGTATTGGCAAACTCATTTCCACATCTAGTTAGTGGCGAAGGCTAAATGCTAAAAACTCCCTTTTTCCATAGTTCCTCAGGGTTTGGGCATACGTTGTACTCAGCATTTGCAGGAAAAATGCTACATTCTAGGGAGGTGGGATATCAGACATCCCACTCGGATGGTACCAATTGTGTTCCAAGCGAATGTAAACAACAAAGATGGTTGATCGCGACAAGTTGTTTATGGGGGGCGGTGGTGCGTCCCCTCTTAACATCCCTGAGGGCCGGTTGATGGGAGCACGGGTGGCCCGGGGGACCACCCTGGATCCCGGGGGGGGGGACGATGGCTCCTTTGATGGGCTGCGGGGGAAGGGATGGGCTGCGCCCCCCCTCCCCCGACCGCCCTCCCTCCCTGGGCTGGCTGGGTGGGGGCCGTGGCCCTGGATTG
The DNA here is from genome assembly GCF_030265065.1 of Corythoichthys intestinalis. NCBI lineage: Eukaryota > Metazoa > Chordata > Actinopteri > Syngnathiformes > Syngnathidae > Corythoichthys > Corythoichthys intestinalis. Next base: position 57,367,230 of record NC_080400.1, on the reverse strand, counting down.
GCGCCTGCGCGTTGTCGCAGCTCGTCTGCGTGGCTGTCGCGCTTTTGGTGGGGCTCGCGTACAGCTGGATGTGATTGGGCGCACTCGGGTCGAGGTTCCCGGTGCCGGGACTGGTGGTGGGGTGGCATAGGGTCGGTTGCCAACAGGCTTACACTCACAAGAGATTCACACGATTACTGGGTTCTAGATCACAGAGTTGATATGTGTACACTATACCCCTCCCAATCACTTAGCTTCCCTACCCCCCTCCACTTCTTTCCCTGGTCATCAGGCCCCCCACATGGTGTCAACCGGAAATACATCTAGCTGACGATAGCACCAACATATTAATTGTTAGTGTAGGCGTTCAATGTAGTTATTGTTGTTGTTTGTGTTTCTGTTCTTTCTTCTCTTGTGTTTATTTTCTTATGTCCTTTCCTGTTCGCTGCTTTGTCATAATAAACGGGATATGTTGAATGATCACAATGGGAGTAAGTCATACTCTCAATGTGAAACACTAAAACTGCTCAGACTAACCGGTCACTTACTAGTAGTCATACAGGACAGGTTTAAAAAAAAAAAAAAATTTGAAAATACGAGGTTGGCAATAGGTTGAAGCGAGTTGTCAATAAGTTGAAACGAGCTGGCAATAGCTAAAAAATGAGAAAGCTCTGGTAGAAATATTTCACTAACACAGGCAGTTCTGCGCTTCCGTAGAAATCCGCACTTTCGAGTATTGTTGACGGCAGAAATGGTCTTTTACGTTGCTTTAAAGACTGACTTCCTACTGCTAGCTTATGTGTGATCGTGTGACTGTATTGTTACATCTAACTCAGGGGTGGGCAAACTATTCCACAAAGGGCCGCAGTGGGTGCGGGTTTTTGTTCATACCCATCATGAGGACAGCCTTTCACCAATCTGGTTTCTTACAAGTGCAATCAGTTGATTACAGTCAGGTGCTTCTTGTTTCCACTGAAACCTCATTGGTTAAACTGTCTGTGCTGAATCAGTTGGAACAAAGACCAGGACCCACTGCGGCCCTCGAGGACCGGTTTGCCCACCCCTGATCTAACTGGTATGATGGATTCATGTGATTATTGTTGCGACGTCTCATTAGTGAAACTGAGCCACAGTGGGCACCTCTGGCCAGTCAAATCTAATATGTAGAATAAAGAAGAAAAATGTGACGACTCTAGTGTTATTTAAGTTACTCAATTAAATGTAACGGAGTAAATGTAGCGTGTTACTACCCACCTCTGACTGTGGCTGACTGGCAGCATGCCCATGCTGTACCCTGCCTCTCGCCAAAGTTAGCTGGGAGAGGCTCCAGCTTAATGTGAAGCAACACTTTATTAATTTGTCACACATGTGCAAGTAGGTAAGTTCAAACCAGCACATTTGTCTGTTGTACAGTACAGAGCTTGGAAAAAAAGATCAGATGGACAACCATGCTAACAGCTTCAGTGGTCACAGATAAGCAGCTTCAATGCCCTATTTGGGACAACAGTGCAGACAACACTTTACGTCCCTTCTTTTCTATGTCCTCATTACATCATAGTTATTTTTTTTTTAGTGTGATAAAACTTACAATAAAAAAAAAAAAAAAACGAGGACCAATATTAGCATCTCGGACTGCAAGGTGTCAGTGTAGTCAGTCCTCCACTAACCTAGTCCATGAATTAATAGATTTACTCAATTATTTGAATAATGTCTATTTTTCAAAGACAAATTCCATTAAACATTTGTGCGTTAACCATTTTTTGTTCATGTATTTTTTATGCTTAACAAATTGCAAGCTATACTTATTGTCTGCCCAGGCAAACATTGTAGTTATTATAACTTATATGATGGAATGACAATGGAACTGATCATCCAATTAAGACAAAGTCTCGCTTTCTTTGATAGGTATTGTTTTTTTTTCTTTTCCTCCAGAATTTGAAAGACTTGTTGCCAAGGCTATCACTATTATTTTATTATATAGTGTCCTTTTATACAGCCTCACCATCATCACACCATTAAAGATGCAATAACATCAGCTTTTATTAGAGGGCACACAATTTGGAGGATTCAAAATGACATTTACAGTGCGGTGAAAGTAAGTGACTGAAAGTCAATTTTTATAAGGCACAAGAACACATTCAGGAATGTAAAATGCTGTACATGTATGATGATTCTCCCCATGTGACTCGAATGGGATTGTGCGGACACTAGTCTACAGTATAAATGGAAACTAAATATTACACTTTACACTACCAACGAGTCAGTGTCAGCGTGTATTTAATCACATGTCAATTTTTCCTTGAATTTAGACCTTTTTTGGGAAAACTTCAAATATAATGAGTAAAGTAATTGGAAGTTCAGGAATTAACAAATGTTTTAGACTAGGGGTGTCCCGATCGCGTATTTTTGCACCCAAGTCAAAAACCGGGTCACCTGATTTTGAGAATCTGCCGGAACTGAGTGGATCCGATACCGAAAAGTGTTTTTTTGTTGTTGTTTTTTTTTTCCAAATTTGAACAGTAGTGTACTGTTTACAGTACTTCATCTTCTGCGTTTTCCAGGAGTGTTGTGGAGTATAAAGCGTACATATATTATCGCACATATTTTGTGTCTGTATTGTATGTGGCGGAAAATACTCAGGTGACTTGAAGTTCCGCTCTGAGACTCCCAATTTGGCCAAATTTAAAAATTGTCCTATATGCATGTGTGATACATCATTGGAAAGCTTAAAATCTCAATTTTCTGGGGGAACAAAAATTTTGAGCAGGAGGGCATTTAAAAAAAAATTAAACCCCTCAACCCTAACTTGACATGAGAGCATGAGAGAGCATAATTAAAGACGCCAAGATTTTAACAAGATATTATCGCGTCTTTACCTCATTTTGATCCAAAACCTCCATGTAGCATTTGCACCGAGTGTCAAGACACAGATGTGAATGGCCACAGCCGGATTTTTTTTTTAAGTTTATGGGTGAAACTTGGTGATATAACAAGGGTCGCGATGCAGAAATCGCAGACAACATGGAGTGGTTGAGATTTTCTTTTTCATGTAGTTACCCTTTTAAACCTTATTTTTCAAATTTTTTTAAAATTATTTTTTATTTATTATATAATTTTTATTTATCATCCAACATATCGGGGAAAATGCGACAAAAAAAATACAATCAAGCAATAGTTATGAGGTAGATATCCGTGACTTTTTTACAGACGCCAAATTTTTCATTGTGACGTAATTCATTTAAAAGTTTAAAATATGCGAGTAAATAATTTTTAAAAGTCGTTTGTTTTTTTTAAACTAAATATTAGACTTCAATTAATGATTCTAAGCTAAAAATGACAGACATTTTGAATAATAAATATAATTGCTTACCTTCTTTTTATGGCTAAGTTGAAACAAAAGCAGTTGCGCGACATCTGTAAACGGGGGTTTTCAGGGTAAAACGGACAAATTGAAAATAATTCGGTGGCTTAGTGCGCCATGAATCTGCTATGGCAACATATAGACATATTGTTCTATCAAACACAACAGTTGTATTGGCTTAACATACAACAGTTTCTTTTAAAGAGGAGTGTATATATATGATATATATATACTACCGTAGTGTACATAATGAAAAATCCCAAAGTTCAAAAGTTTGGGGCCATTCAAGCTGGGTCTTGACACTCGGTGATACATGCTACATGGAGTTTTTGGATCGAAAAGAGGTAAAGACGCGATAATATCTTGTTAAAATCTTGGCGTCTTTAATTATGCTCTCTCATGCTCTCATCTCAAGTTAGGGTTGAGGGGTTTAATTTTTTTTTTTTAAATGCCCTCCTGCTCAAAACTTTTCTTCCACCAGAAAATAAAGATTTTAAGCTTTCCAATGATTATGACATGCGTACAGGACAATTTTGAAATTTGGCCAAATTGGGGGTCTCAGAGCGGAACTTCAAGCCACCTGAGTGTTTTCCTCCGTATATAGGCGTTGTCCCCAAAAAATCAAAGTAGATACCCTATTTTTCGGACTATAAGCTGCTACTTTTTACCCTCATTTTGAATCCTGCGGCGTATTTGTTGAATTACTGTATTTGGTTTTATAGGTAACACTTTATTTGACAGGGGAGTCATAAGACCGCTATAATTATAACATGACACTGTCATGGGCATTAATGAATGCTTATGATAGATGTAATGAAGTGTCATCTGGCAAATTTTGTCACTAACTCCATTTATGTCTAGCAAAGATTCATTGCACTATAGTTTATTCATTGGCAGTGCAGTGGTTCAGTGGATAGCATGTCTGCCTCCTATTTGTGAGGTAGAGTTTGAACCCTGGCTCACTTCTGGTCTTTTTCCAAGGATTCCTCCCACATTTAAAAAAGAAGCATTTACGGTTAGTATTTGAAATGTGAATTAGAAAATAAAAAGTTGCTTGTTTCTGTGTGCCCTGTGATTGGTTTACTACTATAGAGTGTAATCTGCCTCTCATGGTCTGCTGGGCAGGTTTCATCCATCATTCTAATGAGGAAAAGCGGTATGTAAAATGGGTGAACTGACTTCAATGCACTGTAAAGTATATTTTATATGTATTCGGACTGTTGGGTTAAACCCAGAAAAAAAGCCACTAATGGAATTATTCTCGAATAACTGATTAAATTGATAAGAATAATAGACTGAACAATTAAAAATGATTGAACTTAAACTCTTAATTTTTTCCCAAATTATCTCATTTCCAGCTCAAAATATACTGTACCTGCTCCACCACTGCCCTTTGTCCAAGTGTAACCTTCTCTACAATATTCTCACTCCATCCTGTCGTTCCCATCACCATTCATTTGCACAACACAGTCCTTGTCCAAAGGGTCCTTAGAGTGCATAGTGTCAAAGTGATGGTTGCTCACTACATACCTTCCGCAGGCATCCAGCGCCAAGGCAGGCATAAAACAACGGTCAAACTGGATTTCCTGGCGAAGGTAGGAGGTCCTCTTCTGGCAGGTGTCGCCTGTTCCCTCCTGTGAGGCTGACAGGAACACCACCAGCTCAAAGTGATTCGATGTACCTTCACGCAGGACAGAGTAGAGGGGGCTACGGCAGTCCAGGGGATGGTAAAAAGTTAGTGGGAAGATGAAGAAGGGGCAAGGATGTTGGCCCAGATGATCCACATAGAAGTCCAGAGAGGTTTGATGCAAGGGTTGACCTTCGTGCGCCTCATAGAGCACAGCACTCACTTTCACGTCCACCAGAGGGCGCCTCAGCAGGTTAGTGGCTCTTAACATGAGGCAAGTCTGACCCTGGTGCTGGCCCACCACGCCCTGATGGCTGAACTGGATGCCTGCTGCTCGCTTTTGAGGACAAGAGATCTTGGCCACAAACGCACCTGGTAGACAATTGAGAATCAGTATATGACAATAGGTACTTCTTCTTTTAAAGCAAAGATTAGCTTTTTGTTTGGATTTTTTTGTGACGCTACAACCCCTAGCAAAAAGTATGGAATCACCAGTCTCAGACGAGCACTCACTCAGACATTTTATCATGTAGAACAGGGGTCCCCATCTGCCGGGCCGCGGACCGGTACCGGTCCGTGGCGCATTTGCTACCGGGCCGCACAGAAATAATAAATTAATAATGACCGCATTCTGGCCGAATTAACCCTGTGCCCCTGCTTAACACACCAATATCTCTGTCTACTCTAGATATAATACTACGGGATAGATTACAGTGTTGTCATAGAAGTCCATTGATTGGACTGCTAGCAGTATATCTTGTTTGTGTATATAATATATCTTTGTGCGCTTGTCCTCGATAATAGCGTATTACTAGGCCGCGGGCGCAGCACATTTGTTCCCGGAAATGATTAGCCTCCACACGAGCGAAGATAACTGGAAAACAGACGTCTTTGGAGTATTTTTACGGCGAAAAAGATATTTTTGTGGCGAAAAGGGCACCTGACGAGCCTACAATCTCGAAGACCCACGAACTGCGAAGGAGTGGATTCGTGACCCATTTGTGAATAAACAGAGAGATCGCAAATGACGGCGACCTTATTAAACGTACATTTGAGACAACAACTCTACCGAGGTTCTGGATTAAAGTCATTCTGGAATATCCTGACATCGCGACAAGAGCATTGAAAACCTTGCTACAATTTCAAACATTGTATCTTTGTGAAGCGGGCTTTCTTAATTAATGTTTAACGACAAGGCGAAGTCGTTAATGGTGAGTGTGGTGTGCAGCTGTTGTGTGCAGCTTACATGGCAGGATGAATCTGAGGAGAACTTTTCTACAAGTCCTTCCATGATCAAACGTAAGTTAATATTCCTTTCTTTCAAGAAAGTTTGTAGTGTTTACTTTGGAATCGCTGCATTTGCGCATTTTGCGGCTATGTTTAACATTACGCGCATGTGCAGAACCGCATTGTTGCAATTTTTGATGGGTTGCACACTTTGTCAGAACACCGGTCCGTGAAAAAAAAGACCCAAATAACACCGGTCCGTGGTGCAAAAAAGGTTGGGGACCCCTGATGTAGAACAAACTCAGATAAAAAGCTTGAAAAAATAAGGAATTAGTTAAAAAGTGCAATTCTTCAGCATTCAGAAACACTATAAGAAATGAATAAAAAACATTGTGGTGGTCAGTAAATGTGTATATATATATGGAATCACTCCATTCTGAGGAAAAAAATCATGAGAAACAAACAAAGTAATAAAAATCGTAACATATCTCTAGTATTTAGTTGCACCACCACTGGCTTTTATGACAGCTTGTAGTCTCTTAGGCATGGACATGATGAGTATTCTTTATCAATTTGGTGCCAACTCTCTTTGATTGCAGTTGCCAGATCATCCTTTAGTTGTAGCCTTGCTGTGGAGCATTTGTTTTCCATTTCCACCACAGGTTTTCAACAGGGTTGAGATCTGGGCTATTTGCAGGCCATGACATTGACTGGATGAGTCTTCCTCCAAGGAATGCTTTAGCAGTTTTAGCTCTGTGGCATGATGCATTGTCATCTTGGAAAATGACAAATTTTCAATTGAAGGGATAAGAAAGCTGTCTAAAATTTCAACGTAAACGTGTGCATTTATTGAAGATTTAACCACAGTGCCTTTGCTTTACATGGAGCCTCATATCATCAAGGACTTTAGGGAATTTTGATGTTTTCTTTAGGCAGTCATTTTTGTAAATCTCACTAGAACAGCACCAAACAAAAGTTCCAGCATCATCACCTTGTGAAAAGTCAAGAATCTGAGTTTGTTCTACATGATAAAATGTCTGAGTGAGTGGTCGTCTGAGACTGGTGATTCCATACTTTTTGCTTGGGGTTGTATACTAAAAGATAGAACTGCATGTCAAGAAAATCTACTTTATTCCTACAACATGTTTGTTTTAAATATTGTTAAAATGATGTTGCATTCTTTCATGAAAGTTTCATTCATCCATTAAATATTTGCATGACATGCAAAAATGACTTACATAAGCCCAAAAATAAAATACAGTGGTACCTCTACATATAGATTTAATTCATTCCGGCACCTGGTTTGTAAGTCGAAATGGTCGTATGTCGAGCTGGATTTTCCGATAAGAATGCAGCATATAATAATAATTTGATTAATTTGTTCCACAGCACATAAACCTACGCTAAATCCTTCATAAATACTGCAGGTGCAATTACACATAGCAAAACAAATTATAAGTAAGAATCGTAATAATAAAATAATAATGTAACAAATCGGGTTCTAATGTGCCATTTGTGTTGTGCATGCTGTTCCTAAACACACTGTACGACTGACGAGAGGGTGAGAGAGGTGCGGAAGTACGAACATATTACTTTCTCTTTTCATGTTCTGTTGTTATAGCCGTGTTGCATTGCACAAGTTCTGAAATAAATGTTTAAAAACCTGACAAAGCGGGCAACATCCTTGCCAATGTTACAATAATAACTAGGCCTGCAAGCATGTGAAATACATTCACACACACCTAGGTAAAAAAAAAAAAAAAACCCTATTGAAGAGGGTCCTACAAAAAAAGGAGGCTTTACTGTGCTGAGCAGCCACGACCTTATTCAAAACTAGAAATGGATCTTCTAAATGGGCCAATTCAAACAAGTGTGCCAAATCATGGCTCTCTAAGCTGCCTACGCCCCTGAAGAAATCTAATTAGGTGAGTAGTTCTGCTTTACATGTAGTCCGTTACATTTACTTGAGTAACATTTTAAGAAAGATCTACTCCTAAGAGTAGTTTTACTAAGCTATACTTTTTACTTTTAGTTGAGTAGATTTGTGAAGAAAAAACGCTACTCTTACTCCGCTACTTTTGGTTACACAAGAGTTACATTTTTCCTCTTTATTTCACATATTAGATTTATTATTATTTTTTTGCTAGTGATGCTATTGCCAAGAGTAGCGCTACTAATTTCACCAGTGACACATCGCAACAATAATCACGACTCTATTACACCAATCAGACGCAAGCTTGCCGTTCTATGATCACGCCAGCCTGTTCAATCGCGCGTCTTTAAAGCACCGTAACAAATGAAGTATTTCACATAGAGTGCTGCCCTCAACATGAATCGAAAGCACAGATTTAAAACTCCCAGTTTTTATTTGGCATCGATTGACCACGAAAAACAGGAGATATGATCCTTTTAATTTAATAATTGTGACAATGAAGGATCACAGTATTCACTATTCAAACTAGGATCTATTTTCTCCACTAGGGGATAGGGCACTCATGCTCTTTGGACAAATAATGCTTCATTACTGATTTTTTTCTTTGGCTTAATGTGTTTGTGTAATGGGTTATTGTACGGTATCATTATTGCAACAGTTCATATAGATAAGTTTGTGCTGAGAGATAAAAAATGCCATTGTTAAAAAAAAAAATCAAACAAAAATAAGCAGTTACTCAAAATGTTACTCATTACCTAGGTATTCTTTTCACTGGATACTTTTTACTTGTACTTGAGTACATTTTTGGATGACTACTTTTACTTGAGTAATATTATCTTGAAGTAACACCACTCTTACTTGAGTCAAATTTTTTGCTACTCAACTCACCTCTGGAAATCTACTTCTTTTTAATGGCAAACAACATAAGCCTTAAAATGTAGTATTATGAAAACTCATGTGACTACACTGACCAACCTGAAAGTAACTGAACATGTATAAGTAAAATGAGAGACTTTCTGTTGCCCCTAGCTGGCGCTGTAAGATTGATGCAAATGACCCCTACAGAACCCTTCAGGGTGCCACTCTCATCAAGTACGGGAATTTTGGCACAGATTGTTGTATGTCTGCCAAGTTATCCCAGATAGCAAAATATAACTCGAGCGGACATGGGATAGATGCACAGATGTTATTAACTTAAGATCTCATTTCTCATGAATAGTCTCACCAAGTTTGAGGAGGGTCCAACAAGCTCCCTAGGCGCTAATGTCTCAAAAGTGCAGCCTGTAAATCGATAAAAAATTCACATTCAATCTGAAAACCCCGATTTCCTGTTGGGTTTGGGATATGGGCCCAAGAGACTTTTTGATTCAGCTTTGCACAAGGTATCGACTCTCCAATTTTCATCATTCCAAATTGAAAAAACCTAATAGGAGAGGCCTTTTTGAAAAAATTAAGAGCAAGATGTTGAGATGAGCCATTTTGTTCTGATTTTTCGCAAGGTCGCAAAATTATCGAAATTTAAGCCAAGCCGCATGTATTTGAAAATTTCTGTGAGTTTTCGAGCTTGTTAATTCCTTCAAATCATCCAATCTCATATACCCTGACAAAAATAAACATTTGCATTACAATAGGGCTCTCGCACCAATTGGCGCTCAGGCCCTAATAACTGTCACCTTAACTTTTAAAGACTGGCCAACTGAGGGGGGATGAGGACCATCCAGATCTTAGACATATTCCGGCAGAGCCAGTTCAGTGACGCGCACACCACACTCATATTTTTCTATCATTTCCCATCTTAATTTCAATGGTAAGCGTAATCTTTTTCCTTTTTCCAATCACCTGCACTAACATTCTTGGGACCCATGTTGATTTCTCTCACAAGAAAATCCGCCGATCTGCCGTCTTGCGGGAAAACAATGATATTGCGATGCTGTTGTAAATCTTCGTATTTCGAGCATGTCGTCATATGTTGAGACAAATGACGAGTCAAAGTCGTTTGCATGTTGAAGTACCACTGTATCCATAAATTCACATAATATTTAGCTCCATTGAGGCACAACTTTACTGCTACGTAATAGTACTCGTTCTCGTGGTAACAGACTTTTTTTCTCGTAATAAGAGTTCGACTTTTTTTCTTATAGTAATGGTATGACATAAGTGACGTAATGAAGAATTGGAATAATATTGCGCATCTCCTGAGTCTATATTTTAGAAATAGCTTCATAAATAAGGAAATCCTTTATCTTTTGGCTCATCTACAGTGGTATGAAAAGTATCTGAACCTTTTTGGAATTTCTCACATTTCTGCATAAAATCCCCATCAAAATGTCAAAACAATCAAAAATGTGATCCGCGTTTTGTCAACATCACACAGATGAAAAAAACTGTGTTCTTTAACTAAAACCACCCAGACATTTATAGGTTTTCACATTTTAATGTGGATAGTATGCAAACAAAGACAGAAGGGGGAAAATAAGTACAGTATGTGAACCATCACATGTAATATTTTGTGGCCTCCCCTTTGGCAGCAATAACTTCAACCAGATGCTTCCTGTATCTGCCGATCAGTCTGGCACATAGATCAGGACTAATCTTGGCCCATTTTTCATCCTGATAAACTTTTGAATTCATTCTTCCATTAATATTTGCGAGTTGTCCAGGCCCTGAGGCAGCAAAAGAGCCCCAAATCATGATGCTCCCTCCCACCCACAATGCTTCATGGTGGGGATGAGATGTTGGCAGTGGCGAGCTTTTCCAATTTTCCTCCACACATGACGTTGTGTGTTACTCCCAAACAACTCAACTTTGGTTTCATCAGTCCACAAAATATTTTGCCAAACCTTCTGTGGAATGTCCAAGTGCCTTTTTGCGAACATTAAATGAGCAACAATATTTTTTTTTAGACAGCATTGGCTTCCTCTGTGGAGTCCTCCCATGAACACCATTCTTGGCCATAAGTTTACATATTGTTGATGTGTACACAGAGATATTGGACTGTGCCAGTGATTTGAAGTCTTTAGCGGACCCTCTAGGGTTCTTTTTTTTACCTCTCTGGGTATTCTGCGCTGAACTCTTTGGTGGACGGCCACTCTTTGGGAGAGAAGCAACAATGCCAAACTCCATTTGTAGACAACTGGTCTGACTGTCGATTGATGAACATCCAGACTTTAAGAGATGGGTTTGTATCCTTACCCAGCTTTATACAAATCAACAATCCTTGATCGCAGGTCTTCAGATGGAGCCATGATGCACATCAGACAATGCTTCTCATCAAAGACATTTCTTATCAGTTGTATGTTTTATAGTGGGCAGGGCAGCTTTAAACCACTCATCAGTGATTGGGCACACACCTGACTTAGATTGTTTGGTAAAAATTGGTTTCAATTGCTCTTTAAGTCTCCCTAGGAAGAGGGTTCACTTACAGTGCCTTGCAAAAGTATTCGGCCCCCTTGAATCTTGCAACCTTTCGCCACATTTCAGGCTTCAAACATAAAGATATGAAATTTAATTTTTTTGTCAAGAATCAACAACAAGTGGGACACAATCGTGAAGTGGAACAACATTTATTGGATAATTTAAACTTTTTTAACAAATAAAAAACTGAAAAGTGGGGCGTGCAATATTATTCGGCCCCTTTACTTTCAGTGCAGCAAACTCACTCCAGAAGTTCAGTGAGGATCTCTGAATGATCCAATGTTGTCCTAAATGACCTATGATGATAAATAGAATCCACCTGTGTGTAATCAAGTCTCCGTATAAATGCACCTGCTCTGTGATAGTCTCAGGGTTCTGTTTAAAGTGCAGAGAGCATTATGAAAACCACGGAACACACCAGGCAGGTCCGAGATACTGTTGTGGACAAGTTTAAAGCTGGATTTGGATACAAAAAGATTTCCCAAGCTTTAAACATCTCAAGGAGCACTGTGCAAGCCATCATATTGAAATGGAAGGAGCATCAGACCACTGCAAATCTACCAAGACCCGGCCGTCCTTCCAAACTTTCTTCTCAAACAAGGAGAAAACTGATCAGAGATGCAGCCAAGAGGCCCATGATCACTCTGGATGAACTGCAGAGAGCTACAGCTGAGGTGGGAGAGTCTGTCCATAGGACAGCAATCAGTCGTACACTGCACAAATCTGGCCTTTATGGAAGAGTGGCAAGAAGAAAGCCATTTCTCAAAGATATCCATAAAAAGTCTCGTTTAAAGTTTGCCACAAGCCACCTGGGAGACACACCAAACATGTGGAAGAAGGTGCTCTGGTCAGATGAAACCAAAATTGAACTTTTTGGCCACAATGCAAAACGATATGTTTGGCGTAAAAGCAACACAGCTCATCACCCTGAACACACCATCCCCACTGTCAAACATGGTGGTGGCAGCATCATGGTTTGGGCCTGCTTTTCTTCAGCAGGGACAGGGAAGATGGTTAAAATTGACGGGAAGATGGATTCAGCCAAATACAGGAACATTCTGGAAGAAAACCTGTTGGTATCTGCACAAGACCTGAGACTGGGACGGAGATTTATCTTCCAACAGGACAATGATCCAAAACATAAAGCCAAATCTACAATGGAATGGTTCAAAAATAAACGTATCCAGGTGTTAGAATGGCCAAGTCAAAGTCCAGACCTGAATCCAATTGAGAATCTGTAGAAAGAGCTGAAGACTGCTGTTCACAAACACTCTCCATCCAACCTCACTGAGCTCGAGCTGTTTTGCAAGGAAGAATGGGCAAGAATGTCAGTCTCTCGATGTGCAAAACTGATAGAAACATACCCCAAGCGACTTGCAGCTGTAATTGGAGCAAAAGGTGGCGCTACAAAGTACAGTGCCTTGCAAAAGTATTCGGCCCCCTTGAATCTTGCTACCTTTCGCCACATTTCAGGCTTCAAACATAAAGATATGAAATTTAATTTTTTTGTCAAGAATCAACAACAAGTGGGACACAATCGTGAAGTGGAACAACATTTATTGGATAATTTAAACTTTTTTAACAAATAAAAAACTGAAAAGTGGGGCGTGCAATATTATTCGGCCCCTTTACTTTCAGTGCAGCAAACTCACTCCAGAAGTTCAGTGAGGATCTCTGAATGATCCAATGTTGTCCTAAATGACCTATGATGATAAATAGAATCCACCTGTGTGTAATCAAGTCTCCGTATAAATGCACCTGCTCTGTGATAGTCTCAGGGTTCTGTTTAAAGTGCAGAGAGCATTATGAAAACCACGGAACACACCAGGCAGGTCCGAGATACTGTTGTGGACAAGTTTAAAGCTGGATTTGGATACAAAAAGATTTCCCAAGCTTTAAACATCTCAAGGAGCACTGTGCAAGCCATCATATTGAAATGGAAGGAGCATCAGACCACTGCAAATCTACCAAGACCCGGCCGTCCTTCCAAACTTTCTTCTCAAACAAGGAGAAAACTGATCAGAGATGCAGCCAAGAGGCCCATGATCACTCTGGATGAACTGCAGAGAGCTACAGCTGAGGTGGGAGAGTCTGTCCATAGGACAGCAATCAGTCGTACACTGCACAAATCTGGCCTTTATGGAAGAGTGGCAAGAAGAAAGCCATTTCTCAAAGATATCCATAAAAAGTCTCGTTTAAAGTTTGCCACAAGCCACCTGGGAGACACACCAAACATGTGGAAGAAGGTGCTCTGGTCAGATGAAACCAAAATTGAACTTTTTGGCCACAATGCAAAACGATATGTTTGGCGTAAAAGCAACACAGCTCATCACCCTGAACACACCATCCCCACTGTCAAACATGGTGGTGGCAGCATCATGGTTTGGGCCTGCTTTTCTTCAGCAGGGACAGGGAAGATGGTTAAAATTGACGGGAAGATGGATTCAGCCAAATACAGGAACATTCTGGAAGAAAACCTGTTGGTATCTGCACAAGACCTGAGACTGGGACGGAGATTTATCTTCCAACAGGACAATGATCCAAAACATAAAGCCAAATCTACAATGGAATGGTTCAAAAATAAACGTATCCAGGTGTTAGAATGGCCAAGTCAAAGTCCAGACCTGAATCCAATTGAGAATCTGTAGAAAGAGCTGAAGACTGCTGTTCACAAACACTCTCCATCCAACCTCACTGAGCTCGAGCTGTTTTGCAAGGAAGAATGGGCAAGAATGTCAGTCTCTCGATGTGCAAAACTGATAGAAACATACCCCAAGCGACTTGCAGCTGTAATTGGAGCAAAAGGTGGCGCTACAAAGTACAGTGCCTTGCAAAAGTATTCGGCCCCCTTGAATCTTGCTACCTTTCGCCACATTTCAGGCTTCAAACATAAAGATATGAAATTTAATTTTTTTGTCAAGAATCAACAACAAGTGGGACACAATCGTGAAGTGGAACAACATTTATTGGATAATTTAAACTTTTTTAACAAATAAAAAACTGAAAAGTGGGGCGTGCAATATTATTCGGCCCCTTTACTTTCAGTGCAGCAAACTCACTCCAGAAGTTCAGTGAGGATCTCTGAATGATCCAATGTTGTCCTAAATGACCTATGATGATAAATAGAATCCACCTGTGTGTAATCAAGTCTCCGTATAAATGCACCTGCTCTGTGATAGTCTCAGGGTTCTGTTTAAAGTGCAGAGAGCATTATGAAAACCACGGAACACACCAGGCAGGTCCGAGATACTGTTGTGGACAAGTTTAAAGCTGGATTTGGATACAAAAAGATTTCCCAAGCTTTAAACATCTCAAGGAGCACTGTGCAAGCCATCATATTGAAATGGAAGGAGCATCAGACCACTGCAAATCTACCAAGACCCGGCCGTCCTTCCAAACTTTCTTCTCAAACAAGGAGAAAACTGATCAGAGATGCAGCCAAGAGGCCCATGATCACTCTGGATGAACTGCAGAGAGCTACAGCTGAGGTGGGAGAGTCTGTCCATAGGACAGCAATCAGTCGTACACTGCACAAATCTGGCCTTTATGGAAGAGTGGCAAGAAGAAAGCCATTTCTCAAAGATATCCATAAAAAGTCTCGTTTAAAGTTTGCCACAAGCCACCTGGGAGACACACCAAACATGTGGAAGAAGGTGCTCTGGTCAGATGAAACCAAAATTGAACTTTTTGGCCACAATGCAAAACGATATGTTTGGCGTAAAAGCAACACAGCTCATCACCCTGAACACACCATCCCCACTGTCAAACATGGTGGTGGCAGCATCATGGTTTGGGCCTGCTTTTCTTCAGCAGGGACAGGGAAGATGGTTAAAATTGACGGGAAGATGGATTCAGCCAAATACAGGAACATTCTGGAAGAAAACCTGTTGGTATCTGCACAAGACCTGAGACTGGGACGGAGATTTATCTTCCAACAGGACAATGATCCAAAACATAAAGCCAAATCTACAATGGAATGGTTCAAAAATAAACGTATCCAGGTGTTAGAATGGCCAAGTCAAAGTCCAGACCTGAATCCAATTGAGAATCTGTAGAAAGAGCTGAAGACTGCTGTTCACAAACACTCTCCATCCAACCTCACTGAGCTCGAGCTGTTTTGCAAGGAAGAATGGGCAAGAATGTCAGTCTCTCGATGTGCAAAACTGATAGAAACATACCCCAAGCGACTTGCAGCTGTAATTGGAGCAAAAGGTGGCGCTACAAAGTACAGTGCCTTGCAAAAGTATTCGGCCCCCTTGAATCTTGCTACCTTTCGCCACATTTCAGGCTTCAAACATAAAGATATGAAATTTAATTTTTTTGTCAAGAATCAACAACAAGTGGGACACAATCGTGAAGTGGAACAACATTTATTGGATAATTTAAACTTTTTTAACAAATAAAAAACTGAAAAGTGGGGCGTGCAATATTATTCGGCCCCTTTACTTTCAGTGCAGCAAACTCACTCCAGAAGTTCAGTGAGGATCTCTGAATGATCCAATGTTGTCCTAAATGACCTATGATGATAAATAGAATCCACCTGTGTGTAATCAAGTCTCCGTATAAATGCACCTGCTCTGTGATAGTCTCAGGGTTCTGTTTAAAGTGCAGAGAGCATTATGAAAACCACGGAACACACCAGGCAGGTCCGAGATACTGTTGTGGACAAGTTTAAAGCTGGATTTGGATACAAAAAGATTTCCCAAGCTTTAAACATCTCAAGGAGCACTGTGCAAGCCATCATATTGAAATGGAAGGAGCATCAGACCACTGCAAATCTACCAAGACCCGGCCGTCCTTCCAAACTTTCTTCTCAAACAAGGAGAAAACTGATCAGAGATGCAGCCAAGAGGCCCATGATCACTCTGGATGAACTGCAGAGAGCTACAGCTGAGGTGGGAGAGTCTGTCCATAGGACAGCAATCAGTCGTACACTGCACAAATCTGGCCTTTATGGAAGAGTGGCAAGAAGAAAGCCATTTCTCAAAGATATCCATAAAAAGTCTCGTTTAAAGTTTGCCACAAGCCACCTGGGAGACACACCAAACATGTGGAAGAAGGTGCTCTGGTCAGATGAAACCAAAATTGAACTTTTTGGCCACAATGCAAAACGATATGTTTGGCGTAAAAGCAACACAGCTCATCACCCTGAACACACCATCCCCACTGTCAAACATGGTGGTGGCAGCATCATGGTTTGGGCCTGCTTTTCTTCAGCAGGGACAGGGAAGATGGTTAAAATTGACGGGAAGATGGATTCAGCCAAATACAGGAACATTCTGGAAGAAAACCTGTTGGTATCTGCACAAGACCTGAGACTGGGACGGAGATTTATCTTCCAACAGGACAATGATCCAAAACATAAAGCCAAATCTACAATGGAATGGTTCAAAAATAAACGTATCCAGGTGTTAGAATGGCCAAGTCAAAGTCCAGACCTGAATCCAATTGAGAATCTGTAGAAAGAGCTGAAGACTGCTGTTCACAAACACTCTCCATCCAACCTCACTGAGCTCGAGCTGTTTTGCAAGGAAGAATGGGCAAGAATGTCAGTCTCTCGATGTGCAAAACTGATAGAAACATACCCCAAGCGACTTGCAGCTGTAATTGGAGCAAAAGGTGGCGCTACAAAGTACAGTGCCTTGCAAAAGTATTCGGCCCCCTTGAATCTTGCTACCTTTCGCCACATTTCAGGCTTCAAACATAAAGATATGAAATTTAATTTTTTTGTCAAGAATCAACAACAAGTGGGACACAATCGTGAAGTGGAACAACATTTATTGGATAATTTAAACTTTTTTAACAAATAAAAAACTGAAAAGTGGGGCGTGCAATATTATTCGGCCCCTTTACTTTCAGTGCAGCAAACTCACTCCAGAAGTTCAGTGAGGATCTCTGAATGATCCAATGTTGTCCTAAATGACCTATGATGATAAATAGAATCCACCTGTGTGTAATCAAGTCTCCGTATAAATGCACCTGCTCTGTGATAGTCTCAGGGTTCTGTTTAAAGTGCAGAGAGCATTATGAAAACCACGGAACACACCAGGCAGGTCCGAGATACTGTTGTGGACAAGTTTAAAGCTGGATTTGGATACAAAAAGATTTCCCAAGCTTTAAACATCTCAAGGAGCACTGTGCAAGCCATCATATTGAAATGGAAGGAGCATCAGACCACTGCAAATCTACCAAGACCCGGCCGTCCTTCCAAACTTTCTTCTCAAACAAGGAGAAAACTGATCAGAGATGCAGCCAAGAGGCCCATGATCACTCTGGATGAACTGCAGAGAGCTACAGCTGAGGTGGGAGAGTCTGTCCATAGGACAGCAATCAGTCGTACACTGCACAAATCTGGCCTTTATGGAAGAGTGGCAAGAAGAAAGCCATTTCTCAAAGATATCCATAAAAAGTCTCGTTTAAAGTTTGCCACAAGCCACCTGGGAGACACACCAAACATGTGGAAGAAGGTGCTCTGGTCAGATGAAACCAAAATTGAACTTTTTGGCCACAATGCAAAACGATATGTTTGGCGTAAAAGCAACACAGCTCATCACCCTGAACACACCATCCCCACTGTCAAACATGGTGGTGGCAGCATCATGGTTTGGGCCTGCTTTTCTTCAGCAGGGACAGGGAAGATGGTTAAAATTGACGGGAAGATGGATTCAGCCAAATACAGGAACATTCTGGAAGAAAACCTGTTGGTATCTGCACAAGACCTGAGACTGGGACGGAGATTTATCTTCCAACAGGACAATGATCCAAAACATAAAGCCAAATCTACAATGGAATGGTTCAAAAATAAACGTATCCAGGTGTTAGAATGGCCAAGTCAAAGTCCAGACCTGAATCCAATTGAGAATCTGTAGAAAGAGCTGAAGACTGCTGTTCACAAACACTCTCCATCCAACCTCACTGAGCTCGAGCTGTTTTGCAAGGAAGAATGGGCAAGAATGTCAGTCTCTCGATGTGCAAAACTGATAGAAACATACCCCAAGCGACTTGCAGCTGTAATTGGAGCAAAAGGTGGCGCTACAAAGTACAGTGCCTTGCAAAAGTATTCGGCCCCCTTGAATCTTGCTACCTTTCGCCACATTTCAGGCTTCAAACATAAAGATATGAAATTTAATTTTTTTGTCAAGAATCAACAACAAGTGGGACACAATCGTGAAGTGGAACAACATTTATTGGATAATTTAAACTTTTTTAACAAATAAAAAACTGAAAAGTGGGGCGTGCAATATTATTCGGCCCCTTTACTTTCAGTGCAGCAAACTCACTCCAGAAGTTCAGTGAGGATCTCTGAATGATCCAATGTTGTCCTAAATGACCGATGATGATAAATAGAATCCACCTGTGTGTAATCAAGTCTCCATATAAATGCACCTGCTCTGTGATAGTCTCAGGGTTCTGTTTAAAGTGCAGAGAGCATTATGAAAACCAAGGAACACACCAGGCAGGTCCGAGATACTGTTGTGGAGAAGTTTAAAGCCGGATTTGGATACAAAAAGATTTCCCAAGCTTTAAACATCTCAAGAAGCACTGTGCAAGCCATCATATTGAAATGGAAGGAGCAACAGACCACTGCAAATCTACCAAGACCCGGCCGTCCTTCCAAACTTTCTTCTCAAACAAGGAGAAAACTGATCAGAGATGCAGCCAAGAGGCCCATGATCACTCTGGATGAACTGCAGAGATCTACAGCTGAGGTGGGAGAGTCTGTCCATAGGACAACAATCAGTCGTACACTGCACAAATCTGGCCTTTATGGAAGAGTGGCAAGAAGAAAGCCATTTCTCAAAGATATCCATAAAAAGTCTCGTTTAAAGTTTGCCACAAGCCACCTGGGAGACACACCAAACATGTGGAAGAAGGTGCTCTGGTCAGATGAAACCAAAATTGAACTTTTTGGCCACAATGCAAAACGATATGTTTGGCGTAAAAGCAACACAGCTCATCACCCTGAACACACCATCCCCACTGTCAAACATGGTGGTGGCAGCATCATGGTTTGGGCCTGCTTTTCTTCAGCAGGGACAGGGAAGATGGTTAAAATTGACGGGAAGATGGATGCAGCCAAATACAGGAACATTCTGAAAGAAAACCTGTTGGTATCTGCACAAGACCTGAGACTGGGACGGAGATTTATCTTCCAACAGGACAATGATCCAAAACATAAAGCCAAATCTACAATGGAATGGTTCAAAAATAAACGTATCCAGGTGCTAGAATGGCCAAGTCAAAGTCCAGACCTGAATCCAATCGAGAATCTGTGGAAAGAGCTGAAGACTGCTGTTCACAAACACTCTCCATCCAACCTCACTGAGCTCGAGCTGTTTTGCAAGGAAGAATGGGCAAGAATGTCAGTCTCTCGATGTGCAAAACTGATAGAAACATACCCCAAGCGACTTGCAGCTGGAATTGGAGCAAAAGGTGGCGCTACAAAGTATTAACGCAAGGGGGCCGAATAATATTGCACGCCCCACTTTTCAGTTTTTTATTTGTTAAAAAAGTTTAAATTATCGAATAAATTTTGTTCCACTTCACAATTGTGTCCCACTTGTTGTTGATTCTTGACAAAAAATTAAAATTTTATATCTTTATGTTTGAAGCCTGAAATGTGGCGAAAGGTTGCAAGGTTCAAGGGGGCCGAATACTTTTGCAAGGCACTGTATTAACGCAAGGGGGCCAAATAATAATGCACGCCCCACTTTTCAGTTTTTTATTTGTTAAAAAAGTTTAAATTATCCAATAAATTTTGTTCCACTTCACGATTGTGTCCCACTTGTTGTTGATTCTTGACAAAAAATTAAAATTTTATATCTTTATGTTTGAAGCCTGAAATGTGGCGAAAGGTTGCAAGGTTCAAGGGGGCCGAATACTTTTGCAAGGCACTGTACTTATTTTCCCACTTCTGTCACCGCTTGGATGCCATCCTCATTAAAAGATTAAAACCTATAAATGTTTAAATACCTATAAATGTTTAATGTTAAAGCAGACACTGTTTTTACATGTGTGTGATTTTAACAAAGATCAGATCATATTTGATGGTGATTTTATGCAGAAATGCGAAAAATTCCAAAAGGTTCAGATTCTTTTTCATACCACAGTACATAAAATTATAATCAGGGGTGCACATAATTTTTTTGCCCAGGTTCTCAGAGGAGGACCTGGAGATGTGACTTGGTCCTCATTGAGCTTGAGAGCCGACCCGCCTGATGCGATAAAATTATGACAAGCTTTACTTAGAGCCAATTACCTTTAATTAATTATATAAACAATTAACGCTTGATTAACATCAACTGGCACAACAAAATTGCCATTACTTTGAGGTGAAATGTAAAGAAATAAACATAAAAGCACCAATTCAAAATAAAGGGCATTCATATGCGGCTCTCACATTAACTCCAAGCCTTTGTAAAAATGGGATGTCCTCCTCATACGAGCTCATTGAACGTGCATGTTTAGCTTTGTGAAATGCGAGCAAAAACACGTTTGTCAGCGCATGGTGCTGTTCTACAATAACTTTATTCCGCCACTTGTCCATAGGGCGAGTGGGGTCCAATCTGACATAGATAGTTTGCTTAATTGCCACATGCTCTGTTTTTTTCGTGCTTTTCAAAGTTTGGATGGCTAAAATTCTTTGACCCTACATAAAATGTGCTGCTCTTATTAGCGACATTGGGATTCTCACGGCAAATGTTGCACCACATTTCCGTGCGAGCATCATTTGCTTCTAGCCATGGTACCTCCTGCAGCCACTTTTCAGCAAAAGTCCTTTTTTTCGGTAGCTTCGGTGATGTCTCTGTCGTCTGTCTGTCTTTTGACGGGGGTGGGGGATCACGGAAATAATTACTCAGTGGGGCCGAGAGAAAGTGATTTTCTCGTGTCCGCCGCAAATACAGTTGTCAGCCATTGGTACGCAAAAGCGTATTGAACCCGTTGAGGGCCAGCGCGTTTGTCTATGTCTGGTACGCATGCGCGCATGCGGACCACTTATGTGCACCCCTGATTATAATCAATAGATGGCTTTATACTGATGCTTCGTCATAGCTCCCAGCTAAGGTACATGTACGTAAAGTGTGTAGCGGTTTACTCTATGTAATAATATGACTTTTTTCTCGTATTACCAAACAAACAAACAAAAAAACGGGCAAAAGCACACATATGCACCCCCCCCCCCACACACACACACACACAGACACACACACTCTGGCTGTGGACCTTAAGGATTAAATTATTTTAGTTTTCATATTTAATTTTAAATTAGGCTGGATATATGTTAATTTTATTGCAGTATATTTTGTATTAAAAATACATTGCTGATAATTATTGTTTTTCGAGGTTGTTATATTATATCAGTCAAATATGTACCTAATTAATTCAGGTTTGAATAAAAATATTATAATAATATAATATATAAAACCATATATGAATATAATATATATCATATAATATAAAAAAATCACTTTTTAAATACAAAAAAAATAAAGGGTGACAGCTATCTGGCCGGCCGTCTCTACCAATGAGGTGTCCTTTATTTTATTTTTTTTCAGGGAGTTGGCAACCATAGGTGTGGTAGACATTATAAAACAGACCAATTATCGGCCACACTGTATATTTCTGTCTGTTTTGTCAAAAATATCCAATTACCTATTCCACAGTCAAAAAATGACTTGTGGATAATTTGGTATTTGGTTCTTCCATTTGGTCCCAAACATGTCAAAGGTCAAAGGTTGAGGAAATGCATGTACCTGTGATGAAAGCCTCTAGCATGAGTCCCAGCAGCATCTGCACAGCCAGCAGAGCTATAGCACTGGGACAGTCGCCACTGGGGAACATGGTGCCGTAGCCAATAGTGAGCTGCGTCTCGAGGGAAAATGAGAACGCGGCAGTGAAGCTGGTAATGTGCTTCACACAAACCACGTGCCCTTTTGGGGGCGCGTCATGATCCGGCACCTCGAGGTCTCCGTTGACATGTGCCAGCAGGTACCAAAGACAAGCAAACAGCAGCCAATGAGCGATGAAGGATGCACAGAAGGCCAAGAGGACCCATCTCCAGCGCAGACCTACTAACTGTCCCCACATGTCATGCAGGGCTAACAGCCAGGCACGGTTCGGCGCTCCCAGCCACGAGCTAGAGGGACACAGCGGAGGGCGAAGGGTGCAGCGTCCGTCTTTGGTGACCAGACGTTGCTGGATCGGTGACGACAGAAGAGGGGTTGAGGAAACCTTGACATCCAGAATGCTGTTATTGGAGTTGCTTGTCATCTTTAGAGTTCCTGAAAAAAAAAATCAAAGTTGAAAGGAATATTATGCAAAATTTACACTTGGATTACTCATGAAATGGCCCTAATATTTCAATTAAGAAACATGTTTTCTGGAAATACATCTAACATGGTTCTCAATGGCTAAACTGAGATTTTCTAATTTGAAAAGTCAATACGCAGCCTGTTTTGGTTGTTATTGTTTTGATTCTGTATTTACAACGGATGTCCCGCTCTCTATCCATCAGCCAATTACGTCCTATATCTTTGTTCAGGTTGCTAGGCTTCGTAAACTAAGGTTGCAGAAATTGCAGACAAGGACATGCATATAATGGTATGTTGTGCTCTTGTACTACAAGTACAAAATGGTAAATGGACAATACTGTGAAGACAAGGCACTAAAAGTATGTGTGCTAGTGGTAGAAGCACATGTACTTGTATTACAAGTGCTAGTGGTAGAAGCACATGTACTTGTATTACAAGTATATTTAAGTATACCAACCAGTAAAGCAAAGCTACCCATGCAGTTTCTCCAGAAATGGCATTTTCTTGTTTCCGCATGATTGAGATGCAACACTGGTATGCAGTAAGGGTGTGCCAAAAAAAATCCATTATTAGCTCATTCACTCCCAGCCTTTCAGCAGTAAAAAAAAGTTAGTTCATTCTTTTTCCATTCTTTAGAAATCAGCATTAGAAAATAGCTTAGTTTGAGCAATTCTTGAATTTCTGATGAAAAAACAAGAATCAAGAATTTTTGTCAAGAATCAACAACAAGTGGGACACAATCATGAAGTGGAACAAAATTTATTGGATAATTTAAACTTTTTTAACAAATAAAAAACTGAAAAGTGGGGCGTGCAATATTATTCGGCCCCTTTGCGTTAATACTTTGTAGCGCCACCTTTTGCTCCAATTACAGCTGCAAGTCGCTTGGGGTATGTTTCTATCAGTTTTGCACATCGAGAGACTGACATTCTTGCCCATTCTTCCTTGCAAAACAGCTCGAGCTCAGTGAGGTTGGATGGAGAGTGTTTGTGAACAGCAGTCTTCAGCTCTTTCCACAGATTCTCGATTGGATTCAGGTCTGGACTTTGACTTGGCCATTCTAACACCTGGATACGTTTATTTTTGAACCATTCCATTGTAGATTTGGCTTTATGTTTTGGATCATTGTCCTGTTGGAAGATAAATCTCCGTCCCAGTCTCAGGTCTTGTGCAGATACCAACAGGTTTTCTTCCAGAATGTTCCTGTATTTGCTGCATCCCTCTTCCCGTCAATTTTAACCATCTTCCCTGTCCTTGCTGAAGAAAAGCAGGCCCAAACCATGATGCTGCCACCACCATGTTTGACAGTGGGGATGGTGTGTTCAGGGTGATGAGCTGTGTTGCTTTTACGCCAAACATATCGTTTTGCATTGTGGCCAAAAAGTTCAATTTTGGTTTCATCTGACCAGAGCACCTTCTTCCACGTTTGGTGTGTCTCCCAGGTGGCTTGTGGCAAACTTTAAACGAGACTTTTTATGGATATCTTTGAGAAATGGCTTTCTTCTTGCCACTCTTCCATAAAGGCCAGATTTGTGCAGTGCACGACTGATTGTTGTCCTATGGACAGACTCTCCCACCTCAGCTGTAGATCTCTGCAGTTCATCCAGAGTGATCATGGGCCTCTTGGCTGCATCTCTGATCAGTTTTCTCCTTGTTTGAGAAGAAAGTTTGGAAGGACGGCCTGGTCTTGGTAGATTTGCAGTGGTCTGATGCTCCTTCCATTTCAATATGATGGCTTGCACAGTGCTCCTTAAGATGTTTAAAGCTTGGAAAATCTTTTTGTATCCAAATCCGGCTTTAAACTTCTCCACAACAGTATCTCGGACCTGCCTGGTGTGTTCCTTGGTTTTCATAATGCTCTCTGCACTTTAAACAGAACCCTGAGACTATCACAGAGCAGGTGCATTTATACGGAGACTTGATTACACACAGGTGGATTCTATTTATCATCATCGGTCATTTAGGACAACATTGGATCATTCAGAGATCCTCACTGAACTTCTGGAGTGAGTTTGCTGCACTGAAAGTAAAGGGGCCGAATAATATTGCACGCCCCACTTTTCAGTTTTTTATTTGTTAAAAAAGTTTAAATTATCCAATAAATGTTGTTCCACTTCACGATTGTGTCCCACTTGTTGTTGATTCTTGACAAAAAAATTACATTTCATATCTTTATGTTTGAAGCCTGAAATGTGGCGAAAGGTTGCAAGATTCAAGGGGGCCGAATACTTTTGCAAGGCACTGTAAATAATGGACATAAATTTGTTTGGCTACTTTATTAATTAATAATGTATGATGCATCGATAATCGTGATCATAATCAATACCATGATCATCATTCAATAATCGAATCGTAGCACCCTGAATCATAATCGAATCGAATCGTGGGGTGGGTGCCTAAGATGGCGCACCCCTAGTATGCAAGGTTCCCTCTAAGGCAGTACTTCTCAAATAGTGGGGCAGGCCCCCCCCCAGGGGAGCGCAGAGCGATGCTGGGGGTGGCGCATGTGACGTTGGGGAACATAGTTTTTTGCCGTGCTAGAATAAAGTGTAATTGCACATCCACTCAGTGGGTGGCAGTGCCGCTCTCATTTTCAGCGTGTGCGCAATATTTTTAACCAAACAAGAGCACACAGCAAAGAGCACTGGAGATATGAAAAGCTAAGACAAAGTAATATGACGAAGCTTATGTAGCATTTGGCTATTGCCTTTGACTTTTAGTACAGTGGGAGGCGAGGAAAGGCCAGTCTGTTTACTTTGTGTAAAAATGTTTGCAGCGGACAGCAGGACCTATTTTTTTCAGCGAAAACGTGCCGAATATTGCCAACAATCCTCCCGCTTTGTCAGTGTTACATCAGTAAGCCAGCAAGCACTGTCAGCATCATATAAGGTGGCATACCAAGTTGCCCGGAGCAAAATAAGCCCCACCATAGGAAAGGAGCTGATACTGTCTGCAGCAAAAATAAAAACTGTCCCTCTGTCCAATGACATTGTCATTTTTCGATTAATTTTTGTTTTTTCAGTCTAAATGTTTGGCATATTATCCTCGTGAGTTAATGTTGCTAATCAATTTGAATTTATTATTATTTATTGATTTTATTCAATTTTATTTTTCAGTATCAAACGGTCAAAAAATGTATCTTGAGTGTATTTTTACTGTATGGATGTTTTTCTTTAAATTTTTTTTTTCTTTTATCTTAAAAAGAACACAATGTTATGCAGAGGTGTACTTATGATAATAAGAATTTTATATACAAATGATACTACAGTATTGGCAGAGAGTTGGGGGGGGCGCGGAACTTTTACGTCTTCCTGGGGGGCATAACAGAAAAAAATTGAGAAGCACTGCTCTAAGGCAATCGCGCATTGCTTGCACAAACTCGATGCACAAGAAAATCGATGCAGCACACAGAATAAAATTCAACAGAAACGTATGGTAGTTTCACTAGGACTACTTCGGCGCCGCAACACGACACTCCTATTGGTGTGTTCGATACAGCAACGCAACGCTCCCATTGGTGCGTTCCATTCGCCAGCGCGATGCTCTTATTGGTGAGTTTTATATGGCAACGCTACATTCCCATTGGCGGGTTACTACACCACGATTGTATACAGTTGTGAGGTGCATAAGCTGGGTGGGTGCGGAGAAAAATTAAGAGTGAAAAGTGAGCTAGACTCCGGTGCTGTTTTACGGAACAACATTCAGCTGCCAATTTTTGCAAGCGTTACTGTATTAATTAATACCTAATTTTAGAACCGATATAATTTAGTTAATTAGACCAGGGGTTTTCAACCCAGTCCTCAAGGCACACTGTGGGTCCTGGTTTTTGTTCCAGCCGATCCAGCAGAGACAGTTGAACCAATGAGGCTTCTGCTAAAACAAGCCACACCTGACTGCAATCAACTGATTGCACTTGTAAAACACCAGATTGGGGAAAAAGTGTTGTCATCTTGTTTGGTAAGAATGAAATCCTGCACCCACAGTGTGCCTTAGTGGAATAGGTTGGGAACCCCTGAATTAGACAATAAAAATTGTTTTCTGTACCATTTTGCAATGTAACTCAATGAGTAGCAGGCGTCTAGCCAATAATGTGACACTGTTCACTTCACTTACGCTACGCAGCCCATACAGTGGGGAGAACAAGTATTTGATACACTGCCAATGGGAAAACCCATTGGCTGTGTATCAAATACTTGTTCTCACCACTGTAGGTTCTTTGCAGGTTAACTAGCCAACAACAGTGCAGCGGAGTAGAGACGCAAATGCTAACCCTTTATTATGGCGAAAGGAACGGGCAGCGATACTACACTCAACACGCCAAAGTAAAAAAGAAATGCAGTTCTTTTAAGATGGAATGGCTGTCAGAGTACAGTATGTGCAAATAGAAGAACAAGCGGTGAAACTGAGATTTTTTCTTTGTTTTTTGTTTTTTTTCACCTGTCCTGTATAGCTGCTTAGACATGGAGAATAGGAATCTTGAGTATCCTTATTGTCTGAACAGTTTTAATGTGGGCGTTTGATATACCTCCAGTGTGGTTGTTCATTATGTTTTATTTATTAACTCACTTATGCCACAATTGGACCTTTTCCAGGCCCTAGCAGGACTGTTCCCATAAAACATAGTACACGTCTCATGAACAATGAGACTTTTATCTTTTTCATTTTAAGTGGACCAAGTCAATTATATTAAAAGTAAACTAATGCAAATTGCTGCTGCATTTTCATTCTTGTAAGAAGGAATGTAACTTGCTTTGATCCAAGGTTTTGAACAGCATACACATCTGATGTTGCTCACAGTGGTCCTCAGTTTGCTCTGGGAGCTTGTGTGTCTGCTCACACACATGAAAAATTAATGGGAACATTGCTGGTATGATAATATAGCTTGATTCTGAGATTCTCCATTGCTGAGCACTAATCTGTCTTTGTTTTGTTCATTCACTATAGTCCAAATTACATAATATTGGTAATTCTACCAGATTTTTCCGATGTATGCTTTTACATGCCAGAATGTACAGTATGTCTACCCTCATTGATCTTAGACAGTATACAGTCCATGAACTCTGATGGCCAGATGTATGTCTGATAGGCTGGGAGCTGGAGTCGTGTCCTCTCCAGAGTTTCTATTTCTATGTCAATATTGTTGCCAGGTGATTAGAGCACTTCTCAGCAGGAAATCTGTCCGTGGAACACAGCGACATGCAGAGTAGGAATGCGTTTTTCCATCTGCAAGGAGCTCAAAAGTTACCACACTGCACAGCCCCTTCACGGATGTTGTTCATCAACTGTTATTAACATCCAATGATATTTTAGTTTGTTTTTAAATATCTGATTGAATATTTTCTATTTGCACAACACTTAAGATATCTTTTGAATTAAAATACAAAGTAAAAAACGTTCAGTTGTTTTAGGTGTGCACAAATATGTAAATTTTATAATCAAGTGCAGGGTTCATACACAGCGCAAGTCCCGTCGTCTAATCATAAATAATTTTTTTATAATGGTCACAGTTTCTGGGAGCTGATCTGCAGAGGTGTTTCAATTTGTTTATATGGTTTATTTAAAATTAACATGCAGCTGAACATTTCCAAATTATGTCATATATGGGCTCTGCCCATGCGAAGAGAAAATGTTGTATCTGTCACTGCAGCACCCTGAACACTGAAAAGTGGGGAGAAAAATGGCCCATTGCTTAGGATTACACAACAATGTGAGGGCGGACAGATGTAGAGATGATTTCAGTTGGGAACCAGCAAAGGCTGGCGAAGTCAGCCTTCATGTGCCACTCCTCTCCAGGGAGGAAATGTCATGTTAGTACTTGATGTAAAAAACAAAGTTAATGTCGTGTGCTGGTTCTTTGCTTCCCTGCTGCCGCCTAGGCATGTGCCGGTATGAGATTTTGACAGTACGATAACCGTGAGCAAAAATACCGCGGTTTCACGGTATCACGGTATTGCAATTATAGCTCCAAAATGTGTTATTTTGAGATGTATTGATTAAAAAAAAAAAAAAAACTTCTTTCCATTGAACAGGATTTTTTTTTTCAGAACATAGTTGCAAATTGGAAGATGAATGTATTGTTAAAATATATAAATTATCAATAAAAAAACAAACAAATTTTAAATAAAATTAAAATATAACGTAGACTATACCCACAGCCACAGCTCAAGTTGCGCAAGTTTAGAGCAAGAACAAAATAATTTCTATAAAAAAAGTAAAAACTCTTTTGAATAAAATTTTTAAAAATTTGTACTGCATAATTTTTTTTTTGAGGATTGAAAAGCTCAAGTGAAGTTTCGCCATTTTCAGCCACTGTGTCAACTCTAGTCTACATGATGTCATGCCTTTGTGTTAGAAGGAACAAAGAATTCAAAAGTTAATAAGTTAGTT
This sequence comes from Corythoichthys intestinalis, assembly GCF_030265065.1. NCBI lineage: Eukaryota > Metazoa > Chordata > Actinopteri > Syngnathiformes > Syngnathidae > Corythoichthys > Corythoichthys intestinalis. The sequence goes on along the minus strand of NC_080400.1, from coordinate 57,337,990 downwards.
AAAAATGTATAAGTTAGTTAAAATGTAAATATTGTTGTGGAAAGGTTTCATCTTAAAAAAAAAAATAATAATAATAATTGGGAGTGAGACCTGTCCTTGATCCAGCGAACGTGGATTTGTGCTTAGGGCAAGATCATCTTTCCTCAATTGACGATCTTTGATGCTATGCCTTTCCCCCCCCTTCATTCAAGAGAATCATGCTTGTTTTCTCACTCTGCGGCTGTAACACTCGACGAAGTTGCTCTCCCAGCTAAGCCTAGGCTAACATTCGTCTTTTATAAGCTTTTAGTTAGTTTGTATATCGAATTTCAAAGGAAAATATGTGTTTTGTTTTTGGCGAACTCATAGTGCTAATCTGTTTAGCTACTCACACATGGAAAAATACAATTGTACAACGTTTTAAATGTCTTCATTCTGTATATTTCACTTACCACGATTTGAGAGCTCAATAAATTGAAGAAAAGAACGCCTTATGTTTGGAGTATTTGTTTAGGGTTCGCTGGCTGTTTAGACGATAATCACTTTCACACGCAGCAACAAACGGGAGGGGGTGAGCGCTGCCGCGCCACGCCACTTCTGGCTGGATTTTTGACACATGAAAAATGGCGAATACCGTACTACGGTCTGACGGAAAATTTTAGTGGTTTTGAAACCGCGACGTTTTCACACCACGGTAAACCGTGAAACCGGTAACCGGCACATGTCTACTGCCGCCTCTACAAAATCTTGGCCATCTTTCTCTTGTCCTGGTGCCATCTGATGCACCTCTGTCAGGTGGCCAGACAAGATACAGTGGGGCAAATAACTAATTAGTCAACCACTAATTGTGCAAGTTCTCTTACTTGAAAATATTAGAGAGGCCTGTAATTGTCAACATGGGTAAACCTCAACCATGAGAGACAGAATGTGGAAAAAAACCCCATAAATCACATTATTTGATTTTTAAAGAATTTATTTGCAAATCATGGTGGAAAATAAGTATATGGTCAATACCAAAAGTTCATCTCAATGCCAAACGTTTTCTGTAACTCTTCACAAGCTTTTCACACACTGTTGCTGGTATTTTGGCCCATTCCTCCATGCAGATCTCCTCTAGAGCGGTGATGTTTTGGGGCTATCATTGGGCAACACAGACTTTCAACTCCCTCCACAGATTTTCTAAGGGGTTGAGATCTGGAGACAGGCTAGGCCACTCCAGGACCTTGAAATGCTTCTTACGAAGCCACTGCTATGTTGCCCTGGCTGTGTGTTTGGGATCATTGTCATGCTGAAAGACACGGCCACGTCTCATCTTCAATGCCCTTGGTGATGGAAGGAGATTTTCACTCAAAATCTCTCGATACATGGCCCCATTCATTCTTTCCTTTACACAGATCAGTCGTCCTTGTCCCTTTGCAGAAAAACAGCCCCAAAGCATGATGTTTCCAGCCCCATGCTTTAAAGTGGGTATGGGGTTCTTCGGATGCAATTCAGTATTCTTTCTCCTTCAAACACGAGAACCTGAGTTTCTACCAAAATTTCTATTTTGGTTTCATCTGACCATAACACATTTTTCCAGTCCTCTTCTGGATCATCCGCAGACGGGCCTGGACGTGTACTTTCTTCAGCAGGGGGACACGTCTGGTAGTGCAGGATTTGACCAAGTGTTTTATCTATTGCATATTCAGTCTTCTCAGCCTGGTGCAGGTCTACAATTTTGTCTATGGTGTCCTTCGACAGCTCTTTGGTCTTGACCATAGTGGAGTTTGGAGTGTGACTGACTGAGATTGTGGACAGGTGTGTTTTATACCGATAATGAGTTAAAACAGGTGCCATTAATACAGGTAACGAGTGGAGCCTCGTTAGACTTCGTTAGACCTCATTAGAAGTTAGACCTCTTTGAAAGCCAGAAATCTTGCTTGTTTGTAGGTGTCCAAATACTTATTTTCCACTCTAATTTGGAAATAAATTATTTAAAAATCAAACAATGTGATTTTCTGTTTTTTTTCCTCCCACATTCTGTCTCTCATGGTTGAGGTTTATCCATGTTGACAATTACAGGCCTCTCTAATCTTTTCAAGTAGGAGAACTTGCACAATTGGAGGTTGACTAATTACTTATTTGCCCCACTGTATACTGGAGGCTGTCTCAAACAGCTGAAAATTGGACTCTTGTCTCTTTAAAAAAAAAAAACTTCCCCCTTGCCTCTATTTCCTTACTCAAGCTCTCTGGTTTACTTTCATTTCATTTCATTTCACTTTTTTTTTTTTTTTTTTTTTTTTACTTTCTGGCGAAGTGCATCGTCCTATGGAAGTGTGAAAAGAGGAAATTCTCCTTTGTATATAAAAAATATTTCTTACATAAATAATTTAAAAAAAAATTCAATGAAAAAACGTTTTTCTTCACAATTGTAGTCTGCCTAAGCTCTAAGTGTTAGCTAAGCTGCAAACTTGCCTTGAGGGGGAAGAGAGGCGGGGAGTAGGGGAAAGGAGGACAGGTGTGGAGGGGGGACCATGAAAGCACACGTTGGAGCGGGGGCGGAGGTAGGTACCACTGAGCATTTCAGATGCCCTCACAAGCAGATGTTAGACACTCCACAACTTCTCAAACATAGGTGAATGTTTCAGAAAACCACTCCAACAGTTTTTAAGCGGGGAATGCCTATAGCATGATTTAAAGCTCATAAAAGTGAAATTTGGATGCAACAACAATATTAACAATAGGAATAGGAAGTGCTTAAAATGCTCCTAAAGTATTTCCTATTGTTATATTA